>NC_137140.1:315000-395000 GCF_949319135.1 Squalius cephalus
CACACACACACGAGCCACGCTGGAGTGTGTTTCCCACAGCGCTGGGTTTACACTGGGGTCACGTCACACACACACACACACACACACACACACACACGAGCCGCGCTGGAGTGTGTTTCCCACAGCGCTGGGTTTACACTGGGGTCACGTCACACACACACACACACACACACACACACACACACACACGAGCCGCGCTGGAGTGTGTTTCCCACAGCGCTGGGTTTACACTGGGGTCACGACACACACACACACACACACACACACACACACACACGAGCCGCGCTGGAGTGTGTTTCCCACAGCGCTGGGTTTACACTGGGGTCACGACACACACACACACACACACACACACACACACACACACACACACACACACACGAGCCGCACTGGAGTGTGTTTCCCACAGCGCTGGGTTTACACTGGGGTCACGTCACACACACACACACACACACACACACACACACGAGCCGCGCTGGAGTGTGTTTCCCACAGCGCTGGGTTTACACTGGGGTCACGTCACACACACACACACACACACACACACACACACGAGCCGCGCTGGAGTGTGTTTCCCACAGCGCTGGGTTTACACTGGGGTCACGACACACACACACACACACACACACACACACACACACGAGCCGCGCTGGAGTGTGTTTCCCACAGCGCTGGGTTTACACTGGGGTCACGACACACACACACACACACACACACACACACGAGCCGCGCTGGAGTGTGTTTCCCACAGCGCTGGGTTTACACTGGGGTCACGTCACACACACACACACACACACACACACACACACACACACGAGCCGCACTGGAGTGTGTTTCCCACAGCGCTGGGTTTACACTGGGGTCACGTCACACACACACACACACACACACACACGAGCCGCACTGGAGTGTGTTTCCCACAGCGCTGGGTTTACACTGGGGTCACGTCACACACACACACACACACACACACACACGAGCCGCGCTGGAGTGTGTTTCCCACAGCGCTGGGTTTACACTGGGGTCACGTCACACACACACACACACACACACACACACGAGCCGCGCTGGAGTGTGTTTCCCACAGCGCTGTAACTCGTGCTTCACTGCTATAGCAGTGTTTCCCCTACAATGTATTAAGCAGCGGCGCAGCAAAATCTTCACATGATCAATAATATCACGACATTCACTTGCACACGTTGCCATAAAAGGGGCTGTTCACATTCACGCTCACATGCAAATATTTCAAATGTGGGCGCGCGGCAAGTGCGCTCTAGAAGCGACGCGGCGCGCACGTTTTCAGCATGGACAGATCAAAAGGTTTTCAGGCGCGCCTCTGTTCATGGTTGGCATAGCAACGACAGACGCCACGGGAGAGCGAGCAAGCGCTTGTGCAAAGGAGAGAGCGGTACGAACTTTTCTCCGTTGAAGTCTATGGGGTCGCTGTGTCCATTTTTTTACTGTCTATGGAAAATATGCCGTCCCGCCCCTTCGTGTTCGGCGATAAGGTTTCATTCTCGCGCAGCTTGTTTTAGTAACTTCACGTGCGAGTCTTTTCCGCTCCGTGTTTGCGTCGCGCTCTCGGTTCCGTGTGTGTGTGAGTGTGTGTCGGCGCATTCTGCTCTGTGGTTAACGGCCCAAACGCTCCAATCATGTACCGATCACGCACTGGAAAAGCAAAGTCCCGCTCAAATAACGTGAAATGTCTCAGTAGTAGACTTCTGTTTGCTGAGCTGCTATAGCCATGCATGGTAAAATTACCTGCTCTGATCACATACTCTGGTAATAATAGCTTTGAATGACTATACTTTATTTTTGATAATTAGTCAAAAAATAAATCTGTTAAATCTGAGTATGTTGCATAGAACTGAATGAAGAATAATATATTGATGTTTTATATTTTAATATAGGGCTATTTTCTGTCCAATTTGTGTGGACATTTTTCTTTTTTCCCCCTTTTTTGTGTGTTTGATTTAATTAGTGATTCTACATTTAAATATTGATGATTACAAGTTTGGAGGAAATGCAATTAATTGCAATTAATCACAGCAAATTGTGCGATTAATTAGTTATTTTTTTAATCGATTCCCAGCCGTTATATATATATATATATATATATATATATTTTATTTTTATTTTTTTACATAGTGCCCCTTTCTTACATTTGAGCCTCAAAATGTATGTCTCAAAATGTCCATTTCTATCCACAAAACTTGCCAGAAGTCATGGTTTAAGGGGTTATTCAAAAAAAAAATCTTGGCAAAAAAAGCAGCTTGGTAACAACTTCCGGCACGTAACAGCACCGCTGCTGGAAACATTTATAGGGGAAACACTGTATAGTACGAAGCATCGTTGAAGAAATCCACTAGCTAGACTCGGCTGTTTCCCGAAACCATAGTGTCGCAAATTGTTCGTTCATCCACGTTGGTTGATGATGTCAGCAGGTGTTGGAGTAATAACTACTGTTAATGAATCTGTTTGAACTCTGTGATGCGGTTTGGGAATGTTTGTTGGAACGATGGTTTCGGGAAACACCGACTCGTTGAACTGCTGATAACAGCAGAACTTGCAAACATAGCTGGCTAACGATGCTTGTGAGTGAGTGTGTGAGTGTTCGGCTAATGGAGGTGTGTGTGTGTGTGTGTGTGTGTGTGTGTGTGTGTGTGTGTGTTCTCAGGGAACCCTGATCAGGATATTCGACACCTCGGCTGGGCAACTGATCCAGGAGCTGAGGAGAGGATCACAGACCGCCAACATATACTGGTAATCCACACACACTCTTCCCGTAATCCACACACACTCTTCCCGTAATCCACACACACTCTTCCCGTAATCCACACACACTCTTCCCGTAATCCACACACACTCTTCTCGTAATCCACACACACTCTTCCCGTAATCCACACACACTCTTCCCGTAATCCACACACACTCTTCCCGTAATCCACACACACTCTTCCCGTAATCCACACACACTCTTCCCGTAATCCACACACACACTTCCCGTAATCCACACACACTCTTCCCGTAATCCACACACACTCTTCTCGTAATCCACACACACTCTTCCCGTAATCCACACACACTCTTCCCGTAATCCACACACACTCTTCTCGTAATCCACATACACTCTTGCCGTAATCCACACACACTCTTCTCGTAATCCACACACACTCTTCTCGTAACCCACACACACTCTTCCCGTAATCCACACACACTCTTCCCGTAATCCACACACACTCTTGCCGTAATCCACACACACTCTTCCCGTAATCCACACACACTCTTCCCGTAATCCACACACACTCTTGCCGTAATCCACACACACTCTTCCCGTAATCCACACACACTCTTCTCGTAATCCACACACACTCTTCCCGTAATCCACACACACTCTTCCCGTAATCCACACACACTCTTCTCGTAATCCACACACACTCTTCCCGTAATCCACACACACTCTTCTCGTAATCCACACACACTCTTCTCGTAATCCACACACACTCTTGCCGTAATCCACACACACTCTTCCCGTAATCCACACACACTCTTCCCGTAATCCACACACACTCTTCCCGTAATCCACACACACTCTTCTCGTAATCCACACACACTCTTCCCGTAATCCACACACACTCTTCCCGTAATCCACACACACTCTTCCCGTAATCCACACACACTCTTCTCGTAATCCACACACACTCTTCCCGTAATCCACACACACTCTTCCCGTAATCCACACACACTCTTCTCGTAATCCACACACACTCTTGCCGTAATCCACACACACTCTTGCCGTAATCCACACACACTCTTCTCGTAATCCACACACACTCTTCCCGTAATCCACACACACTCTTGCCGTAATCCACACACACTCTTCCCGTAATCCACACACACTCTTCTCGTAATGTTTATATGTGTGTTTATAACTGAGTGTGTGTGTGAGTGTGTGTGTTTATAACTGAGAGTGTGTGTGTTTATAACTGAGAGTGTGTGTGTTTATAACTGAGTGTGTGTGTGTTTATAACTGAGAGTGTGTGTGTTTATAACTGAGAGTGTGTGTGTTTATAACTGAGTGTGTGTGAGTGTGTGTGTTTATAACTGAGAGTGTGTGTGTTTATAACTGAGAGTGTGTGTGTTTATAACTGAGAGTGTGTGTGTTTATAACTGAGAGTGTGTGTGTTTATAACTGAGAGTGTGTGTTTATAGCTGAGTGTGTGTGTGAGTGTGTGTTTATAACTGAGAGTGTGTGTGTTTATAACTGAGAGTGTGTGTTTATAACTGAGAGTGTGTGTTTATAACTGAGAGTGTGTTTATAACTGAGTGTGTGTGTTTATAACTGAGTGTGTGTGTGTTTATAACTGAGTGTGTGTTTATAACTGAGTGTGTGTGTGTTTATAACTGAGTGTGTGTGTGAGTGTGTGTGTTTATAACTGAGAGTGTGTGTGTTTATAACTGAGTGTGTGTGTGAGTGTGTGTTTATAACTGAGAGTGTGTGTGTTTATAACTGAGTGTGTGTGTGTTTATAACTGAGTGTGTGTGTGTTTATAACTGAGTGTGTGTGTGTGTTTATAACTGAGTGTGTGTGTGTGTGTGTGTGTGTGTGTGTTTATAACTGAGAGTGTGTGTGTTTATAACTGAGTGTGTGTGTGTGAGTGTGTGTTTATAACTGAGAGTGTGTGTGTTTATAACTGAGAGTGTGTGTGTTTATAACTGAGAGTGTGTGTGTTTATAACTGAGAGTGTGTGTGTTTATAACTGAGTGTGTGTGTGAGTGTGTGTGTTTATAACTGAGAGTGTGTGTGTTTATAACTGAGAGTGTGTGTGTTTATAACTGAGTGTGTGTGTGTTTATAACTGAGAGTGTGTGTTTATAACAGTGTGTGTGAGTTTATAACTGAGTGTGTGTGTTTATAACTGAGAGTGTGTGTTTATAACAGTGTGTGTGTGTGTTTATAACTGAGTGTGTGTGTTTATAACTGAGAGTGTGTGTGTTTATAACTGAGTGTGTGTGTGTGTTTATAACTGAGTGTGTGTGTGTTTATAACTGAGAGTGTGTGTGTGTTTATAACTGAGAGTGTGTGTGTTTATAACTGAGTGTGTGTGTGTTTATAACTGAGAGTGTGTGTTTATAACAGTGTGTGTGTGTGTTTATAACTGAGTGTGTGTGTGTTTATAACTGAGAGTGTGTGTGTGTGTTTATAACTGAGAGTGTGTGTGTGTTTATAACTGAGAGTGTGTGTGTGTTTATAACTGAGTGTGTGTGTGTGTGTTTATAACTGAGTGTGTGTGTGTGTTTATAACTGAGTGTGTGTGTTTATAACTGAGTGTGTGTGTGTGTATTTCAGCATCAATTTCAACCAGGACGCGTCTCTGATCTGCGTTTCCAGTGATCACGGCACAATCCACGTATTTGCAGCGGAGGATCCCAAGAGGAACAAGCAGTCCAGGTGTGTGTGTGTGTGTTGAAGCAGTCCAGGTGTGTGTGTGTGTGTTGAAGCAGTCCAGGTGTGTGTGTGTGTGTGTGTGTGTGTTGAAGCAGTCCAGGTGTGTGTGTGTATGTGTGTGTGTGTGTGTGTGTGTGTGTGTGTGTGTGTTAAAGCAGTCCAGGTGTGTGTGTGTTGAAGCAGTCCAGGTGTGTGTGTGTGTGTGTGTGTGTGTGTGTTGAAGCAGTCCGTGTGTGTGTGTGTGTGTGTGTGTTGAAGCAGTCTAGGTGTGTGTGTGTGTGTGTGTGTGTGTGTGTGTGTGTGTGTGTGTGTGTGTGTTAAAGCAGTCCAGGTGTGTGTGTTGAAGCAATCCAGGTGTGTGTGTGTGTGTGTGTGTGTGTGTGTTGAAGCAGTCCAGGTGTGTGTGTGTGTGTGTTGAAGCAGTCCAGGTGTGTGTGTGTGTGTGTGTTGAAGCAGTCCAGGTGTGTGTGTGTGTGTGTGTGTGTGTGTGTGTGTGTGTGTGTGTGTGTGTGTGTGTTAAAGCAGTCCAGGTGTGTGTGTTGAAGCAGTCCAGGTGTGTGTGTGTTGAAGCAGTCCAGGTGTGTGTGTGTGTGTGTGTGTGTGTGTGTGTGTTGAAGCAGTCCATGTGTGTGTGTGTGTGTGTGTTGAAGCAGTCCAGGTGTGTGTGTGTTGAAGCAGTCCAGGTGTGTGTGTGTGTGTGTGTGTGTGTGTGTTGAAGCAGTCCATGTGTGTGTTTGTGTGTGTGTGTTAGTTGAAGCAGTCCGTGTGTGTGTGTGTGTGTGTGTGTGTGTGTGTGTGTGTGTTGAAGCAGTCCATGTGTGTGTGTGTGTGTTGAAGCAGTCCATGTGTGTGTGTGTGTGTGTGTGTGTGTGTGTGTGTGTGTGTGTGTGTGTGTGTGTGTGTGTGTGTTGAAGCAGTCCAGGTGTGTGTGTTGAAGCAGTCCAGGTGTGTGTGTTGAAGCAGTCCGTGTGTGTGTGTGTGTGTGTGTTGAAGCAGTCCAGGTGTGTGTGTTGAAGCAGTCCGTGTGTGTGTGTGTGTGTGTGTGTGTGTGTGTGTGTGTGTGTGTTGAAGCAGTCCGTGTGTGTGTGTGTGTGTTGAAGCAGTCCGTGTGTGTGTGTGTGTGTGTTGAAGCAGTCTAGGTGTGTGTGTTGAATAAGTCTAGGTGTGTGTGTTGAATAAGTCTAGGTGTGTGTGTGTTGAAGCAGTCCAGGTGTGTGTGTTGAAGCAGTCCAGGTGTGTGTGTTGAAGCAGTCTAGGTGTGTGTGTTGAATAAGTCTAGGTGTGTGTGTGTGTTGAAGCAGTCCAGGTGTGTGTGTTGAAGCAGTCCGTGTGTGTGTGTGTGTGTGTGTGTGTGTGTGTGTGTGTGTTGAAGCACTCCCGGTTCAGGCTGGTCGTTGTTGTTATTGTCTGGTATGCTGAGATGTCCAGTCGCGCTCACGTCTCCTCTATCCCTACGTCTCCTCTATCCCTGCTCTCCTCTGTCCCTGCGTCTCCTCTGTCCCTGCTCTCCTATATCCCTGCTCTCCTCTATCCCTGCTCTCCTCTATCCCTGCTCTCCTCTATCCCTTCATCTCCTCTATCCCTTCATCTCCTCTATCCCTGCTCTCCTCTATCCCTGCGTCTCCTCAATCCTTGCTCTCCTCTGTCCCTGCTCCTCCTCTGTCCCTGCTCCTCCTCTGTCCCTGCTCTCCTCTATCCCTGCTCTCCTCTGTTCCTGCTCTCCTCTATCCCTTCGTCTCCTCTGTCCCTGCTCTCCTCTGTCCCTGCTCTCCTCTATCCCTTCGTCTCCTCTATCCCTGCTCTCCTCTGTCCCTGCTCTCCTCTGTCCCTGCTCTCCTCTATCACTGCGTCTCCTCTGTCCCTGCTCTCCTCTGTCCCTGCTCTCCTCTATCCCTTCGTCTCCTCTATCCCTTCGTCTCCTCTATCCCTGCGTCTCCTCTATCCCTGCGTCTCCTCTGTCCCTGCTCTCCTCTATTCCTGCTGTCCTCTATCCCTGCTCTCCTCTATCCCTGCTTCTCCTCTATCCCTGCTCTCCTCTATCCCTGCTCTCCTCTATCCCTGCGTCTCCTCAATCCTTGCTCTCCTCTGTCCCTGCTCCTCCTCTGTCCCTGCTCTCCTCTATCCCTGCTCTCCTCTAACCCTGCGTCTCCTCTAACCCTGCGTCTCCTCTATCCCTGCATCTCCTCTGTCCCTGCGTCTCCTCTGTCCCTGCGTCTCCTCTGTCCCTGCGTCTCCTCTATCCCTGCTCTCCTCTATCCCTGCTCTCCTCTAACCCTGCGTCTCCTCTATCCCTGCTCTCCTCTAACCCTGCGTCTCCTCTATCCCTGCGTCTCCTCTATCCCTGCGTCTCCTCTATCCCTGCTCTCCTCTATCCCTGCTCTCCTCTAACCCTGCGTCTCCTCTATCCCTGCGTCTCCTTTAACCCTGCGTCTCCTCTATCCCTACGTCTCCTCTATCCCTGCTCTCCTCTAACCCTGCTCTCCTCTATCCCTGCGTCTCCTCTAACCCTGCTCTCCTCTAACCCTGCTCTCCTCTAACCCTGCTCTCCTCTAACCCTGCTCTCCTCTAACCATGCGTCTCCTCTAACCCTGCGTCTCCTCTAACCCTGCGTCTCCTCTATCCCTGCTCTCCTCTAACCCTGCTCTCCTTTGTCCCTGCATCTCCTCTAACCCTGCTCTCCTCTATCCCTGCGTCTCCTCTAACCCTGCGTCTCCTCTGTCCCTGGGTCTCCTCTAACCCTGCGTCTCCTCTATCCCTGCGTCTCCTCTGTCCCTGCGTCTCCTCTAACCCTGCGTCTCCTCTGTCTCTGGGTCTCCTCTAACCCTGCGTCTCCTCTGTCTCTGCGTCTCCTCTGTCTCTGCGTCTCCTCTAACCCTGCGTCTCCTCTGTCCCTGCGTCTCCTCTGTCTCTGCGTCTCCTCTAACCCTGCGTCTCCTCTGTCTCTGCGTCTCCTCTGTCTCTGCGTCTCCTCTAACCCTGCGTCTCCTCTATCCCTGCGTCTCCTCTGTCCCTGCGTCTCCTCTGTCCCTGCGTCTCCTCTGTCCCTGCGTCTCCTCTGTCTCTGGGTCTCCTCTAACCCTGCGTCTCCTCTGTCCCTGGGTCTCCTCTAACCCTGCGTCTCCTCTGTCCCTGCGTCTCCTCTGTCCCTGGGTCTCCTCTAACCCTACTCTCCTCTATCCCTGCGTCTCCTCTGTCCCTGCGTCTCCTCTATCCCTGCGTCTCCTCTGTCTCTGGGTCTCCTCTAACCCTGCGTCTCCTCTATCCCTGCGTCTCCTCTGTCTCTGGGTCTCCTCTAACCCTGCGTCTCCTCTAACCCTGCGTCTCCTCTGTCCCTGCTTCTCCTCTGTCCCTGGGTCTCCTCTGTCCCTGCGTCTCCTCTGTCTCTGGGTCTCCTCTGTCTCTGGGTCTCCTCTAACCCTTCTCTCCTCTATCCCTGCGTCTCCTCTGTCTCTGGGTCTCCTCTAACCCTGCGTCTCCTCTATCCCTGCGTCTCCTCTGTCTCTGGGTCTCCTCTAACCCTGCGTCTCCTCTAACCATGCGTCTCCTCTGTCCCTGCTTCTCCTCTGTCCCTGGGTCTCCTCTGTCCCTGGGTCTCCTCTAACCCTGCGTCTCCTCTGTCCCTGGGTCTCCTCTGTCTCTGGGTCTCCTCTAACCCTTCTCTCCTCTATCCCTGCGTCTCCTCTGTCTCTGGGTCTCCTCTAACCCTGCGTCTCCTCTATCCCTGCGTCTCCTCTGTCTCTGGGTCTCCTCTAACCCTGCGTCTCCTCTAACCATGCGTCTCCTCTGTCCCTGCTTCTCCTCTGTCCCTGGGTCTCCTCTGTCCCTGGGTCTCCTCTAACCCTGCGTCTCCTCTGTCCCTGGGTCTCCTCTAACCCTGCGTCTCCTCTGTCCCTGGGTCTCCTCTGTCTCTGGGTCTCCTCTAACCCTTCTCTCCTCTATCCCTGCGTCTCCTCTGTCTCTGGGTCTCCTCTATCCCTGCGTCTCCTCTGTCTCTGGGTCTCCTCTAACCCTGCGTCTCCTCTAACCCTGCGTCTCCTCTGTCCCTGCGTCTCCTCTAACCCTGCGTCTCCTCTGTCTCTGGGTCTCCTCTAACCCTGCGTCTCCTCTAACCCTGCGTCTCCTCTGTCCCTGCGTCTCCTCTAACCCTGCTCTCCTCTAACCCTGCGTCTCCTCTGTCCCTGCGTCTCCTCTGTCCCTGGGTCTCCTCTGTCCCTGGGTCTCCTCTAACCCTGCGTCTCCTCTGTCCCTGCGTCTCCTCTATCCCTGCTTCTCCTCTATCCCTGCTCTCCTCTATCCCTGCGTCTCCTCTGTCCCTGCGTCTCCTCTGTCCCTGCGTCTCCTCTGTCCCTTGGTCTCCTCTAACCCTGCGTCTCCTCTGTCCCTGCGTCTCCTCTGTCCCTGCGTCTCCTCTGTCCCTTGGTCTCCTCTATCCCTGCTTCTCCTCTATCCCTGCTTCTCCTCTATCCCTGCTTCTCCTCTATCCCTGCTCTCCTCTATCCCTGCGTCTCCTCTATCCCTGCGTCTCCTCTGTCCCTGCTCTCCTCTATCCCTGCGTCTCCTCTATCCCTGCGTCTCCTCTATCCCTGCTCTCCACAGCTTGGCATCCGCCAGTTTCCTGCCCAAGTATTTCAGCTCCAAGTGGAGTTTCTCCAAGTTCCAGGTGCCGTCCGGTTCTCCCTGCGTCTGTGCCTTCGGGACCGAACCCAACGCTGTGATCGGTATACACATACTGCACACATCAGCTCTTATTATGAACAACAGCCTTATAACATGCATGTGCTGAACGTTCCCACTGACTCCCTGATTCCCAACTCTTCCAGCGATTTGCTCGGACGGGAGCTACTACAAGTTTCTGTTTAACCAGAAGGGCGAGTGTTCGAGGGATGTGTACGCGCAGTTCCTGGAGATGACCGACGAGAAGATCTGAACACACACTCTCACTCACACACACACACACACACACACACACACACTACTTGACTTTACCAGATTCTGGCGTCTCAGAGTTTCCCGGATGTGGACTCCGGTGGGATTCGGAGCGTCACACAGACGAGCAGGAGAGAACACTCGCTCTAAAGTCTCTCCTGACTCGACTGAGACTGAGACCGCAGAGAGAGTGATGAGGGAAACATGACTTTTTTGAAAGGACAACCTTTTTTAAACGGTCTTCCATGGGATTTTTAATCCGGCAGGAGATGATCCGGGCCACTAGCTGATCTAATGTAGGAGTGCCTCTGGAATTCACATCTGCATCATTCACACTATGTATTTGCAAACTATTTGTTAGTGTTAGAAATTGTTTTTCTTGCTGTAAGAACACCGATAAAAAAAATCACGTAACTACATATTATATAGACTAGTGTAACAAACAGACATCTTCTGTGTACATGTGTGCTGCTCATTTCATGCAATGCAATATTTTTTCTTCCGCAAGGATTTGCCGGCTTTAAGGAAATCTGATTAATATTCTCTCAGTGTAAAGGTTGTGCTTCAGTAATTATCACACGAGTAACGTGACAGATTTACTCCACATTTACACTCCTAATGGTTTCAAATAAAATGATCAGCTTTTCCCCAAATTAACCCAGAATAACTACTTTGCTACTTTAAAAAAGGTTCATGTTTGGAGATTGTAAACTCTTGCAGTAATCCTCTTCAAGACGAATGCGCTGAACCGGAAGTGCCCAGTCTCATCACCTGAAGAACAGGGTTTTTACGTTTGTCTTCATTCTTATAACTGTTCTTTGAAATGTATCTTTCAGCGATTTTGTTACTCATTTGATGCTTTTGTCATTGATAACGTGCAAGTGATACGCATAATTTCATGAAGATGATGATGTAAGATGATGCACACAGAATTCAGTATCATATGACAAATTAAAGACGATTGTAAACAATTAGGAATGGCAAATCCTTCATGCCACTGCTGACATGTAACTCTAGCAGGGTTAGGTCAGGGTCAAGTTAGGGTCAGGGTTAGGGTTATCAGACTGTGTGGAAAGATGCGTGTGAGTGTGATTTCAGGGATCTTTTATGAGCATCTTCTCTCTCTATTATCGTTTTGAGGAACGTGGCAAAATGAATGATGCATATTTTGCTTCCATGATGATTTGTTTATCTCTAGTCAAGTCACCTTTATTTATACAGCGCTTGTAACAATACAGATTGTTTCAAGCAGCTTTACGGAGATAACTGGAAAATAATACAACACTGTTTAGTCAAGAATGCAACAGTATCTGTATTCTATGAAGCAGCACACCAGCTTCATTACAGGGGCACACATGCCTTTAACCCAGAGCAGAGTCTAAAACTAAACAAGGTGTTACGAGTAGTTTCTGAAAACATCTACAACACATTTATTGCCATGAATGTCATGTGGAGATGAGTTGATCATTATATGTCTTTGGTTAAAACATGTCCGCAGCAGCCGAACTCAGTGACTTCTCCCACACACACACACACACACACACACACACACACACACACACACTACATGCGTGTCAGCCGCTCACAGTGCAACCAACCGCTGACGCCACACGCGCTCGCGCCTCGCTGCTGATTGGCGGATTGCAGTTTTCTCCTCCAGATCTGGAGAGCGATTGGTCGCGGCGGCTGTCAGTCACGCTAGCCCCGCCTCCTCGGTTTGTTTGGTAGGGTTGCTGGTTTTCTCGTTCTCTTGTCGCGGCGGTGGGTTGGAGCCGCTGTCCCCGGGCTGCCGCGTTCCTGCTTATTTATTTCTCATCCTTTGATTCGATCCCCCCACTAAATTCTGCAACCGGGCCTCCCGACCGACACACGGCCGCCCGCTCCTTCCTTCTACAGTGTCCAGACCCGGTCCAGAGAGCGAGTAAAGATGGCGGGCTCGGTTGTCGCCCGGCTCGAGGGCCGAGAGTTCGAGTATCTGATGAAGAAGCGCTCGGTCACCGTGGGCCGGAACTCGTCCCAGGGCTCCGTGGACGTCAGCATGGGCCACTCGAGCTTCATCTCCCGCAGGCACCTGGAGGTGTTCTCCGCCGGGGAGGACGGCTCCGGGAACGGGGACTTCTACCTGCGGTGCCTCGGCAAGAACGGCGTGTTCGTGGACGGCGTGTTCCAGAGGCGAGGCGCGCCCCCGCTGCAGCTGCCCCGAGTGTAACCGCGTTTGTTGTGTTTCAGCACGTGTTGATTATGACAAGCTCGCTGTCTCAGTCTGTTCACACTAAACACTACAGCTTTCTCCTGCGTGCATCTCCAGCATCTTCTCTTAAAGCGTAACAGACGAGTATAGTGGCTGGAGATCCACTGGTCAGTGTGTTGCGGGCTTCATTCAGTCCCGATGACCTTTTAGTTGACCCACATCTGACGTGCACTGGACCCATTCATAACATGACAAAAGGAGTAGTCAGAATTAGTAGCCTGGTTAATGTGATTCATAGTTTAATGCACACTAATGAATGATTATGAGAATATATCGTGTAAATCTAATGCAATCACACTTTATTAACGCCATATTTTGACCATGCATGGAGGAAGGACCACAGTGTGTTTACAGTTCTTCTTATTCCACCTTTATTTAGACGATGTGGTTCGCGTTTGTTTTGTTGGTGCAGAGGGTCTGTATTAAATCAGCTGCACCTCAGATCATAAAGATAGAGCTATTAATGGTTAGCAGAAGCGTTTACCATCACATAAAGGCCATTGAAGGGTGAGCCAAGATTCATGTGTATATATATATATTTCTGATGAAATATGAGTCATGTAATCAAGCCAGTCTGGTGTCCATATATAAACCGGCTGTACTGTTGCTGAGGCGTTGTTTATCAACATCAATGCGTTTCATTTTCATGGATATTTACTTTAAAAATACCACGTGATAAACTTGTGTAATAGGTTGAAATCACTAACTCTCTTGTTTGCTGTTTTGCAGGTGCACTTTCCGATTTCCCAGCACAAACATCAAAATTACGTTCACGGCCCTGTCCAGCGACAGGAGGGAGCGCAGGAACGCCCCGGAGTCTCCCGTCAAAGCGGTCCAGCCCCAGATCTCCCCGCTGACCATCAACATTCCCGACAACATCGCACACCTGATGAGTCCACTCCCGTCTCCCACCGGCACCATCAGGTCAGAACCCTAACCTTAACCCTAACCTTTAACCCTAACAAACATCATCTCCATTGGTTTGGTCAATATTCAAATCACGATTATTAAAGGGCGATATGATCAAAGTTAAACTTGACTAGAGATCAGTATACTGATACTGCAGCAAAAAATAATAGTAGGTTAGCTAATAAAACCCTCAAAACAGTTACAGAGGACATTCGGCAATACATAAAAACAGAGAAACTAATTACAAACAAAACCGGCAAAATATATAATACAACAGAACAAAAATACAAATGAAATAAACAGTGTTTTAGGTTTTTCAGGAAGATGTACTAACAGTGGAATTCAGAAACATAAAAGCCTACAACAGAAACTGAGTGACCAAATGTAAAATACATCTGCAGAGTCTTCTCTGTATACATTATTTTTATATTTATTTATTTATTTATTAATCCTTATTAAAGCTTCAAAAGGTATTCATTCAAGAGCAGTGAGTGGTTTTGATTAGCATTAATGGGTTTGACTAATGCAGTAATAATGGGCTGCTGTCCCTTTAAGAGCCGCACTGATCCGATGGATCCGATATACTGTTACACGCTCATCCCTTTCCCAGCTGTTCACAGACATCACGACGGCGGTCGACGGTTTAGCGTGTGGGCTGTCTGAGCGCTTAGCCGCGGATCCGAAGCCCACGGTATAGTTCGCTTGTGCGCGGTTGGCTCCGTCTCGGAGAAGCGCTGGGAGAACAGCGTCTCTCTAAAGATCAGGAACATCCTGCAGTTCAGCAGCAGTGGACTTCATCTCTCACTGATCTGGCTGATTCGGGTGTGCAGTCTGGCTTGGGGAGGAGCGAAAGCACAATAATCGTTTCACCTCGAAATCTAAAATCAGTCGCGATCCATTGCACAGCGCTGCTCATCATCACTGGGATATTTTTAAAGCACAAATGTATTGAATTATGCATCTGTCATGTTTCCTCAGCGCTGCTAACTCGTGTCCGTCGAGTCCGCGAGGAGCGGGTCTCTCCAGCTATAAGATTAGCCGCGGCCTCACAGCGGAGCTCATCAATGAGAACTCCCAATCCGAGAACGACAAGGAAGCTTCCGGAGGAGACAGTCCGAAAGTAAGAACGCATGTGATGTCTCGCTCATCAGGGCGCCTCGGATCTGCCGGTAACGTGTTGTTCTTGTGTTTTACAGGACGACTCCAAGCCTCCGTACTCGTACGCTCAGCTCATCGTTCAGGCCATCACGATGGCAGCAGACAAGCAGCTCACGCTGAACGGGATATACACACACATCACCAAGAACTATCCGTATTACAGGACAGCAGACAAGGGCTGGCAGGTGAGTGTCCATCGTAGGGCTGCACGATTAATCGAAAAAAAATCACGATCTCGATTCCAACATAAATGCGATCTCATTTCTTAATGATGGCGATTCACTTCCGTGTATTTCCCTGCATTCAGACCTCTGCAGAAAAAGCAGCCAATTACAATTCCCTTGTTGTACAGCCTACCGAAGTTAATGAAAAGTGTATGATAATAATAATATTCAAGTTGTACCGGCAAAAGTGCGTGTTCAGTGCTGTTCGCGAGTGTCACGAGTCACCACAGCAATCAACTAACCGCTTACGTTTCTGTGGTGATCTAATAGTTACAGCTCCTGCACTGGATTCAAGCAGCTGCAGCTTGTTTAAGGTAATGGCGAAAACCATGTTAGAACAGCAGCGAAAATGTAAAAGTAGGCTATATAAACTTTAATATATCCTTTTATTGAAACGGTGCTTTGCTGTCCTTTTACTTTCACTTTTGCGCAGAGACAATTTTATGTCCTATAAATGTGTCGTATTTTGGATAATCCGCGCAGATTTCAGTTGATGATTCTGTTTAAAGTTATTAATAACAAATCATGGATGAAAGAGAAAGAAAAGAGCAGAATGTGCTTTATATCGAAAATAAATATTAAAAGCGCGATAAGTCGCGAAAGAGAACTGAATTATACTGACAGGAAGCTCAGCGCGCTCCGAGCGCAACACGGACACGCAGTCTTTGTCTCCGGTTGCGCGTCTAAACGGCCAAATAAACACAGAAATATATCAAAATGCCAAGTCGCGTATTCCCGTAAACACAGTAGATGTAAGTACTGTGTACATTCTGTGCCAAATGGAGCAAAAATCACAGGTTCTATTTAGTTATTTTTATTTAGGCTATTATTGTATATGTTAATGTTCTCTTATGTTCAACAACATAAAGCTTTAAAATTATTCACTTTAAGGGGGCTAAAATAAAGAAAAGAGACAATTTTTGTTTCTCCTGCACTTTATTATACTGAATGTGCTTTGTTTTTTTGTTGTTGTTTTTTTTTTTTGTACTTGAGTGCAATACATTTTGGTTGAAAAAATGAGAATCGTGTAAGAGAATCGTGATCTCAATTCCCATGGAGAAAAATCGTGATTCACATTTTAGCAAGAATCGTGCAGCCCTAGTCCATGGCTCTTCTGTGTGTTCATGTGTTCAGCGTCTGAGTCGGGTCACGTGTTCAGCGTCTGAGTCGGTTCACGTGTTCAGCGTCTGAGTCGGTTCACGTGTTCAGCGTCTGAGTCGGGTCACGTGTTCAGCGCCTGAGTCGGGTCACGTGTTCAGCGCCTGAGTCGGGTCACGTGTTCAGCGCCTGAGTCGGGTCACGTGTTCAGCGCCTGAGTCGGTTCACGTGTTCAGCGCCTGAGTCGGTTCACGTGTTCAGCGCCTGAGTCGGTTCACGTGTTCAGCGCCTGAGTCGGTTCACGTGTTCAGCGCCTGAGTCGGTTCACGTGTTCAGCGCCTGAGTCGGTTCACGTGTTCAGCGCCTGAGTCGGTTCACGTGTTCAGCGCCTGAGTCGGTTCACGTGTTCAGCGCCTGAGTCGGTTCACGTGTTCAGCGCCTGAGTCGGTTCACGTGTTCAGCGCCTGAGTCGGTTCACGTGTTCAGCGCCTGAGTCGGTTCACGTGTTCAGCGCCTGAGTCGGTTCACGTGTTCAGCGCCTGAGTCGGTTCACGTGTTCAGCGCCTGAGTCGGTTCACGTGTTCAGCGCCTGAGTCGGTTCACGTGTTCAGCGCCTGAGTCGGTTCACGTGTTCAGCGCCTGAGTCGGTTCACGTGTTCAGCGCCTGAGTCGGTTCACGTGTTCAGCGCCTGAGTCGGTTCACGTGTTCAGCGCCTGAGTCGGTTCACGTGTTCAGCGCCTGAGTCGGTTCACGTGTTCAGCGCCTGAGTCGGGTCACGTGTTCAGCGCCTGAGTCGGGTCACGTGTTCAGCGCCTGAGTCGGGTCACGTGTTCAGCGCCTGAGTCGGGTCACGTGTTCAGCGCCTGAGTCGGGTCACGTGTTCAGCGCCTGAGTCGGGTCACGTGTTCAGCGCCTGAGTCGGGTCACGTGTTCAGCGCCTGAGTCGGGTCACGTGTTCAGCGCCTGAGTCGGGTCACGTGTTCAGCGCCTGAGTCGGGTCACGTGTTCAGCGCCTGAGTCGGGTCACGTGTTCAGCGCCTGAGTCGGGTCACGTGTTCAGCGCCTGAGTCGGGTCACGTGTTCAGCGCCTGAGTCGGGTCACGTGTTCAGCGCCTGAGTCGGGTCACGTGTTCAGCGCCTGAGTCGGGTCACGTGTTCAGCGCCTGAGTCGGGTCACGTGTTCAGCGCCTGAGTCGGGTCACGTGTTCAGCGCCTGAGTCGGGTCACGTGTTCAGCGCCTGAGTCGGGTCACGTGTTCAGCGCCTGAGTCGGGTCACGTGTTCAGCGCCTGAGTCGGGTCACGTGTTCAGCGCCTGAGTCGGGTCACGTGTTCAGCGCCTGAGTCGGGTCACGTGTTCAGCGCCTGAGTCGGGTCACGTGTTCAGCGCCTGAGTCGGGTCACGTGTTCAGCGCCTGAGTCGGGTCACGTGTTCAGCGCCTGAGTCGGGTCACGTGTTCAGCGCCTGAGTCGGGTCACGTGTTCAGCGCCTGAGTCGGGTCACGTGTTCAGCGCCTGAGTCGGGTCACGTGTTCAGCGCCTGAGTCGGGTCACGTGTTCAGCGCCTGAGTCGGGTCACGTGTTCAGCGCCTGAGTCGGGTCACGTGTTCAGCGCCTGAGTCGGGTCACGTGTTCAGCGCCTGAGTCGGGTCACGTGTTCAGCGCCTGAGTCGGGTCACGTGTTCAGCGCCTGAGTCGGGTCACGTGTTCAGCGCCTGAGTCGGGTCACGTGTTCAGCGCCTGAGTCGGGTCACGTGTTCAGCGCCTGAGTCGGGTCACGTGTTCAGCGCCTGAGTCGGGTCACGTGTTCAGCGCCTGAGTCGGGTCACGTGTTCAGCGCCTGAGTCGGGTCACGTGTTCAGCGCCTGAGTCGGGTCACGTGTTCAGCGCCTGAGTCGGGTCACGTGTTCAGCGCCTGAGTCGGGTCACGTGTTCAGCGCCTGAGTCGGGTCACGTGTTCAGCGCCTGAGTCGGGTCACGTGTTCAGCGCCTGAGTCGGGTCACGTGTTCAGCGCCTGAGTCGGGTCACGTGTTCAGCGCCTGAGTCGGGTCACGTGTTCAGCGCCTGAGTCGGGTCACGTGTTCAGCGCCTGAGTCGGGTCACGTGTTCAGTGCTGTTGTGTTTGTACGGGTTTGATGTGAACTTTCCTAAAAAAAAATCCAGACAGAAAATCCACAAGATGTGGACAGCAATGATAATACAATGTTTAAAATGAAGTTCTAGCTTTCCAAATTTGTTCAAATATTTAAAGGGCTCATATATCAAGATCAGTCTCGTGGTTTTTGATCTTGTGATATAAAAGACAGATGGGTTCAGATCTGTCACATGACCTTCCACATGTACAAGTTAACGAAGATAGAGCTGTTATTCCTTACTGACCACAGAACTGATAAATGCTGAAAACTCCTGCTCTTCCTGAGTGTTTATAGCTGCAGATCCTTCTTTAATCTTTTAACATGATTCCTGCTGGTTTCACAGCACACAGTTTGAGAGTGAATGTGCAGAGAAAAGGGTGGAGAGTAAAAAACAGAGATGGGAATAAACCTGAAGCGCAGGAGGGAAACGAGCGTCAGTGATGTAGTTCACTGGCTTCATCATTACAGTCTCAAATCAGATTCAGATCTTTTGACCCTTAACCTTTCTGTCTCATGTTTCTCTTCCAGAACTCGATTCGTCACAATCTGTCCTTAAACCGCTATTTCATCAAAGTGCCCCGATCCCAGGAGGAGCCGGGAAAAGGCTCGTTCTGGAGGATAGATCCCTCATCCGAGGGGAAGCTCGTCGAACAGGCGTTTCGTAAGCGTCGGCCTCGTGGCGTTCCCTGCTTCCGGACTCCCCTCGGCCCGCTATCATCCAGGTGATCCGGGTTTACTGTAACCCTATCGACTGTGTGTTTATTACTGTAACCCTATCGGGAGAGAGAGTTTATTACTGTAACCCTATCAGGAGATAGTTTATTACTGTAACTCTCGGGTGGATCATGTGTTTGCCGGTGCCTGTGGAACAGATGACCAGTGTCTGTTACTGAACCAGCAGGACATTATCTTAAATCAGAGTTAAAAGCGCATCTATTCTCTTTAATCCTCCTGATGTCTGATGTTCTTTGTCATGCATGACTGTTTTAATCTTTTGCCTGTGATTTAAAAAAAAAAAAAGTATTGTATTTGTAACTTATTTAAATCATTGTTTAGAACATTGGCCAACCGTCTCTGTTTTTAACTGCTTTATAAAAAAACTAAGATTAGTTTTCCTCTTTCTCCCTCTCAGGAGCGCTCCGGCATCTCCGAACCACACTGGGGTGCTGTCGGCCCACTCCAGCGGCGTTCAGACTCCAGACAGCTTATCTAGGGAAGGCTCGCCTGTTCCCATGGAACCCGATCCGGCTCCGGCTCCGGCCATCCAGCCCAAACTAGCAGTCATTCAGGAGGCCTGTTTCACACAGAACACTGCAGGTAACGGCAGGGATAGAACTGTACCACTGCTGACACTAGAGCCGGAGAGGGTGTGTGTGTGTGTTTGTGTGTGTGTGTGTGTGTGTGTTTCAGGCCTACAGCTCGAAGTCCAGTGATAAAGGCTCCAGACTTGACTCGAACTCCAGTGATAAAGACTCCTGACTTGACTCGGACTCCAGTGATAAAGGCTCCAGACTTGACTCGAACTCCAGCGATAAAGACTCCTGACTTGACTCGACTCGGACTCCAGTGATAAAGGCTCCGGACTTGACTCGGACTCCAGTGATAAAGACTCCGGACTTGACTCGGACTCCAGTGATAAAGACTCCGGACTTGACTCGGACTCCAGTGATAAAGACTCCAGACTTGACTCGAACTCCAGTGATAAAGACTCCTGACTTGACTCGACTCGAACTCCAGCGATAAAGACTCCAGACTTGACTCGACTCGGACTCCAGTGATAAAGGCTCCGGACTTGACTCGGACTCCAGTGATAAAGACTCCGGACTTGACTCGGACTCCAGTGATAAAGGCTCCAGACTTGACTCGGACTGCAGTGATAAAGACTCCTGACTTGACTTGGACTCCAGTGATAAAGACTCCTGACTTGACTCGACTCGGACTCCAGTGATAAAGGCTCCGGACTTGACTCGGACTCCAGTGATAAAGACTCCGGACTTGACTCGGACTCCAGTGATAAAGGCTCCAGACTTGACTCGGACTCCAGTGATAAAGACTCCTGACTTGACTTGGACTCCAGCGATAAAGACTCCAGACTTGACTTGGACTCCAGTGATAAAGACTCCAGACTTGACTCGGACTCCAGTGATAAAGGCTCCAGACTTGACTCGAACTCCAGCGATAAAGACTCCTGACTTGACTTGGACTCCAGCGATAAAGACTCCAGACTTGACTTGGACTCCAGTGATAAAGACTCCAGACTTGACTCGAACTCCAGCGATAAAGACTCCTGACTTGACTTGGACTCCAGTGATAAAGACTCCAGACTTGACTCGGACTCCAGTGATAAAGGCTCCAGACTTGACTCGAACTCCAGCGATAAAGACTCCTGACTTGACTTGGACTCCAGTGATAAAGACTCTGGACTTGACTCGACTCGAACTCCAGCGATAAAGACTCCAGACTTGACTCGACTCGGACTCCAGTGATAAAGGCTCCGGACTTGACTCGGACTCCAGTGATAAAGACTCCGGACTTGACTCGGACTCCAGTGATAAAGACTCCTGACTTGACTCGACTCGGACTCCAGTGATAAAGGCTCCGGACTTGACTCGGACTCCAGTGATAAAGACTCCGGACTTGACTCGGACTCCAGTGATAAAGGCTCCAGACTTGACTCGGACTCCAGTGATAAAGACTCCTGACTTGACTTGGACTCCAGTGATAAAGACTCTGGACTTGACTCGGACTCCAGTGATAAAGACTCCTGACTTGACTCGACTCGAACTCCAGCGATAAAGACTCCAGACTTGACTTGGACTCCAGTGATAAAGACTCCAGACTTGACTCGGACTCCAGTGATAAAGGCTCCAGACTTGACTCGAACTCCAGTGATAAAGACTCCAGACTTGACTCGGACTCCAGTGATAAAGGCTCCAGACTTGACTCGAACTCCAGCGATAAAGACTCCTGACTTGACTCGACTCGGACTCCAGTGATAAAGGCTCCGGACTTGACTCGGACTCCAGTGATAAAGACTCCGGACTTGACTCGGACTCCAGTGATAAAGGCTCCAGACTTGACTCGGACTCCAGTGATAAAGACTCCTGACTTGACTTGGACTCCAGTGATAAAGACTCTGGACTTGACTCGGACTCCAGTGATAGAGACTCCAGACTTGACTCGGACTCCAGTGATAAAGGCTCCAGACTTGACTCGGACTCCAGTGATAAAGACTCCTGACTTGACTTGGACTCCAGTGATAAAGACTCTGGACTTGACTCGGACTCCAGTGATAGAGACTCCAGACTTGACTCGGACTCCAGTGATAAAGGCTCCAGACTTGACTCGGACTCCAGTGATAAAGACTCCTGACTTGACTCGACTCGGACTCCAGTGATAAAGACTCCGGACTTGACTCGGACTCCAGTGATAAAGACTCAGGACTTGACTTGAACTCCAGTGATAAAGACTCTAGACTTGACTCTACTCGAACTCCAGTGATAAAGACTCCTGACTTGACTTGGACTCCAGTGATAAAGACTCCTGACTTGACTTGGACTCCAGTGATAAAGACTCCTGACTTGACTCGAACTCCAGTGATAAAGACTCCAGACTTGACTCGGACTCCAGCGATAAAGACTCCAGACTTGACTCGGACTCCAGCGATAAAGACTCCTGACTTGACTTGACTTGAACTCCAGTGATAAAGACCCCAGACTTGACTCGACTCGAACTCCAGTGATAAAGACTCCGGACTTGACTCGAACTCCAGTGATAAAGACTCCAGACTTGACTCGAACTCCAGTGATAAAGACTCCTGACTTGACTTGGACTCCAGTGATAAAGACTCCTGACTTGACTTGAACTCCAGTGATAAAGACTCCAGACTTGACTCTACTCGAACTCCAGTGATAAAGACGCCAGACTTGACTCGACTCGGACTCCAGTGATAAAGACTCCGGACTTGACTCGAACTCCAGTGATAAAGACTCCGGACTTGACTCTACTCGAACTCCAGTGATAAAGACTCCAGACTTGACTCGGACACTAGTGATAAAGACTCCAGACTTGACTCGGACTCCAGCGATAAAGACCCCAGACTTGACTTGACTTGAACTCCAGTGATAAAGACTTCGGACTTGACTTGAACTCCAGTGATAAAGACTCCAGACTTGACTCGAACTCCAGTGATAAAGACTCCAGACTTGACTCGAACTCCAGTGATAAAGACTCCGGACTTGACTCGAACTCCAGTGATAAAGACTCTGGGCTTGACTCGGACTCCAGTGATAAAGACTCCGGACTTGACTTGGACTCCAGTGATAAAGACTCCAGACTTGACTCGGACTCCAGTGATAAAGGCTCCAGACTTGACTCGGACTCCAGTGATAAAGACTCAGGACTTGACTCTACTCGAACTCCAGTGATAAAGACGCCAGACTTGATTCGACTCGGACTCCAGTGATAAAGACTCCGGACTTGACTCGAACTCCAGTGATAAAGACTCCTGACTTGACTTGGACTCCAGTGATAAAGACTCCTGACTTGACTTGGACTCCAGTGATAAAGACTCCAGACTTGACTCTACTCGAACTCCAGTGATAAAGACTCCAGACTTGACTCGGACTCCAGCGATAAAGACTCCAGACTTGACTTGACTTGAACTCCAGTGATAAAGACCCCAGACTTGACTCGACTCGAACTCCAGTGATAAAGACTCCAGACTTGACTCTACTCGAACTCCAGTGATAAAGACTCCAGACTTGACTCGGACTCCAGTGATAAAGACTCCAGACTTGACTCGGACTCCAGCGATAAAGACTCCAGACTTGACTTGACTTGAACTCCAGTGATAAAGACCCCAGACTTGACTCGACTCGAACTCCAGTGATAAAGACTCCGGACTTGACTCGAACTCCAGTGATAAAGACTCCAGACTTGACTCGAACTCCAGTGATAAAGACTCCAGACTTGACTTGACTTGAACTCCAGTGATAAAGACCCCAGACTTGACTCGACTCGAACTCCAGTGATAAAGACTCCAGACTTGACTTGACTTGAACTCCAGTGATAAAGACCCCAGACTTGACTCGACTCGAACTCCAGTGATAAAGACTCCGGACTTGACTCGAACTCCAGTGATAAAGACTCCAGACTTGACTCGAACTCCAGTGATAAAGACTCCAGACTTGACTCGAACTCCAGTGATAAAGACTCTGGACTGGACTCGGACTCCAGCTTAAAGACTTGTGAACATCTCTGGTCTGACCTGGTTTACTCCCACAGGTTCTCCTCTGAACACGCAGCCGGTCCTCATCACAGTGCAGCGGCAGCTCCCTCAGACCCTGAAGCCCCTAACCTACACTGTAGCTACTCCGGTGTCCTCCTCGTCCCAGCAGCCCCTGCAGACGGTCCATGTGGTACACCAGATCCCGGCGGTGTCCATGGCGACCGTCACCGGCCTGTCTATGGCTGAGCCGGTGTTCAGCCAGACCAGCGCCGTGTCCGCGCGTGAGAATGGAGAGCACCAGGAGGTCAAAGGTGAGCGTGTGGAAGCTCTGTGATAATAGGGCTGAATATCAGAAGCTCTGTGGAATACTTGATTCTGATTGGCCAAAGTCTGATTTCCGGGTGTGTGTTTGTCCAGCTTCCTTTAATCTGGAGACTCGCTCTCTCCCGTTCCATCTTTGTCTGAGTCCAGGCTTCAGTATCAGTCACTGTAATATCGCTGTCGTGTCTTTGACACTGTAATGGATTATAAGAATAAACAGTCAAGAGTTTTAAAACCATTTCAAGTCATATCAATATTTTTTTTGTCCAAATAACCATTTATTTGGTTTAATTTGTGTAATTAATGATATGACTGTTACTACGTCTTGTTTGAAGATGTTTGATGAACCGTTCTTCTTTGTGGAAGCTTCGAGTTCAACTCTCATCAATATTTTGTCCAGTTATTATGTGGAAAGTATCTGAGTATGATGTATAATATCATAACTCGTATCAGAAAGTCTCTGTAAGGCTGTGTGTCGTTTATGTCTCAGTGAAAGTAGAGCCGGTTCCCTCCATCACGACATCTCTGGGCGGGACGGCCCGTGTTCTGCAGACGGTCACTATCGTGGGTCAGCACCAGCTGCCGGTCAAGGCCATCACTCAGAACGGGACGCATGTGGTCTCAGCAGTCCAGGGCTCCGGCAGCACCGGTGAGCCTCTCTCACATCACTAACCCTTCAGGAAGGGTTACAGCATGGGTTATTACAGTATTTACAGAATGGGTTATTACAGTATTTACAGCATGGGTTATTACAGTATTTACAGCATGGGTTATTAGTGTTTACAGCATGGGTTATTACAGTATTTACAGAATGGGTTATTACAGTATTTACAGAATGGGTTATTACAGTGTTTACAGCATGGGTTATTACAGTATTTACAGAATGGGTTATTACAGTATTTACAGCTTGGGTTATTACAGTGTTTACAGCATGGGTTATTACAGTATTTACAGCATGGGTTATTACAGTATTTACAGCATGGGTTATTACAGTATTTACAGAATGGGATATTACAGTATTTACAGCATGGGTTATTACAGTATTTACAGCTTGGGTTATTACAGTATTTACAGCATGGGTTATTACAGTGTTTACAGCATGGGTTATTACAGTGTTTACAGCATGGGTTATTACAGTATTTACAGAATGGGATATTACAGTATTTACAGCTTGGGTTATTACAGTGTTTACAGAATGGGTTATTACAGTATTTACAGCATGGGTTATTACAGTGTTTACAGAATGGGTTATTACAGTGTTTACAGCATGGGTTATTACAGTATTTACAGAATGGGTTATTACAGTATTTACAGCATGGGTTATTACAGTATTTACAGAATGGGATATTACAGTATTTACAGCATGGGTTATTACAGTATTTACAGCATGGGTTATTAGTGTTTACAGCATGGGTTATTCCAGTATTTACAGCATGGGTTATTCCAGTATTTACAGAATGGGATATTATAGTATTTACAGCTTGGGTTATTACAGTATTTACAGAATGGGTTATTACAGTGTTTACAGAATGGGTTATTACAGTATTTACAGCATGGGTTATTACAGTGTTTACAGCATGGGTTATTACAGTATTTACAGAATGGGTTATTACAGTATTTACAGCATGGGTTATTACAGTGTTTACAGCATGGGTTATTACAGTATTTACAGAATGGGTTATTACAGTATTTACAAAATGGGATATTACAGTATTTACAGCTTGGGTTATTACAGTATTTACAGCATGGGTTATTACAGTGTTTACAGCATGGGTTATTACAGTGTTTACAGCATGGGTTATTACAGTGTTTACAGAATGGGTTATTACAGTATTTACAGCTCGGGTTATTACAGTGTTTACAGCTTGGGTTATTACGGTGTTTACAGCTTGGGTTATTACAGTGTTTACAGCTTGGGTTATTACAGTGTTTACAGCTTGGGTTATTACGGTATTTACAGAATGGGTTATTACAGTGTTTACAGCATGGGTTATTACAGTGTTTACAGCATGGGTTATTACAGTGTTTACAGCATGGGTTATTACAGTATTTACAGAATGGGATATTACAGTATTTACAGCTTGGGTTATTACAGTGTTTACAGAATGGGTTATTACAGTATTTACAGCATGGGTTATTACAGTGTTTACAGAATGGGTTATTACAGTGTTTACAGCATGGGTTATTACAGTATTTACAGAATGGGTTATTACAGTATTTACAGCATGGGTTATTACAGTATTTACAGAATGGGATATTACAGTATTTACAGCATGGGTTATTACAGTATTTACAGCATGGGTTATTAGTGTTTACAGCATGGGTTATTACAGTATTTACAGCATGGGTTATTACAGTATTTACAGAATGGGATATTACAGTATTTACAGCTTGGGTTATTACAGTATTTACAGAATGGGTTATTAGTGTTTACAGCTTGGGTTATTACAGTATTTACAGCTTGGGTTATTACAGTGTTTACAGAATGGGTTATTACAGTATTTACCAGAGATGGGTTATTACAGTATGTACAGCATGGGTTATTCCAGTATTTACAGCTTGGGTTATTACAGTGTTTACAGAATGGGTTATTACAGTATTTACCAGAGATGGGGGACTCGAGTCACATGACTTGACTCGAGTCGCAAATTTAAGGACTTGAGACTTGCTTGACTAAATTAAGAAAATGACTCGACTTGACTTTGACTTGAGATCCAATGACTCGAGACTTGTCTTGATTTGAACTGTATGACTCGAGAATGACTTGATATACATTTTTATATAAATCATCGCAACATCAATTGATGAACAAAATGAAAGCAACGGAACCATTGACGCCAGTCATCAGATTCTGCGCGATTGCGTGACGCTGCACAAGCCCTGAAAAAACATACATCACGGTGAGCGCGCTAAATACAAAAACATCTCCCAGCATCGTTTCTTTTTGGATATAAACACTAGAAATTGACCATATTCATACAAGAAGATTTGCTGTACGCATAATAACTGGCAAGGGATATCGGACGACCATCACAACCAGTCGAACTTCATTCACCACGTCTAAAAGTAAGCTATGGCTTGTTTAACCTGTTTGTTATAGTTAATTTGACTATCTTTAAATCTAGAGAGAATATTGGTCAAAACAGCATGCCTCTTTATACACAATTATGTTTGCAAATGTAGCTTAATGTTGTCAATATTCAAATGATAATTAATGATGGCATATGTTTTGTATAACATTTGCCACATTTCTTTCAAATCATGCTTTAAAGCCAAATATGTCATTCTTTCCAATGACAAAAAACAACATAGAAAACTGTTAATGTTTTGTCGTGTTTTATGTTTCTCTTAAAGCAGGGTTAGATGTTATCTGTTGGGGGCAAAATGCCAGCAGAATTAATATGCACCCAAAATTCAAAATGTGGTGGAAAAATTGCCCTAGTATGAGTTATTTTTGTAATTATAACATATGATATTAACAAATATTTCCAGAATTTTGGCGCAATTGCAAATGTGGTAAAGATTTTATAAAACAGTTCAGTAAACAAAGAGTGAATATTGTGATGTGACATTTTAGACATAATATTCCAAATATTCTCTGTTTTTGCTCTATTTCTCCAATGACAATAGTTCCAAACAAGCCACAGAAAGAGTTATGTGTATTTGTGATTCAGTGACCTAGTTGCTTATTCCAGAACGAATCTGCCGTTTTTAACAAATCAGTTGAATGAATGCTTTCTATGACTCGTACATTAAGACGGTGATTTGGCGCCACCTATTGGCGGTTTTAACTTCATAATTAAAAATATATAACTTATATGAATGCCATTTGGTGGCATAGGAACCATTATACGTGAATTGTGAATTGTTTAATACCTTTTAATGGTCTTCTGCAATGTTTGAGGCATATTTATTTTTTCACGCTTTTAATGTTGGCCTAATTTCAGTTACATTTACATTTTAGGCTATGTAGTTTGAAATTTTAGATTTTATTTTTTAGATTTGTATTGTAGTAACCACTCAGCTGTATGTGGAAATGCATATTTTTAAAAAAAATTGCAAATAAAACCATAGTCCACACAACTTCTGTAGTTTTAACTTATTTTAATATATAAATTCAGTGAAATCATCAAACGTTTGTATGACTTGCCAGTGACTTGTGACCCAAGCTACGACTTGACATAAAGCAGTGACTTGACTTTCACAAAATTGACTTGGACTTGCTTGAGACTCGAAGGTTAAAGGGATAGTTCACCCAAAAATGAAAATTGTCATCATTTACTCACCCTCAAGTTGTTTCAAACCTGTAAGAATGTCTGTTTTCTGCTGAACACAAAAGAAGATATTTTGAAAAATGTCTGTAACCAAACAGTTGATGGACCCCATTGACTTCCATAGTAGGAAAAAAAAAATACTATGGATAAATACTATGGAATACCATCATAAAAGTGCATATATCCATCATAAAAGTGCGTCTGTCTATCATAAAAGTGCATCTGTCCATCATAAAAGTGCATCTATCCATCATAAAAGTGCATCTATCCATCATAAAAGTGCATCTGTCCATCATTAAAGTGCATCTGTCCATCATTAAAGTGCATCTGTCCATCATAAAAGTGCATCTATCCATCCTAAAAGTGCATCTGTCCATCATAAAAGGACATCTATTGATCATAAAAGTGCATCTGTCCATCATAAAAGTGCATCTATCCATCATAAAAGTAGATCTGTCCATCATTAAAGTGCATCTATCCATCATTAAAGTGCATCTATCCATCCTAAAAGTGCATCTGTCCATCATAAAAGTGCATCTATCCATCATTAAAGTGCATCTATCATCATAAAAGTAGATCTGTCCATCATTAAAGTGCATCTATCCATCATTAAAGTGCATCTATCCATCCTAAAAGTGCATCTGTCCATCATAAAAGTGCATCTATCCATCATTAAAGTGCATCTATCATCATAAAAGTAGATCTGTCCATCATAAAAGTGCATCTGTCCATCATAAAAGTGCATCTATCCATCATAAAAGTAGATCTGTCCATCATTAAAGTGCATCTATCCATCATAAAAGTGCATCTGTCCATCATAAAGTGCATCTGTCCATCATAAAAGTGCATAGAATAGGGACAAATGGACTTTGATGGACTTCCAAAAAAAATGCCTATTCACTGCCATTATAAAGCTTGGAAGAGCCAGGACATTTTTTAATATAACTCTGATTGTGTTCGTCTGACAGAAGAATGTCATATACACCTTATTCCTGATGACCTCACTGCGTGTTGCATTATGGGTGACACTTCCGGTTTGGGGAACTTCCATTCAAAAAGACTGAAACGAATCATTTCAAATCATAAGGTTGCCCTAGAAATAAAGCTGATCGTCAGTCTGACTGGATGAGCTGTCAGTTTCCCTTCATGATTTATTTTCAGACATCATGAGAATAACGTTATCCTTGGTATTTCAACGTGACACATGATATAACAAGAATATCTACGGCAAGAGCTCTTTCAGTCGCTGCTTTCTTTTCCTTGTGATTATTTTCTTTTTTCCCTTTGCAATCCACTGTAAAAGTATGAAAAAGGACAACATATCCTGCACATCTGTGGTCTGTTCTCCCGAGGTTAATTTACGATATATTGCATTAATAATTCACTGGAATGTTTGAAGAATCTCGTTATTCTCCTCAAATCCTCACGTCTCTTTCCAGGTTTGTTTTCACAGGTAAATGCAATTTATAATCTGTCAAAATGATGGAAATCACTTTGAAATAGTATCACGTAATGGTGCACATTTTTGATTAATGCAACATAAGTTACATTACACAATACAGAGATATTTAACCCGTCCATTATCGCTGTGCTTTTGGGGTTGTTTGGTCTATTGAAATGCCTTGTTGATGCTTTTACACTTTTAAATTTCCTTTTAATGTTCGCTGGTTGAAGGGTGAGTAGATTGTCATCTCATTGTGACACTTTAACGTATTGTGTTCAAGAGCTAGCCTTCTCACTGATTGTTTACAGCTTAGCGGGAGTCACACCCATAATGCGTAGGAATAAGGTGGATACACCAAGGATGACTTGAGGGAGAGTAAATCATGGGCTGATTTTCATTTTTGGGTGAACTATGGCTTTAATGCTAATGCTAATGCTAATGTCTGGTCCTCAGCGAGTCCGCTGCACATGCTAGCGACGCACGCCTCGGCCTCCGCCTCCCTCCCCACCAAACGCCAGAACGGAGAGCCGGACCAGCAGCCCGAGCCCAAACGGGTCAAGACCGACTCCATCCCAGCGGAGAGAGACCAGCAGACCCACGCCGACTAGACCATCGTCTCCTGACCTCTGACCTCGACTCGTTCTCCCGCCGGCACCTCGTCACCCGTTCCTGAACCCCAGGTGCCATCACTGAGGTGAGATGAAGAGAGGAGCGGCTCTGGTCAGCACTCACAGATATATGCACACTCATATACTCATATAGCCTACTTGAAGTCACAGAATGAAGCGTATTGTTGTTCCTGCCTGGCGTAACCCAGCGGAGAAGCTCGGGCTGATCGTGGACGAGCCCTGAACCCTGAACCCTGATCCAGCAGCCGATGGCGATGGCGATGTAGATGTTTATGTAATTGTCACGCATGTGTATCAGACGTGTGTTCTCCGTTCCCAGAGATCCTGAACATTCACAGTCAGAAATGGACTCGCCAAACCTCGCTAAGACCGATTAGCTCTTACAGTGTCCGCTTCACACTCACGCATGGGAAGGTCGAGCGCTCTTCCCTTGGGAAAGGGAACGTGTGCCGGCTTCTCCAGAATCATGGCAGCTAGCCTCCACGTCCAGCCAATGCAGTCTTGAGTAGATATGCAGTACTTTGTCGTATGTGTACTTTAGGATCTTATTTGTGTGTGTTTCCCGAGGCACAAATACTCAACAACAACGTTTTCCCGTTCTGTTTTCTTTTTAAAGACGTGGACTTGTGGTCATGGAAATGAATGTATTCACTTCATTCTTACTTTTATTTTTTCAGAAGAAAAGAAACACTATTGAGGGTTTGAGTTACTCTATTACATCAGCTCAAAATGATGTTTACTCGCATCCTCTTTTTTCATATTTTAACCAATAACCTATGAGATAGATATATTTCCATTTGTACTTTGTTAAAATATATCATCTTGCATGAACGTGTTGAGAAAATGTGCTGTGCCCGATTCGATTCCTGACGAAAGATGGAAGGAAAAAAAATGCGAAATAATATTTTATACAATTGGGATCATTACTGCACTTACCTTTCGTTTCTAATATTTCCTTTCCTCCCCGTTGTTTTCCTTTGATATTGGAGATGTCGTTGGCTGTGTTTGTTATCTTTGTGTTGAAGTTGTCTCTTTGCCTGTTAATAATATTATTTTATTCTGTTCAAACAACTGAAAGTCTACACGGATGGAACGTGTTCCACAAGGAAAAATAAGTGGTAGATGTTGTTCAGCTTCAGTGGGTATATGCATTTTTTTATAAATTAAATTAAAGCTCCATAACTTCAGTGGTGTGTGTGTGTGAGTGAGTTGCTGCTGTGTGTCTCTAGATGGCGCTGATGATCAAACCTTCCTCACGGGGAACTAGACAGAAATAAGGGAAGAAGTCCTTGGCCAAGCATGAGCCGAGTCCCAGCCGGAGCCGGGCCGAGCGTTCAGGAACGGCCCCTAACACTGAAGTCAAAGAGCGGAGCAATGAGTGATTGTGAAACACACTTTTCTCTTCTGCTGCTGGAAACAAAGAACTGATTTCCGGATAAAGATTGTGCACTTCATGTGTTGGCAGAAACTACAGTAACTGCGTCACTCACTGCTAACAGAAGAGATGAAATGACACACTGATAATTGTTGCCTGTTATTGTCTTTACAGAGTCATTACTGAAAGGGTTAGCTAAGCTTTCAGATGTGTCTTCGATTAGCTGACGAGTTACATGTGATTTAGTAGCGATGATGTTCCTCACTACAGGATCCTGAAGAAGAGGAGATGATGATGAAGAGTGTTTCCCAGATCTGAAGACCCAGCGCGGCGTCTGAACGAGTTTATACGTCACCGCACGACTAACTCTGGATTCTGTTCTGCACTTTTCAAAATACATCGTGTTTCAGAGCAGTTCTACATAAAAAGCTTGTTTCAATTTAAGAAGTATTTTTATCAATTCCTAATGATTGTTCTGGTTAATCCTCAGTGTAGTAATATATCAATATGTCTGTTGTGATGGATTGTAATGTCACTCTCAAACAACGTGTCCATGAGCCGTTCCTGAACTTTCCCTCATCGTCTGTTTGCTGTGATTGTGAAAGACTCCAGTATTTAATGGCTCAAATATCCACACACACAATAGCAGGGTGTGTCTCTCTCCACGCTCTTGTGTTTGTCCGGCAGGTTTTACAGTTACAGTATTCTTCAGCTAACTTCCTCTAGGCTTCACGGAGACGTCCAGAGCGGCTGTTTGCTGTAAACACTCGCCGGCCCGTGAGGAACGAGAGCCGCTGGTTTCTGGCCATCAGGGTCTCTCAGACTTCGGCCCTAATGAAAGTTTGCAGAGGCATATTCATAATGCTCGTTTTAACAGCTCTAATACTGGAAAAGCTGTACAACTTTAAGGTATGAATGAATTAAAACCAGTGATTTTCCACGATTCAGAAGTAAAGGGGCTTCATTAAACGACTGTTTCTCCAGAAAAATGACAAAACAAAGAAACTGGCCAAATGAATCCTTTTCTGACCACTCTTTATTTCATAAAGAATGAAATGTATAAAATGTGAAATATCTTTCAGTATTAACACATTAAAAGTACAAAAACATAAATCATGTATAAAGTGCTCATAGAAATGCATGAAATTGAAAGCTTTTCCCTGATGAATGACTTCATTTCTCAGCCAGTCCAGATGTGAAGGTTTGGTTATGCCCGTCCTGGTCCAGAGAAGCTCCTGTGGAGAGAACAGCAGAAACACTGATGGGTCCAGCCAAACACAGTTATGATCTATTAACTGAGAAATTATGAAGAAGAAAAAAAAAAGACTAACTTTTTTAAAATTGTACAATAATCCTGCATTCATTTCGAAGCTTGTGACATAAACACACATCAACCCGATCACATGTTTAGCGCTCATGTAAACACTACGTTCAGATTCATCAATCGGAATGAATTAAATCCGATTAAAGCAAAAGTTGTGCATGTAAACGCACCGGTTCCTGTCAGATCCGCTCCAGCTTCCCGATAATCCCGACCATCCCGGGGTTCCTCAGGATCTCCATGTCCAGCTTCTTCTCCTCAGAACTTCGCTCATAAGCCTCGTTCACGATTCCCGCGTTTCCCCAGGTGATCCGCGTCGGGGCGTGATGCGTCAGCGAGCTCTTCCCGGGATCCGTGCTCGTCTTCCCGGGATCACTGCTCTTCTTCCCGGTGTCGGACAGCCGCTCGGAGAGTTTGCTCGCCCAGTGCACAAAGGTATCAAACCTCCTCTTCTCTAGATCCTCATAGGAAACTTTGATGTTCCCCGTGTACCACATGATCCACCAGAAAAGACTGAGGAAAACTATTAATGAGCCAGAGTAGATTAGAAAGTCTCCGTAAAATATTCCTTCCACTCGCAGATTGGCAAAAATCCCGAGTAAAAGCAAAGCGAACCCGATGATGTCGAACGCGAGTCCGAGGACGAGTAACGCGGCGCAGCCCATCGCGAACCTGCACACACACACTCTCTCTCGACTGGCATTTATTCTTCTTTACACCTGTAAAATACACCTGTGGGATACACCTGCTTGTGGCCCCGCCCTGCGTGTGACGTCACCCAGAACGAACCTGTAAGTGCGCATGCGCGCTCCGACACGCGGAGTTGTTTTGAGTGCTGCATTATTAATTTTAACAATAACGCCTCGGTCATGGGTTTGATTTGAACACTGAGATGATTGGTGAAACAAAGAGGTAACTAATCATAAACAGTTTTAATTTTGTGTGAAAATTATTTTTATTACGATATAGTTGCCTGACGGGTTTTTTTTCTTCAAAGGTTACTAACTTCTTGTTTACTAGGAGAAAATCGTCTGAGATGAATGTGTGAAGAAAACAAAGAAATATGAAGGTAGTGTCATTCCTAATTAAGCTGTATTTATAAAGAGTGTGAAAATATGATTTAATTAGTAATTAATTGGGTTAATTTGCATTAAACACTTCACTATAAGGTTCCATTAGTTAATGCACTGACTAACAATGAGCAACACATCAGTTACAGTGGCCTATTCATTCATCTGTTAATGTTAGTACAAAACTTGATGATCATGTCAGCTCAGGTTCATTAAATAATACAATTTTTGATTTTAATTATGTATTAGTAAATGTTGAAATTAACATTACATAAGATAAATAAATGCTGTAGAAGTATTTTTCATTATGTCATGTTAACTTATTGTAAAGTGTTACCATTTAATTTGGATTGTTTTTAGCCTATGCTATAAACATGCTAGCCATTAAATTAGCTGTACTGTAGTGAAACTATGGACTACTAGGCTATTATATCCTAAAAATAATTTCCTATGTTGTTATACGGAACTGTGTGACTGAAACCTGAACCGGAAGTGACCGGCAGATGGCGCTAGTGATCTTCGCGAGCACTGCAGACATGCGCAGTGTGAGATAATCTAATCAAACATGGCACCCCAAAGTGAGCAGAATCATTCATTTATATGTCCGTTTCCACTGTGTGAGTAAATATTAAACATTATAACACTCTTCTGCAGAATAACCCGTGTGTATGTGAAAGCTTGTGTCAGTGTGCACAGATATTCCTCCAGAAACACAGAGATCCTGTCCGGCACAAACATAATGAGCTGCTGGAAATAATTGTGTCCTGAGGGAAAAGAGCCAGTGAAAAGCTTGTATTTTTGTAAACTGTTCATTGAATACGTCCAAGAAACGAACGCTGAACGGAGCAGGACCTTTTTTAGTGTGAAAGAATGTGACAGTCAAAGATGTTGAGCTTTTCCCGACGGCATTAAACGCAGATGTTAATGTATATTGACTGATCATAAATACAGCAGTGAAGTAAGAAAGGCTCTCCTCCTCTTCCTCTTCTTCAGCTGTTAAACCTAGACAAACTCTCCCGCATTGTTGGATCCACAATAGCTTTATATCATGCTGTATATTGAGATCATTGGTGTGAAGGACGGTAAATTATTCATCACTCAAAACTGTACTTTTAATAGCCTGAATAAAGCCTGGACGTGTTTAAACTGATAATTCTGTGAATATCCTTCCATAGCTTGCAGCAGCAGCGCATTTCTCCAGCACTAACACATCATGTAAGATCAGATTTCTCTGTTTTGTTAAGTCACCTTTATTTATATAGCGCTTTTTTGTTTCATTCATATATTACATTTCATAGCAGCGTTACAGTGATAATAGGAAATTAAAGTAACAGAGATTGTTTAGGCTTTACAGCAGCTGTAGAATAAAGTTATTGTCCAGCTAAAGTTAGTTTTGATTGATTCACTTCCGTAATGATCACTATGGCTTATTTCCACGGAGCGGTACGGTACGGTACGGTACAGTAAACCCTGATCCGGCTAGTGTTTCCACCGCCAACAGTTCCCTTACTTATAGGCGTGGTGTAGCCTATGCCGGAAAGAAGCGATCGACGTCATTTTCTCGCGAGGAAAAAAGCGACATAGTAAACAACAATGGATGACATTCAGCAGATCTTGTTCTTGCTTCTCGGCATGTTTGTCACAAGAAGACATTAGGCGTTTCTCAACACCAAGTACGCAAAGCTCGGACTTGCCAAGTCCGACTCAGGAGAAAGACTCCCGAGGACACGAGTCCGGTTATTCTGCGTCACTCCGCTCGCTCTACTCCGGTTATCTCTGTGTGTATTTTAGGCAACAATAAAATGAAATATGTTATAAAACACCACACTGCCTCTTTTCGTTTTCATTTAAAGGAATCTTAAATATTATAGCCAGACAAATGTGGTTCAGGCAACGCGTATTGATTATATTCACTGCATATAACATTAGCCTATTTATAACAAAACAAAATATAACACAACCCTGCCTCTTTTCGTTTAAATTGTAAAAATATTAAACTTATTAATATGGTTCAGGCAATATGTGCATTTGTACTTTGATCATCTTCACTGTAATAAAATTAAAAATGACAAAACTCAACCCAGTCTCTTTTTGTTAAATTTCAGTTTTATCAATATTAGCCATTATAAAAGTATAAGTAAAAGGTACAAGAAGCAGTAAAATAAGAAACAAAGCAAACAATTCAGTCAAACATACAAAGTCAGCGCTCAACAGTAAAGTTAAATAGCCTAAATATAAAGTTATGAAATTTCACTTAGTCCTCAGCCGAAACGATTGGCCAGGGAACAAATTATAGATTCACGAGACCAAAGATCGCCGTTAGATGTACACAAGACGAATTATATCTCATGTTTAACCACTACAGAGACGCCAGAGTCGGCATCAAACGCCAGAAGGACCAGCCGAGGAAAGGCTGTTCCATATCTCATGTTTAAAAACAGTAGTATTATATTCCAACTGTATATAAAAAAATGGCACCTCTTATGTTGTCATTCCCCTTGTAGCACGTGCAAGTGACGATACTCTGTCAACCAATCAACGTCCTGCCGTGAGTCTAGCTCCACCCTTTAGTACCGTACCACTGTGCTAGGAACCCCAACGGAAGGGAACTGAAAAACTGGTACGACACGGTTCGGCATTTTGGTACCATTCACATCTTTTGACAGTGGAAACCGAAATAATTGCGTACCGTACTGTACCGTACCGTCAGTGGAAATTAGCCATTAGTGGCCGCTTACACGACACCATTCTAACAGAAAACAGAAACCTTTAATGCGTTCCGGCCGTTCATTTTCACAACAGTGTTTGGGGCTCGAGAGCGCAAACTTTTCAACTCCAAGGTGCAAGTTTTGAAAATTTTTGAAAACGTTATCTCTGTGTAAACTTCAAAAACGTGAATCTGTGAAAACGCTGATGGTGCACATGCGATTTACATGTTTAGTCTATAGATATGCACGTTTCAATATATATATATATATACATTTACATTTATTCATTTAGCAGACATATATGTGTTCAGGCGTGTAGTCTTTCTTTGCAAAGTGACCTACTGACTTGTCTGGCATGAATAACACAGAATATTTGTGATCAGCGTGTCAACATCTTCACAAGACCCTTAAACCTATTGGAAATGGTCAAATATTTACTTTCCCTGAACAGCTTTAGTGAAGAACAGCTTCAGACAAGCAGTTTATCTCATTACAGGACAGATTCTCAGAACCGACCGTTTACAGCAGGTGCAAAACTTCACATTTCAGAATGTCAGATCTCAGTGTTGAGTCGGGATCGCTCCTGAGAGTCTGCCTTCCTCCCAGTCTTGATTTCCCAGAGGATCTGTAGTCCTGACACGCTCGAGCTAACCCAGCATTTAAGCAGACATATTCTGCTATCAAACACATCCCAGCAAGAAATAACCGTCATTTCACCGTCTAGGTTAACTATAGACCTGATATAGTCCAGCTATGAGTAGGTTAACTAGAGACCCGATATAGTCCGGCTATGAATAGGTTAACTAGAGACCCGATATAGTCCGGCTATGTGTAGGTTAACTATAGACCTGATATAGTCAAGCTATGAGTAGGTTAACTAGAGACCCGATATAGTCCGGCTATGAGTAGGTTAACTAGAGACCCGATATAGTCCGGCTATGAGTAGGTTAACTAGAGACCCGATATAGTCCGGCTATGAGTAGGTTAACTATAGACCCGATATAGTCCGGCTATGAGTAGGTTAACTAGAGACCCGATATAGTCCGGCTATGAGTAGGTTAACTATAGACCCGATATAGTCCGGCTATGAGTAGGTTAACTAGAGACCCGATATATAGTCCATCTATGAGTAGGTTAACTATAGACCTGATATAGTCCAGCTATGAGTAGGTTAACTATAGACCCGATATAGTCTGGCTATGAGTAGGTTAACTAGGTTAACTATAGACCCGATATAGTCCGGCTATGAGTAGGTTAACTATAGACCCGATATAGTCCGGCTATGAGTAGGTTAACTATAGACCCGATATAGTCCAGCTATGAGTAGGTTAACTATAGACCTGATATAGTCCAGCTATGAGTAGGTTAACTATAGACCCGATATAGTCTGGCTATGAGTAGGTTAACTAGGTTAACTATAGACCCGATATAGTCCGGCTATGAGTAGGTTAACTATAGACCCGATATAGTCCGGCTATGAGTAGGTTAACTATAGACCCGATATAGTCCGGCTATGAGTAGGTTAACTATAGACCCAATATAGTCCGGCTATGTGTAGGTTAACTATAGACCCGATATAGTCCAGCTATGAGTAGGTTAACTATAGACCCGATATAGTCCGGCTATGAGTAGGTTAACTATAGACCCAATATTGTCCGGCTATGAGTAGGTTAACTATAGACCTGATATAGTCCAGCTATGAGTAGGTTAACTATAGACCCGATATAGTCTGGCTATGAGTAGGTTAACTATAGACCTGATATAGTCCAGCTATGAGTAGGTTAACTATAGACCCGATATAGTCTGGCTATGAGTAGGTTAACTAGGTTAACTATAGACCCGATATAGTCCGGCTATGAGTAGGTTAACTATAGACCCGATATAGTCCGGCTATGAGTAGGTTAACTATAGACCCGATATAGTCCGGCTATGAGTAGGTTAACTATAGACCCAATATAGTCCGGCTATGTGTAGGTTAACTATAGACCCGATATAGTCCAGCTATGAGTAGGTTAACTATAGACCCGATATAGTCCGGCTATGAGTAGGTTAACTATAGACCCAATATTGTCCGGCTATGTGTAGGTTAACTATAGACCCGATATAGTCCGGCTATGAGTAGGTTAACTATAGACCCAACATAGTCCGGCTATGTGTAGGTTAACTATAGACCCGATATAGTCCGGCTATGAGTAGGTTAACTATAGACCCAACATAGTCCGGCTATGTGTAGGTTAACTATAGACCCGATATAGTCCGGCTATGAGTAGGTTAACTATAGACCTGATATAGTCCGGCTATGAGTAGGTTAACTATAGACCTGATATAGTCCAGCTATGAGTAGGTTAACTATAGACCCGATATAGTCTGGCTATGAGTAGATTAACTATAGACCCTATATAGTCCGGCTATGAGTAGGTTAACTATAGACCCGATATAGTCCAGCTATGAGTAGGTTAACTATAGACCCGATATAGTCCGGCTATGAGTAGGTTAACCATAGACCCGATATAGTCCAGCTATGAGTAGGTTAACTATAGACCCAATATAGTCCGGCTATGAGTAGGTTAACTATAGACCCGATATAGTCCGGCTATGAGTAGGTTAACTATAGACCCGATATAGTCAAGCTATGAGTAGGTTAACTATAGACCCGATATAGTCCGGCTATGAGTAGGTTAACTATAGACCTGATATAGTCCAGCTATGAGTAGGTTAACTGTAGACCCGATATAGTCCGGCTATGAGTAGGTTAACTATAGACCCGATATAGTCCAGCTATGAGTAGATTAAATATAGACCCGATATAGTCCGGCTATGAGTAGGTTAACTATAGACCCGATATAGTCCGGCTATGAGTAGGTTAACTATAGACCTGATATAGTCCAGCTATGAGTAGGTTAACTATAGACCCGATATAGTCCAGCTATGAGTAGGTTAACTATAGACCCGATATAGTCCAGCTATGAGTAGGTTAACTATAGACCCGATATAGTCCGGCTATGAGTAGGTTAACTATAGACCCGATATAGTCTGGCTATGAGTAGGTTAACTATAGACCCGATATAGTCCAGCTATGAGTAGGTTAACTAGGTTAACTATAGACCCGATATAGTCTGGCTATGAGTAGGTTAACTATAGACCCGATATAGTCCAGCTATGAGTAGGTTAACTATAGACCCAATATAGTCCAGCTATGAGTAGGTTAACTAGGTTAACTATAGACCCGATATAGTCTGGCTATGAGTAGGTTAACTATAGACCCGATATAGTCCAGCTATGAGTAGGTTAACTAGGTTAACTATAGACCCGATATAGTCTGGCTATGAGTAGGTTAACTATAGACCCGATATAGTCTGGCTATGAGTAGGTTAACTATAGACCCGATATAGTCCAGCTATGAGTAGGTTAACTAGGTTAACTATAGACCCGATATAGTCTGGCTATGAGTAGGTTAACTATAGACCCGATATAGTCTGGCTATGAGTAGGTTAACTATAGACCCGATATAGTCCGGCTATGAGTAGGTTAACTATAGACCCGATATAGTCCAGCTATGAGTAGGTTAACTATAGACCCGATATAGTCCAGCTATGAGTAGGTTAACTAGGTTAACTATAGACCCGATATAGTCTGGCTATGAGTAGGTTAACTATAGACCCGATATAGTCCAGCTATGAGTAGGTTAACTATAGACCCGATATAGTCCAGCTATGAGTAGGTTAACTATAGACCCGATATAGTCTGGCTATGAGTAGGTTAACTATAGACCCGATATAGTCCAGCTATGAGTAGGTTAACTATAGACCCGATATAGTCCAGCTATGAGTAGGTTAACTATAGACCCGATATAGTCTGGCTATGAGTAGGTTAACTATAGACCCGATATAGTCCAGCTATGAGTAGGTTAACTATAGACCCGATATAGTCCAGCTATGAGTAGGTTAACTATAGACCCAATATAGTCTGGCTATGAGTAGGTTAACTATAGACCCGATATAGTCCAGCTATGAGTAGGTTAACTATAGACCCGATATAGTCTGGCTATGAGTAGGTTAACTATAGACCCGATATAGTCCAGCTATGAGTAGGTTAACTATAGACACGATATAGTCCACTTCTAGCCAAAATAACCCCTCTCTCCCTCTCTCTCTCTCTCTCTCTCTCTCTCTCTCTCTCTCTCTCTCTCTCTCTCTCTCTCTCTCTCTCTCTCTCTCCCAAACCTGGAGATATTTGCCCACAGGTGTGACAGTATTTCCCAGGACGAGAGCTGTGTGGAACACTAGTGAGTCTGGGTTCACATCGAGGATAGTGCGACTACAAGCGTGTCATTTCTGGATCAGACTGTTGATGCTGAAGGCAGATTTAGTGACTCCCAGGGTCAAAGTTCACGGCTGTGTGTGTCAGTGCTCAAGGTCGTGGGTTATGGCTGACAGCTGGGTCGGGTATGTGTGGTTGTTGAAGAATCCTTTAAATAATAACTAGTGTAAGTGCTGTACGTGTGGATGCCAGAGCCGTGTGTGTGTTATCTGACGAGTGATGACCGACACTTCTCATGTTTAATCAAGCTGAAAGACTGGCGTCCCGTGACACGTGTGTGTTCACCAGCGGTGTGTGTGTGTGTGTGTGTGTGTGTGTGATCCACAAGTGTTGATCCAGCAGTGATGAACACGAGGCCTGAAGCTCGAGGACACACACAGATCAGTCTTATCTCACACACCAGCTTTATCTACACACAGTTGACTCATCCACCTGTGCTGATTATGATTATGATTTTGTTGTCATTGCTGGCTGTTCTCTTAATGCTGTCTGAGAACTGAAGCCCACATGAGGAGTTGATAAAGCCCACGCATACAGCATGTCTCGAGCGAGTGTGTGTTTTGTCACGTGACCTGTGTTGTGTTGTAGATCTTAAACACCGCATTCATCAGGAGCCAACTTCAGTTTACAACCTGTTAGAAGAAGAATAGAGTGACTGTCTTTGTAGAGGACAAGAGGCATCCTCCGGAATAAGCTGCAGGTAAACGTGTGTGCTGATTGGCTGTAGGGTGTTTTGGGGGCAGACATTCTCATAGAGCGTTTGATTGGACAGAAATCTGAGTACTGGTCCATCTTTCCAGAAGAGAAAGTCTGTCCATTTTTAATGCGTATGTGTACTAAAAGTTAATTTTACATAGAGCTGCACGATTAATCGCAGTGAAACCGCACGCGATTTGGCAAAGGCTGTGATTATTATATGCTCAGTTTGTCAGTGCAGCGGCTGATCGGTAGTAAATACTGCTCCATCTGAACACCAGAGGGCGCTCACACACACACACACACATACACACACACTCACACACACACACACGCTAAAAATGCCCTGCCGCAGAAATACGATAACACACATCATTCCAGGAAACCCCTATGGTCATCACACTCTCTGTCTCTGAATCATAGACTATAAAAAAAGATGGACGACGCCCCTTCGCCCTCTTCCATTGATGAGAACTGAAGCCGCCAGTGTCCCGATACGGCGCTGACATCTTGGAACTTGAGTCTGCGCAGTAGCGATCTCGGGGCCAGACCTGCGCAGTAGCGATCTCGGGGCCAGACCTGCGCAGTAGCGATCTCGGGGCCAGACCTGCGCAGTCGTGAGCAAGAAGTAAAGCCGCGAACTCAACGCTCCGCCATCACTCGCCTCAGGGAAAGTGCATTCTGCACACTTTTTTAAAAATTTATTGCAGTACGACAAGAGGCTTGTTAAAATAAAGTAAATACAATCTCCTCAGTCCTCCGAAGATCCCGAAAAAATGTCCGTTGGTGCTTCAGTGACTACTTCGCTCGGAGAACCTGTCAATCACAGCTGTCAATCATGACGTTACACCACCGCATCACGTAACTAACTAAAAACCAACTTATTTTTGAAACAGACACTTGAACTTACATCAGCGTGATAAAAACGACAGCAAATGAAAGAAACCACCTTTGAAAAAAGATATTTGAAGTGTAATTTAATTGTTTAGTTGGTCTCACGTCCCGTTGAATAACACGGGGAGGCGGGGCTTATGACCTATACTAGGACCAGCCACCGGGGGGCGATCGAGACGTTTTGGCTTCACTTTTCAGGGCTTGTGCGGCACGCTTGCTCTGAATAAACAGAAGACTGAGACGCTTTGATTAAACATGAGTAATAAACACACGACTGCCTTATTCTGTGTCAGAAGCTCATCATCTCACAGGAGGAGGAGCTCAGCTGTCCTCATGAAGTGAGTCTGGAGGAAAAGCGTGTTATTAATGTTGTCTTTTGTTGGACAAGAGGTTCATAAATGCGTCTCATGTCTGGAAAGATGTTTGACTCGTGTTGCTTTTTCAAATGCTCGTTATAAGCGACTCGAACTCAGAGCGTTCAGAGTGAGCCGTGTTTCCTGAGCCGTACGGCACTGACACGCTGCACATTACACACACAGACTTTACCATTTCATAATCACGATAAGCCAAATCGGTTTAAGTGCGATTTCATGTATATTGCGATTAATCGTGCAGCCCTAATTTTATACTATTGTGGCACACTAGCAATTTTTTGGTGCCAAGAGCCTCCAAATACTTTTATTTTTAATACATGTTTTTTATTTTACATTAAAATATTTTTGTCAAACTTTTTTCCTCCTTGCGGTCTTTCAGTTCAAACCAGCAAATAGATGTGGAATAAAAGCAGTAAATCTTCAATGGTTTATTCCGTTATTAAAGATGCTCAGTCATTGCCTCTTCATCTTACGTCTCTGAAGTAAAGGAACCGCTTTACCCGTTTTCCAGCTAATGTTTCTCCAGGCGCTCGACACCGCATGTGTTCCCATGAGACATCTGCTATTGAAATGGCATTACCTTCTTTATTATAATCTTTATAATCTCAAAACGTCTTCCCTCAGAGATTCATTTTCCAATTGTCAGAAGCCAGTTTCTCTCCTGACTTTGGATGATTTGTCATTTTGAGTATTGCAGGTTTATTCTCTTGTGTCGTCTTTTATTTCTTTGAGTTTGTATCCGAGTGTCTGAACACACACTGAACTCTGTGCTTGTGCTGAGGGACAAACATGACAATATCAGAACAAAACGGGTCATTCGGTTATAATATAGTTGATACGTCTTCATTTCATGTGCTGGGCTCAATAACCTGAGCACTGTTTCAAAGGTTATTCAGATTCATCTTTTCCTTCAGGTAAGGGCATAATCTCTGGTTAGGGATGCATGAAATATTAATACCATATCAGTTATCTATTCATTGGTATCGGGCAGGATTTTAATATCAGTGCATCCATAACACTGCTAATATTTATACAGAGACAGAGAGACGGACCATCTGTAGATAAAGCACTGATCAATGGGCAGTTAAGAGAGCAAGAAACCTTTTTAATAGCTGGACCAGTATGAAAAATATATACAGGTCTGTGCAAAAGTCTTAGGCATGTTAATATCCCCCCCCCACACACACACACACACACACACACAAAAAATGGTTGTAAGTCAGTTATTTATATCATTTGCTGTAGTGTGTCAGTAGGAAATATCAGTTCACATTTCCAAACATTCTTTTTGCCATTAATTGTAATAATCCAGTGACATTTGTGTATGCACAAGGAGTCTGACGACAGCCGGTGTGATCTGATCTCTCCATCATCGAGTCCGTCTGTGATTACATGAAGAAACTGAGACAGACTAAATCCAGAAGAACTGCGGGAACGTCTCCGAGACGCTTGAAGAAACCTTCCTGCAAAGCTACAGGACTGGGAAAAGCACTGGCACTCGTGTTAAAATGCTGGAAAGTGAGAATGCTTTCAAAAATAAAATGACAAATTGAATTTATTTAAGATTTAACTTCTATTAACTAATTCAGATCAATATATGGTGTAACGACCCTTTGCGTTTAAAACGGCTTTTGTCCAGGTACACTTGCACATAGTTCTTCAGGAAGGTTTCTTCAAGCGTCTCGGAGACGTTCCCGCAGTTCTTCTGGATTTAGTCTGTCTCAGTTTCTTCTGTTTCTTCATGTAATCACAGACGGACTCGATGATGGAGAGATCAGATCAGACCGGCTGTTGTCAGACTCCTTGTGCAGACACAAATCTCACTGGATTATTACAATTAATGGCAAAAAGAATGTTTGGAAATGTAAACTGATGTTTCCTACTGACACACTACAGCAAAAGATAGAAATAACTGACTTAAAACCATTTTTGGGGTGGGGATATTAACATGCCTAAGACTTTTGCACAGTACTGTATATATAATAATTTTAGTATGGTTTGAGCTACAGAAGCTGCATCTAAAGTGTTGTTGTCAGAATTCATTGCTGACTTGATTTGATATCGGGATGAAGTCCTGTCTTGGCCGATCAAGAATGTAAGAGCAATATTCGCATGTGTAATGAAAACAGGAATCCGCTGTCGAACACACGGCCTTTAGATTCACATGTGCTTCTGCTGAAGAGTGTGTTTTCAGTCCGCTGGAGTTTCTCTCGAGACACAGATCAACTGCAATTTATCAGATTCTTCACATTCAGAAAAACAAACAGTGAGCAACATCATATTTGGGCTGGAATGCAGACGATATTGTGACGTTTTGAAAACATCAGTTTGATCAGATAGTGCTTCATTGATCTATTATGAGTTTCATGAGTCTGCAGAAATAAGCTCTTTTCATTTATTTGTGGACTAAGGGATCTGAGCATGAATAATCACTTATATCACTGATAGAAACAAAAGGCGCTTGCATTGACATCCACACATATACTCTAGTTTCCCAACGGCTCATCGTGTTTTGAAGCAAACGCCACCCAGTGCAATGCCGGTTCTCCATACGCCACTGTGAGAAACATCAGCGCTCGTTTCTGAGGGTCAAGGACATGTGTCTGAACCCTTCAGGCCCGAGCCGAAGGTCTGGCATAATGAGATCTGTGAGAGACCCGAGTGTCAGATCCTCACCGACTCTTGACACACACACACAGGGTTCAGGTCTTCGTCGTTCATCTGCGCGGGACACACACCACCTGGAGACGTCTCCGAGTAAAACAAGCCGTCTGGCGGCTCAGAAGATCTGTCCTCTGACTGTGGGATTCGGCAGGACGGCTGGAGGAGAGCGATCCGGAGACTCGCATGCCGAGACAGAATCGTGGATTTGGCCGGAGCGTTTCAGGAGTAAAACACATCCCTGCTACTGTCACTGACAACTGAATACTAATCTAATATCAATAACTCAATCCCACCTGGATCACTATGTGTATGTCTTTGCCAAACCATCGCATCATTTCTGCGGGAACAAATCACTGTAGTTTCTGGGTGAGATGTGCTGAACGGACACACACCTTAATAATGACTCCAGTTGTGATAGTTGTCATGAGGCTTCAGATGATTTGAGATATATAGTGTTGAATTTGTATGGAAAAGAACAGCATGAGGTAGATATAGATATAGATATAGATATAGCATACTGTAGATAATAACAGGTTTAGAATATCTTGTTGTCGAGGTTTTCCAGTCGCTCTGCACAACACTATAGCAATGCCAAAGTCGGCTGATGGGGTTTCATTTTGCTTTTCAATTTTAATTAATAAATACACATCCAAGTAGGTTTAGTGGTTAGACTTAAAAATCTCCTTAAAAGTTGATTCATTGAGATTCAGATGAGCTACATTTGTACAAACACACTAGTTTGCTGAACATGAAGACATGCACACACACAAAGCAATAGAAATGCAAAAAAGTAGGATTAAGAATAAAAATAACAATAAAGTAATATATATCTATGGAGTAAGAAGCAGACTTATGTAGTTATGCACATTCTGTACTGAATATATATATATATATATATATATATATATATATATATATATATATATATATATATTTGCATTTGCATAATAAGTATTTACTTATTTTATGTCCAGGTGGCATAATGAATACTGAACATGTTTCCAGTGTGATCTCAGTGATCGAGGATAAAGGTGTTCTCAGGATGAAGGAGGAGATTACATATGCAAAGTGCTTTAATTCATTTTTTATTTGCATCGACAATATATATTTTATTTATTTATTTATTTATTTGATATGGACATAACAACAGCATTGGACCAACCAGATACATTGTTTTTAGTGTTATAGCAAAAACTGCTAATTTGCAACACTTGTCCATACGAGGTATACAGTATACACAACACAATGCAAAACAGTACACAGTACAGTATTTAAGAGGGTAAACAATACACATCATCAATATATATTTCATACAGCATTACCATGTGTGCAGCTTTGACTTGACTTCAGCCATTGTTTCAGACCTCTGTTAGAGCTGATCATGTCTGTCTGCCGTTTTAAGTCAGTGGGCAGAGAGTTCCACAGTCTCGATCCATTAAAAGAGAAACTGGACTGACCAAAAGATTTAGTAAATCTTGGAAGAACACAGTCTCCACTGACTGAGGCTCTGGTGGAGGGTCTAGTGAGCCCTGACGCCTAATAATGAGAGCAGAAAACAGCGGCGACACATGACTGTTCAAACATTTAAAAAACAATTTCAGAGTACTAAAATGTATAAAGTTTTCAAAAGTAAAAAGATTATGTCTATGAATGATGTCACAGTGATGCGATCTCAGAGGTTTTCTGTCCTATACCTTGACTGCCTGCGTGTGCACTGAAACAGCCGGCTTGAGTGTGGACGGGAGGTTTGTGACCAGGATGTGACGCAGTAAGACAGATGTGAGAAAATCATTGCATGCATGTATAAGAGGGCGGCCTGATGAGACAGATCCCTCCTGATAAAACGTAAACAATTCAAGTTGGATTTGACCTTTTTACAAACATTTTTGACTTGGTTTTGAAATTTAAGGTTGTTGTCAAGAATAATTCCAAGATATTTGGTCTCTTTTCCTTCTTGAATAGTTGCATTGTTTATGCTTACTTCAAAGGTGCTGTCAGAAGGTCTTGTTTTAATTGAGAAACAGACAGCAACGGTTTTTAATATACTTTAATATATAATATTAAGGTATTTAAGCATCTAAAACCTAAGCATTTCCCCAGGTTTCACAGACGAGGCTTAATCTAGTCCCACGGTAAAATACATATTTGAGCTGTTTCAACTGAAAGCATTTATTAAAATACGTCACTGCCACTGTTTTGTCTCAAGATTCACACAGTAATGTTTTTTCTAAGGCACGATTATAAAAGCTGCTTAAACGAACTAAGGTTTAACCTTGGCTTAATCTAAGCCCTGTCTGTGAAACCAGGCCTTTGTGTTTGAACAACTATAGGGAAATTTATATGTTTACGAATCATTTTAGGTTCATAAAATATTGAATTAATGGAATGCATAGGTTGATTTTTTTCATAAATGTTAAAATGTATAAATTCTCTCATTATTTCATCATTTACTTGTTATTTTGTTGGCCGTGGGACAGCTGATTAAAAATATCTATATATCTGTATATTATGTTTTTTAGTGTTAAGTTAGGTTTACGGTAGGATAGTTTATGGCCTCAGTATATCTACAGTAGTATATCTACAGTAAAATGAGCAGCTGTTAGGTATGAATACATGCGAACACTACTGAGATCTGGGGTGCGTTTCCCGAAAGCATCGTTGGCCAACTATGGTCGCAAGTTCCGTCGTTACCAATAGAGTTCAATGGACATTGCGATGAACTTGCGACCATAGTTGGCCAACGATGCTTTCGGGAAACGCACCCCAGGCTGATACAGTATTTCATCTGGAAACTGCAGCGATTCATACCTGAGGAGCTTATTTTTAATACGCATATTTCTACCTGATTTATCAGCATTAGTTCTGTTGGTATAAATTGATGTGTTTAGGTTGGGTTAGTGATGCTAAATTTTGACCAGGTTTTCATTCTTTTCAGTGTCTCTATATGTGCTCGTCCTTAAATCATCTGTTTGTTTTGTGATAGTGTGGTATTGTTAGTGAGCGTCATGTCTTACTTTGGGCCTGTCATGACATAAATCAGCAAATCCAGCAATCAATGAAGCTGAACAACGAGCCACATTCCCCTCCAGCTTGGCAAGAAAAGGTTAGAGCAATTAACTGAGTCATTGAATCATTGTCATCGCACGACCCCGTCATTATCAGCGGTTTCCCTGATCCACCTCACAGTGTGGGGCAAACTCACGTCATAACCAGCGTCTCGGGTTTGAGCCTACAAAACGGATGACAATTCAGTGACTTGAATTATTAAGACGTAGCAGAACACAATGATTTAATGTTTCCAGACTCAGCGCTGCGCGTCTGTATAATATATAAAGCCCTGCAGCAGACGTTGTTGTGTGTGTGTGTGTGTGTGTGTGTGTGTGTGTGTGTGTGTGTGTGTGTGTGTGTGTGTGTGTGTGTGTGTGTGTGTGTGTGTGTGTGTGTGTGTGTGTGTGAGGCTTAGCTTGCTGGTCAGGTCTCAGAAACTCCTCCAGCATGTACCTGAGTTTTCTCGTTCAGCTCAGTGTGGCCTTCGGGAAACACACACACACAAAAGGGCATCGAAAGACACGGATATTGATAGTCCCGCACAGCGTTCGGTCCGAGTCTGAAGGGTCCGAGAGGATTGAGTTAAAAAAGCCATGTTTTTTTCTACTTTCTCTAGCCCTCCATGCCTCTGTGCTTCAACACACACGATTTTGTTGTTCCTATAAAACATTTAGTTGTTTGTTCGGGCAGCAGGATGGTCTTCCGGAGCCAGGAGTGTTTGGAAGTGTGTGTGGCTCATTGGAAAGACTAACCTATGGCAACATTTATACAAAATCTGTACCAATATGTACATATCACTGCAGTTTCTAACGGAAATGAACACTAGAAGCAGTAAAACAGCAAGCACTTTTCATCCTTTTTCACAGATAATTATGATTACAGGGGCAGATTATGGATTAAGAAAGACTTGTTTTCACGTAGCAACTTGCTCAATTATGTTATGACCTCAAAACACTTTTTACCATAGTGTATGATTTGTAAACGAATATATTTTGGAGTTTTCTTCATTAACCAGCTCCATATGTTCGGTTTTACTGATACACCAAGCTTGCTCGGTAGCTCAGCTGTCGGGTACGAATCCCGTGGAAGACAAATCGTGATAAAAGAGTTCAAAAACTATCTAAAATGGCATGGTTACGATTGCGTTTTTATGTCACATTTGCTTTTGTTAACACTATCTGGTAGGTTTATGCTTTAGTGTAGGTGTACGTTATTTTAAAATGGAGCATTAAACTTTTGGCTCCACTCACCGGACATTTCAATTCATAACTGCAGTGAAACTTACAAACTCCAATGTTATAAAACGTTGCCATGTTCACGTTCATCTGTTCTGAAAAAAAAGAAAAAAAAAGCTTTTAGCGCCACTCACTGGACATTTCACTTAGAAGCTGTCGTGAAACGCGGCGCAACGTATTTTGCGTTTTGCATAAATGTTGCCACAGGTACGGTTTTCCAATGAGCCTGGGCTGTGTTCTCTCCGTTTCCTTCAGGCGCTCCGGTTTCCCCCGCGGTCCAAAGACAAGCAAGTTAGGTGGACTGGATGTGTGTGTGTGTGTGTGTGTGTGTGTGTGTGTGTGATTTCGTTTAACCACTGGCTCTGGTAATGGAACAGTAAGTAAAGACTCTCTTGGGCTAGGAGGCTATAAAATGTGTTCCTCCTCCCGAGACAGAGCCCGGTTTAACAGACGGTACTTCATCGCTCCAAAGAAGATTGGGCGGTTGCAGACCCCTGTGGAGGCCCGGGGAACGGAGACTTCACCCTGAGTGGTGGAGCTCATATGGGGAGTGTTCGGCCTAGCAGAAGTGGATCTCTGTGCGTCTCCCTCACTCACCCAGATCCGTTGATGCCATGGCCGAGGCTACGTCTGTACGCTTCCCCCCGATCGCTCTGCTCCCGGGAGTCCTGGAGAGAGTCTGCCGGGACAGGGTCAGTCTACTGCTAGTAGCCCCGTTCTGGCCGGCCCGCAGTGGCGCAAAAAGTGGGTATGTGCTATATGCGGCGCATAGGGGCGCACAGCACCAGGGGGCGCCAAAGCGATGGTAATTTTTTTTTTTTTTTAGATCTATACGTAGACTGCTGTTGTGCGTTTCTAAATAATTTCTGCATTTCCTCAATGTTATATAACTTTTTGGAGGACTAACAGGCTAGAGAAGGATATTCATAAGAGGGGACAATATCGTGAGCAGGCGGGGGCGCCGTGAGCGCTGAGCGAGCAGGTACGAGTCGAAAAAGATGGATAAAGCAAAAAAGCTGTCGGGACTAAAAATAGAACAAGAAAGAGGGAAAAGGAGATGGCATGTCAATTGATGCGCCAGCAGCTAAATAAGTGGATGGTCAAAGGCAACAGGTGGGATTTAAAGTGTGACGTCCACGCATGTAGGCCAGGAGATTCCCGGTGGGCCGATGTGCTTTTTGGGCTCATACATCTAATAGGCTATTTTTTTTGTCTTTGTCTTAACGGCCCACAAAACTAGTACATCGACGGCCCATTCGTTTTGTTTTGTTTTGCTTAATTGGCGGCGCTGGGTTAGTGCCGTTGTAATACATTGGTAAAAAAAAAAAAGTTTTTTTGTACATTTTTCATTAAACACGTAGGCTAGCGGCCCATTGGTTATTTTCTTGATTGACACTGGGCTGTCCCAATCACATCTGTAATGTATAGAAATTAGTACAAAACTAATTATGAAAGTTTCCTTTATTTTTCAGTGCATTTGTTTTACAATATATGGCTATTACTATCATGGGACTAATATTATAACTATTATTATGTAGTAGTTTATGTAGACAGACACTGTTACTAAAAAAAGGTTTTCGCCAAAATTGTTGCTGCATACCCCTCTGGCAGTGTAGTTCTCGGACCTTGAGTCCTCCTCGACGGCTCTCCCCTGCAGGGCACAATCCCTCACCCCCAATCAGAGTTATGGAAGCTGTGGGTTTGGCCCTGAAGACATACTTCCCTCCAGAACTCCCTCCTCGAGGAAACTGTGCATGTGGAGGTTTTTCCCTTCATGGTGCTGATCTCGGCAGTGGGACCAGTTAACTGCTGCTGGTTCAGTGCTGGAGTTCCAGCAGGATCATTTTTCCTTAGGGTTTTCCCCTTCTACACTGAAGGTGTATGTGGAGGCCATGTCCCTTTGGGTGTATCCCTGCGGAGAAACCGGTTGGTGACACGTCTCCTCTGTGGTGAGGCAGGCTGGTCTTCTCCATTTTTACAATCTGGCTCTGGTTCTCAGGTGCTCTCGTCTTAGTGTGCTCGCAGTGATTCACACAGACAGAAGTCTGGCCTATCCTCATTCCCAAAATGTCAAGCGTGATGATCTCCCTGCTATACTCCCTGCGTCGCGGTGATCTCTTGCTTCGACCTATTAGAAGCTGACCATGTTTGCCCCGGTCCTGACGTCACCCCGTCTGTCATCTGTCAGGCCACTGGATTGATTTCACACAGTTGCTTCAGACTCAATCACACAGAGGCGTTCCCAAAGCGGCAGCATTTCCTTCCCTTCTCAGGGAACAAGAAGTACATTCGTAATCCAAGACGTTCTTCATGAAAGTCATTGAGGTTTGATGACAGAACTGGAACTGATGCAGCTGTACTGAGGCCTGTAGGAGCACAGATGCATGACCTCGTATGAAGGTCAGAGTTATGTGTTCTAATGAAAGTATTCTCCTTTTTAAGGTAATAGTGTCGTGAACTTTGATTGGATCTGATCTGACAGCCGCAGCTCCTCTAGTGGCAGTCATAATGAACTTTTAGTTTGTCTGTGAAGCCTCCTTTTCACTTATAAAGAGAAGTTTTTGATTGTGTCTCCAATAAAGGACAGAAACAGTCTTTACCCTCCGTTACCTTGGAACTAATGAACAGCTTCCCGTACACTGTAGGTTAAAAGCTGCCATGACTTTTGGAGGGATGATTGAGCTACACTGAAATTATTTTTGACTTGTTTTATCCATAACAGTCCATTGTTCAGAACATTACCTCACACTCATAGTTTGGACTGGATTCGACACATCCGATGGTCCGAAGCAGAAATCAGATCTGAATCTCCATTAGAAATGAATGGTTGCTGTAGTAAAACGGGGGGTTCGAATATTTTGAAAGCCGCTGATGACACAACATATGCATTAGATGTTTTTCCAGCATATTCGTTCATTGTATTTGTGTTCCTCTGAATCTATTAGGCATCATAATGACGTGTCCTCTGACATCCAGAGGCTCAGGGATGGAGTCTGTCCCAGGCGAAGGTCCCTGTCCGCCTCTCCCAGATTAAAGGGATACGCTTTCAGACACAGCCGTGCATTAACTCTCTCTGGGCTCAGGCTCATTGTGATTGCCGTGGCTGAGAGGCCGTCTCTCTTTTCAGTCCTGGCCCCCTTCGGCTGCCAGCGAGATCAAGGCATCCCAGATTTACGAGCATGCCGAGAAATGGATGGCTAATTCAATCAAGTGTATTATTCCTCCGGCTGAGCTGTTATCTGCAGGCCTGTGCCGGCGTTTGATGCATTGCTTCTCTTCTGAGCGCAGCATCTCTCTGTGGTCCAGGAACAGGAGGATTGAGTCCGTGTCCCGCGGGAGCGATGAAGGCCTGAGCTTCTCTCCCGTTGACCGACAGCATTCCCACTAAACCTCAGCGGACACACGCAGCGGGTCTGAGGATCTGCTGGCTGTTTGGAGGGTTTTAATGGACAAATGAGAGAATGATGCTGAAAGTGATGAGTTTATGCTGCTGTTTTCTTCAGGCCAAGCACTGACTAAAGTCCTGACTGTCAAAATATGTTTGCAATGCAGATTTATGTCATTCCCTGCGAACCAACTTTTTAAGGAACACAGTTGGCTTCAAAAGTCCACATAAATGTGCAATTAAATGTGTGTATGTAGAATAATAAAATGCATTTCTAATTATAATTCTGAATTGTTTTCTTAATAATAATAATAATGATGATAATAATAATAACAATTTAAATATTTTTGTATTAAATAATGTTTATTTAAAGGGGACATATCATGAAAATCTGACTTTTCCCGTGTTTACGTGATAATCGGGTCACCAGTGCTTCTACCAACCCAGAAAACATGAAAAGTGAAACCCAGTAACTGTGTTCTGGTGAGTCTTTCTCTGCAAGCGTGTTATAAAATAATCCGATCAGATTTCGCTCTCCTTCTGACGTATGAAGAGGATCTTATTATAATATTACCGGCCCTTAATCTGCACGTTTACACACACCAGCCGACATTTGGTTCCACACGCGCCAACAGAGACCAGTTCTAACGCACTGATGAAGATCCAGCAGAGCCTGAAGCTGTTCTGTGGTTGAGCTCAGACGAGCACTGAACACTATTGACCAGAACATGTCACCGCTGTCTTATAAAGACCTCAGGAACTGTGGACACTTGTGGAGAAGTTCAACATGATGATGAGATGATCAGTGTAACTCCACAACAACTACAGAAATGTCTCCACTAACATTCAGAAGCTCTTCCTGAGTCTCTCCGTAAGGCTGCACTCGCTACTGGTTATACTGGGATTCTGGATGAGGGAGATTGGCCTGTTCTGTTATTGCCGGAGTTTCTGAAGCTTGTGTAAAGGCTCCGCCCTCTTCTGAATGGAGGCGGAGCTAAAGCTCATTTGCATTTAAAGGGACAAAAACGTCGCGTTTTTGCTCACACCCAAATTTGACAAGCTATAATAAATGATCTGATATTTTGAGCTGAAACTTCACAGACACATTCTGGGGACACCAGAGATTTATATTACGTATTGTGAAAAGGGGCATAATATGTCACCTTTAATAATTTTACACCGCTCTCTGTAACTCATAATGGGTCAGACAATCTTAGTTAACAGACTGCCATCGTGTGCATTATATGTGAGCATTTACAATGTGCTGAAATGTTTTTATTAGCAGTTCATCCATTGATTTGCAGTGTGACCTCCATTTTATGCGCTTCGGTTATCATAACTGATGCTTCAAGTGTACACTTCAGTGCCCATAATTACTGATTATTTCTTCCACAGGATCCACATTAAGGGTAATCTCCTCTTCCAACAGCAGTAAATGTGCTCCCAAGATATATGACAACATTCACCAAGCGAAGCTCTTCTGATCATAGAGAGATGTGGATTTCGTATGTGGAGTGGGCGGCAGAAGTATAAACCCCCTCTACTGTAGTTGGTGACAAAGTACGTGAAAAATCATTCACTTAAATACAACAGATCCATTTAATTTTCTCCATTAATTAGAATAATAATGAAACATTTAGTCTGAGTCCAAGCACTTTCCCTGTGAGTGCAGCAAACAGCAGACCTCAGCATTTACAGCAGTGGTAGAGTTCATGAAGCCAGTGTGTGGATCAGCTGGGTAATGGATTTACCTGGGAGAGAGAGAGAGAGAGAGAGAGAGGGGGGGGAGAGAGAGAGGGGGGGGAGAGAGAGAGAGAGAGAGAGAGAGAGAGAGAGGGAGAGAGAGGGGGGGGAGAGAGAGAGAGGGGGGAGAGAGAGGGGGGAGAGAGAGTGGGGGGAGAGAGGGGGGAGAGAGAGTGGGGGGGGGAGAGAGAGAGGGGGGGGAGAGAGAGAGGGGGGGAGAGAGAGAGAGGGGGGGGGAGAGAGAGAGGGGGGGAGAGAGAGAGCGAGAGAGGGAGAGAGAGAGAGAGGGAGAGAGAGGGAGAGAGAGTGGGGGAGAGAGAGAGAGGGGGGGAGAGAGAGTGGGGGAGAGAGAGGGGGGAGAGAGAGTGGGGAGAGAGAGGGGGGAGAGAGGGGGGAGAGAGAGTGGGGGGAGAGAGAGAGGGGGGGAGAGAGAGAGGGGGGGGGAGAGAGAGGGGGGGGGAGAGAGAGGGGGGGGGGGAGAGAGAGGGGGGGGGGAGAGAGAGGGGGGGGGGGGAGAGAGGGGGGGGGAGAGAGGGGGGAGAGAGAGTGGGGAGAGAGAGGGGGGAGAGAGGGGGGAGAGAGAGTGGGGGGAGAGAGAGAGGGGGGGGGGAGAGAGAGGGGGGGGGGGGGAGAGAGGGGGGGGGGGGGGGAGAGAGGGGGGGGGAGAGAGGGGGGAGAGAGAGTGGGGAGAGAGAGGGGGGAGAGAGGGGGGAGAGAGAGTGGGGGGAGAGAGAGAGGGGGGGAGAGAGAGAGGGGGGGGGAGAGAGAGAGGGGGGGAGAGAGAGAGGGGGGGGGTGAGAGAGAGGGGGGGGGGGAGAGAGAGGGGGAGAGAGAGGGGGGGAGAGAGGGGGGAGAGAGAGTGGGGAGAGAGAGGGGGGAGAGAGGGGGGAGAGAGAGTGGGGGGAGAGAGAGAGGGGGGGAGAGAGAGAGGGGGGGGGAGAGAGAGGGGGGGGGAGAGAGAGAGGGGGGGAGAGAGAGAGGGGGGGGGGAGAGAGAGGGGGGGGGAGAGAGAGGGGGGGGGGAGAGAGAGGGGGGGGGGGAGAGAGGGGAGAGAGAGGGGGGGGGAGAGAGAGAGGGGGGGAGAGAGAGAGGGGGGGGGAGAGAGAGGGGGGGGGAGAGAGAGAGGGGGGGAGAGAGAGAGGGGGGGGGGGGAGAGAGGGGGGGGGGGAGAGAGAGGGGGGGAGAGAGGGGGGGGAGAGAGAGGGGGGAGAGAGGGGGGAGAGAGAGTGGGGGGAGAGAGAGAGGGGGGGAGAGAGAGAGGGGGGGGGAGAGAGAGGGGGGGGGGGAGAGAGAGGGGGGGGGGGAGAGAGAGGGGGGGGGAGGGAGAGAGAGAGAGAGAGAGAGAGAGAGAGCGAGAGAGGGAGAGAGGGAGAGAGAGAGAGAGAGAGTGTGTGTGTGTGTGTGTGTGTGTGTGTGTGTGTGTGTGTAATGCCCTCACACAAGCAAACGTCACTCTACTGACTGTAAGCCTCATGCTGTGAGAGTATCAGCTCATCTCAGAGGATTTTCAGGACCAAAACATAGTTTAAATTGGGCAACCACACAGAGTCTAACGGAGATGCAGAATTATTACTATGAGCCGCATAAGCCTGACAGTAATATTAACATGATGACAGAAGCTGAAGAGGAGAATCTGCCTATTGTTTTTCCATCCATCTCGGCAGTTTTGACTTGATAAAGTCTTGGAGAATGTTCTCTGGATTTAAGTGGGAAAGTGCAGCGAAGTGCTCGATTATTCCCTGGGAAGTTTTGCAGTCAGCAAGGTCAGGAGGAAACCAGTGGGACAGAGACAATTTATTCTGGAATAGATAATGGGAAGGACTTGGAAATGGCCTTTGATATGACCCTCGAGAAATAAAGAAAAAGCTGACTAAATAATTAATCAGCTGCCATTAATATGAATCAGAAAATAAATGTGTAATGAGATGAATGCAGATGCGCAGTGTGTGTGTGTGTGTGTGTGTGTGTGTGTGTGTGTGTGTGTGCGTGTGTGTGTGTGCGTGTGTGTGTGTGTGTGGCCAGGATTGAAGGTTTTGAGGCTCTGTCAGATTCCTCCTCCTCCAGCAACACTAAACACCATTTGTTGGAAACTGTACAATCATAAGCGGTTGATGTCAGTGTGTAATAATGAGGTTCAGGAAGCGTCTGACAGGTTGATTCACACACACACACACACACACACACACACACACACACACACACACACACACACACACACACACACACACACACACACACACACACACTCTCTGATGTGATTCACACACACTCTCTGATGTGATTCACACACACACACACTCTGATGTGATTCACACACACACTCTGATGTGATTCACACACACACTCTTATGTGATTCACACACACACTCTGATGTGATTCACACACACACTCTGATGTGATTCACACACACTCTCTGATGTGATTCACACACACACTCTGATGTGATTCACACACACACTCTGATGTGATTCACACACACACTCTGATGTGATTCACACACACACACACACACACACACACACACACACACACACACACACACACACACACACACACACACACTCTGATGTGATTCACACACACACACACACACACACACACACACACACACACACACACACACACACACACACACACACACACACACACTCTGATGTTATTCACACACACTCTGAATCACACACTCTGATGTGATTCACACACACACACACACACACACTCTGATGTGATTCACACACACACACTCTGATGTGATTCACACACACTCTGAATCACACACTCTGATGTGATTCACACACACTCTGAATCACACACTCTGATGTGATTCACACACACACTCTGATGTGATTCACACACACACACACACACACACACACACACACACACACACACACACACACACACACACACACACACACACTCTGATGTGATTCACACACACACTCTGATGTGATTCACACACACACACACTCTGATGTGATTCACACACACACACTCTGATGTGATTCACACACACTCTGAATCACACACTCTGATGTGATTCACACACACACTCTGATGTGATTCACACACACACACACACACACACACACACACACACACACACACACACACACACACACACACACACACACACTCTGATGTGATTCACACACACACTCTGATGTGATTCACACACACACACACACACACACACACACACACTCTGATGTGATTCACACACACACTCTGATGTGATTCACACACACACACACACACACACACACACACACACTCTGATGTGATTCACACACACTCTGAATCACACACTCTGATGTGATTCACACACACACACACACACACACACACACTCTGATGTGATTCACACACACACACACACACACTCTGATGTGATTCACACACACACACACACACACACACACACACTCTGATGTGTGTCCATCTGAAAGGCTTCATCATCTGGCAAAGATCAACACTCGTTCGCTGTGTGTCACGGTTGTTTTCTCATCCTCCTCTTATTGTTGCATGGAAGACCATAATTATCCTTATCATCATTATAGCTCTGCGTAAACTCATCATTCTCTCTGTGACACAATATAATGCTATTTTTGACTTTGATTGGCAAGGCCTTCCATATTTAAATGACAATCATCATAATTATCCTCTAAAAGTTTAAATATAAATGGTAAATATCCTCTAATCTAAGCAGCGTTCATAAGAACTCCATCAAGCTAAAGAGTAAAACAATGGTCATGATGGTAATACATTAGTTTGGTAACTGTAGTTACTGAAGTAATAACTATGAAATTATGCATAATTGTATGGAGCTTACATTAAACCAAACCCTCATCCTAACCCTAACCCTAACCATACAGTAAGTACATGTAGTGAATTATTATTTCTAAGTTATTAAATGTATAATTGCACTGTAACATGGACACCTTAACATAAAGTGTAACCATTTGTTCTTTATTATTTTATTTCTAACAAAGAATTTTTGTATGGATAATGATTCACTTCCCAGAATATAAAGGAAGCGATATTTGTACTGCAGGAAAATAATATGGAAGTGACTGTGAATACATCGTTCCCTCAGTCAAATCACTGGCCTTTATATTGTCATAATTATTAAGATATGGAAAACATTTACTTTGACAGTGCATATCAGTGTTCAGCCCACTAACTACATTTGGGCCCTATCTCGTTCCCAGCGCAATTGACTTTGTACAGCGACGCATGTATCATTCCTATTCTGCTCCCTGCACTTTTCCCTCCACAGACGCATGTCGGTAAATTAGGGAATGAACTTGCGCTTCCGGGGCGGTTCAGGGAAAAGAGGAGGCGTGATCCGGCGCAAACGTTCCCTGGTGCTATTTTGCAGTTTCAGAAAACAATTCCTCCACTGACCAGGAGAAACCTCGTCTAAAGTCAGTGGCGCATGTTATTCAGATGCTATTTTAAGGGCGCATGCTTGGCCATAATGTAGCGTGAGCACAACGCACACACACTTTGCTTCTCTCATCTACACAGACATTTTTGCAAATCATACATTATTACAAGGAACAATATTCCACACGAGGGAAATCATTGTTGTGTCCATGAAGATGTGAAAGAATAGGCATAAATCTAGCTTACACACTTACCCAAATTATCATACGCCTGTTTAAGCGAAGCTAATCTGGGTGTGTTTCTCCATCCCCAATGTCACTTCTCTGTGTTTTACGGCCCTGACGGGAACGCCGGTCTCCTCGGCTGTGAACCGCTCCTGGCAAATCCGCCGTTATAATAGCAATCCGCCATGGAACAAGCGCGCCTGCTCTTAAAGGGAATGTGAGATGTCGCTCTGATTGGTTTATTTCACGTTACGCCCAAACCACACCTATGAGTAATGAAGCGACTTCAGACCAACACATTTTAGATTTGCGTCGGGATCCGCCCACAAAGTGACTTGCGTTTCGCGTTTGATACTTGCGTTTCAGATCGTTAAAATAGGGCCCTAGATGTATAAACATACAAAAGAAACATGTTCAGATTCATTTGTGCAGAAGCTTCGGCAGTAAATATGATTTCTGACTTTAAAAGCAGAAAGAATGAATTCCTAGAAAAGCACTGAATTATCTCGAGAAGTTTCTGCCAAGATCTGATCTTTATCGTCTATCAGCCGGAAGCCGGAAGTGATTGGGAATAAAAGATGATTCTCTCGGTTGTGCAGGAATAAAATTATGAAGATGTCCTGCAGATTTCTGAGCTTTGATTAGTGTGGCGTTCAGATGAGACTCACACTGACTGAAAATCACCGGCCGAAACTAACAAACATGAGCTCTGCACACACTCACACACACACACGCGTCCTCACACACTGTCACGGAGCCTGATGCTGTGCAAAAAGATTTATTTGTTGCATTTGCATTAGTGATCTCCATCAGAGAGCGATGGCAGGCTGTGTGTGTGTGTGTGTGTGTGTGTGTGTGTGTGTGTGTGTGTGTGTGTGTGTTCAGAGCTGCAAACTCGATTGAGTTAAAGGGAAAGTTAATTTACTCTCCTTCATGTCGCTCCAATCCTCTTTGACTTTAATTACTCTGTTCCCTGACAGAGAAGCGTTTGAATGCTGTGCTGGTTCAGTTTCCATGCCGTCACAATGAAGAAGAAATGAAGTGGAAACAGGAGCACATCCAGGTTTGGTAAAGGAGCCCGTGTGACTGTGTTCCAACCCTTCTGAAGGAAAGTGACAGCTAATGTGAGTAATTCATCATTTTCAGAAGATTCTGCTGAGGTTGAACTCGAGAACTGGATCAGTTTGATTCACAAACAAATCATCCTGATCGAATGAATCTGCTTCTCTCAGAAATGTGCAAGAATGTACTGTAAATGACAATTTTTAGTCAATGATTACTTAATTTCAGTTTCTAATTTCTATGGCTACGTCTACATTAATCCGGATACATTTGAAACCGGCGGTTTCGTTTCCAAACTCTCTCCGTCCACACTAGCGTTTCCAGGCGTTCTCCGTCCACACTAGCGTTTCCAGGCGTTCTCCGTCCACACTAGCGTTTCCAGATGCTCTCCGTCCACACTAGCGTTTCCAGGCGTTCTCCGTCCACACTAGCGTTTCCAGGCGTTCTCCGTCCACACTAGCGTTTCCAGACGCTCTCCGTCCACACTAGCGTTTCCAGACGTTCTCCGTCCACACTAGCGTTTCCAGATGCTCTCCGTCCACACTAGCGTTTCCAGGCGTTCTCCGTCCACACTAGCGTTTCCAGGCGTTCTCCGTCCACACTAGCGTTTCCAGACGTTCTCCGTCCACACTAGCGTTTCCAGATGCTCTCCGTCCACACTAGCGTTTCCAGGCGTTCTCCGTCCACACTAGCGTTTCCAGGCGTTCTCCGTCCACACTAGCGTTTCCAGACGCTCTCCGTCCACACTAGCGTTTCCAGGCGTTCTCCGTCCACACTAGCGTTTCCAGACGCTCTCCGTCCACACTAGCGTTTCCAAGCGTTCTCCGTCCACACTAGCGTTTCCAGATGCTCTCCGTCCACACTAGCGTCTCCAGACGCTCTCCGTCCACACTAGCGTTTCCAAGCGTTCTCCGTCCACACTAGCGTTTCCAGATGCTCTCCGTCCACACTAGCGTTTCCAGACGCTCTCCGTCCACACTAGCGTTTCCAAGCGTTCTCCGTCCACACTAGCGTTTCCAGATGCTCTCCGTCCACACTAGCGTCTCCAGGCGTTCTCCGTCCACACTAGCGTTTCCAGACGTTCTCCGTCCACACTAGCGTTTCCAGATGCTCTCCGTCCACACTAGCGTTTCCAGGCGTTCTCCGTCCACACTAGCGTTTCCAGGCGTTCTCCGTCCACACTAGCGTTTCCAAGCGTTCTCCGTCCACACTAGCGTTTCCAGATGCTCTCCGTCCACACTAGCGTTTCCAGGCGTTCTCCGTCCACACTAGCGTTTCCAAGCGTTCTCCGTCCACACTAGCGTTTCCAGATGCTCTCCGTCCACACTAGCGTTTCCAGACGCTCTCCGTCCACACTAGCGTTTCCAAGCGTTCTCCGTCCACACTAGCGTTTCCAGGCGTTCTCCGTCCACACTAGCGTTTCCAGGCGTTCTCCGTCCACACTAGCGTTTCCAGACGCTCTCCGTCCACACTAGCGTTTCCAAACGCTCTCCGTCCACACTAGCGTTTCCAGGCGTTCTCCGTCCACACTAGCGTTTCCAGACGCTCTCCGTCCACACTAGCGTTTCCAAACGCTCTCCGTCCACACTAGCGTTTCCAGACGCTCTCCGTCCACACTAGCGTTTCCAAACGCTCTCCGTCCACACTAGCGTTTCCAAACGCTCTCCGTCCACACTAGCGTTTCCAGGCGCTCTCCGTCCACACTAGCGTTTCCAGGCGTTCTCCGTCCACACTAGCGTTTCCAGACGCTCTCCGTCCACACTAGCGTTTCCAAGCGTTCTCCGTCCACACTAGCGTTTCCAAACGCTCTCCGTCCACACTAGCGTTTCCAGACGCTCTCCGTCCACACTAGCGTTTCCAGGCGTTCTCCGTCCACACTAGCGTTTCCAGGCGTTCTCCGTCCACACTAGCGTTTCGAGACGCTCTCCGTCCACACTAGCGTCTCCAGGCGCTCTCCGTCCACACTAGCGTTTCCAGGCGTTCTCCGTCCACACTAGCGTTTCCAGACGCTCTCCGTCCACACTAGCGTTTCCAGGCGTTCTCCGTCCACACTAGCGTTTCCAAACGCTCTCCGTCCACACTAGCGTTTCCAAACGCTCTCCGTCCACACTAGCGTTTCCAGGCGTTCTCCGTCCACACTAGCGTTTCCAGGCGTTCTCCGTCCACACTAGCGTTTCCAGGCGCTCTCCGTCCACACTAGCGTTTCCAAACGCTCTCCGTCCACACTAGCGTTTCCAGGCGTTCTCCGTCCACACTAGCGTTTCCAGGCGTTCTCCGTCCACACTAGCGTTTCCAGGCGTTCTCCGTCCACACTAGCGTTTCCAGGCGTTCTCCGTCCACACTAGCGTTTCCAGGCGCTCTCCGTCCACACTAGCGTTTCCAAACGCTCTCCGTCCACACTAGCGTTTCCAGGCGTTCTCCGTCCACACTAGCGTTTCCAGGCGTTCTCCGTCCACACTAGCGTTTCCAGGCGCTCTCCGTCCACACTAGCGTTTCCAACCGCTCTCCGTCCACACTAGCGTTTCCAGGCGTTCTCCGTCCACACTAGCGTTTCCAGGCGCTCTCCGTCCACACTAGCGTTTCCAAACGCTCTCCGTCCACACTAGCGTTTCCAGGCGCTCTCCGTCCACACTAGCGTTTCCAGGCGTTCTCCGTCCACACTAGCGTTTCCAGGCGTTCTCCGTCCACACTAGCGTTTCCAGGCGCTCTCCGTCCACACTAGCGTTTCCAACCGCTCTCCGTCCACACTAGCGTTTCCAGGCGTTCTCCGTCCACACTAGCGTTTCCAGGCGTTCTCCGTCCACATTAGCGTTTCCAGGCGCTCTCCGTCCACACTAGCGTTTCCAACCGCTCTCCGTCCACACTAGCGTTTCCAGGCGTTCTCCGTCCACACTAGCGTTTCCAGGCGTTCTCCGTCCACACTAGCGTTTCCAGGCGCTCTCCGTCCACACTAGCGTTTCCAGGCGCTCTCCGTCCACACTAGCGTTTCCAGGCGCTCTCCGTCCACACTAGCGTTTCCAAACGCTCTCCGTCCACACTAGCGTTTCCAGGCGTTCTCCGTCCACACTAGCGTTTCCAAACGCTCTCCGTCCACACTAGCGTTTCCAGGCGCTCTCCGTCCACACTAGCGTTTCCAAACGCTCTCCGTCCACACTAGCGTTTCCAGGCGTTCTCCGTCCACACTAGCGTTTCCAGGCGTTCTCCGTCCACACTAGCGTTACCAAACGCTCTCCGTCCACACTAGCGTTTCCAGGCGTTCTCCGTCCACACTAGCGTTTCCAGGCGTTCTCCGTCCACACTAGCGTTTCCAGGCGTTCTCCGTCCACACTAGCGTTTCCAAACGCTCTCCGTCCACACTAGCGTTTCCAGGCGTTCTCCGTCCACACTAGCGTTTCCAGGCGCTCTCCGTCCACACTAGCGTTTCCAGATGCTCTCCGTCCACACTAGCGTTTCCAGGCGTTCTCCGTCCACACTAGCGTTTCCAGGCGTTCTCCGTCCACACTAGCGTTTCCAGGCGCTCTCCGTCCACACTAGCGTTTCCAACCGCTCTCCGTCCACACTAGCGTTTCCAGGCGTTCTCCGTCCACACTAGCGTTTCCAGGCGTTCTCCGTCCACACTAGCGTTTCCAGGCGCTCTCCGTCCACACTAGCGTTTCCAACCGCTCTCCGTCCACACTAGCGTTTCCAGGCGCTCTCCGTCCACACTAGCGTTTCCAAACGCTCTCCGTCCACACTAGCGTTTCCAGGCGCTCTCCGTCCACACTAGCGTTTCCAGGCGCTCTCCGTCCACACTAGCGTTTCGAAGCGTTCTCCGTCCACACTAGCGTTTCCAGGCGTTCTCCGTCCACACTAGCGTTTCCAGGCGTTCTCCGTCCACACTAGCGTTTCCAGGCGTTCTCCGTCCACACTAGCGTTTCCAGGCGTTCTCCGTCCACACTAGCGTTTCCAGGCGTTCTCCGTCCACACAAGCGTTTCCAGGCGTTCTCCGTCCACACTAGCGTTTCCAGGCGCTCTCCGTCCACACTAGCGTTTCCAGGCGCTCTCCGTCCACACTAGCGTTTCCAAACGCTCTCCGTCCACACTAGCGTTTCCAGGCGTTCTCCGTCCACACTAGCGTTTCCAAACGCTCTCCGTCCACACTAGCGTTTCCAGGCGCTCTCCGTCCACACTAGCGTTTCCAAACGCTCTCCGTCCACACTAGCGTTTCCAGGCGTTCTCCGTCCACACTAGCGTTTCCAGGCGTTCTCCGTCCACACTAGCGTTACCAAACGCTCTCCGTCCACACTAGCGTTTCCAGGCGTTCTCCGTCCACACTAGCGTTTCCAGGTGTTCTCCGTCCACACTAGCGTTTCCAGGCGTTCTCCGTCCACACTAGCGTTTCCAAACGCTCTCCGTCCACACTAGCGTTTCCAGGCGCTCTCCATCCACACTAGCGTTTCCAGGCGTTCTCCGTCCACACTAGCGTTTCCAGGCGCTCTCCGTCCACACTAGCGTTTCCAAACGCTCTCCGTCCACACTAGCGTTTCCAGGCGTTCTCCGTCCACACTAGCGTTTCCAGGCGTTCTCCGTCCACACTAGCGTTTCCAAATGCTCTCCGTCCACACTAGCGTTTCCAGGCGTTCTCCGTCCACACTAGCGTTTCCAAACGCTCTCCGTCCACACTAGCGTTTCCAGGCGCTCTCCGTCCACACTAGCGTTTCCAAACGCTCTCCGTCCACACTAGCGTTTCCAGGCGTTCTCCGTCCACACTAGCATTTCCAAACGCTCTCCGTCCACACTAGCGTTTCCAGGCGCTCTCCGTCCACACTAGCGTTTCCAAACGCTCTCCGTCCACACTAGCGTTTCCAGGCGCTCTCCGTCCACACTAGCGTTTCCAGGCGTTCTCCGTCCACACTAGCGTTTCCAGGCGCTCTCCGTCCACACTAGCGTTTCCAAACGCTCTCCGTCCACACTAGCGTTTCCAGGCGCTCTCCGTCCACACTAGCGTTTCCAGGCGTTCTCCGTCCACACTAGCGTTTCCAACCGCTCTCCGTCCACACTAGCGTTTCCAGGCGTTCTCCGTCCACACTAGCGTTTCCAGGCGCTCTCCGTCCACACTAGCGTTTCCAAACGCTCTCCGTCCACACTAGCGTTTCCAAACGCTCTCCGTCCACACTAGCGTTTCCAGGCGTTCTCCGTCCACACTAGCGTTTCCAGGCGCTCTCCGTCCACACTAGCGTTTCCAGGCGCTCTCCGTCCACACTAGCGTTTCCAAACGCTCTCCGTCCACACTAGCGTTTCCAAACGCTCTCCGTCCACACTAGCGTTTCCAGGCGTTCTCCGTCCACACTAGCGTTTCGAAGCGTTCTCCGTCCACACTAGCGTTTCCAGGCGCTCTCCGTCCACACTAGCGTTTCCAAACGCTCTCCGTCCACACTAGCGTTTCCAAACGCTCTCCGTCCACACTAGCGTTTCCAGGCGTTCTCCGTCCACACTAGCGTTTCCAGGCGCTCTCCGTCCACACTAGCGTTTCCAGGCGCTCTCCGTCCACACTAGCGTTTCCAAACGCTCTCCGTCCACACTAGCGTTTCCAGGCGCTCTCCGTCCACACTAGCGTTTCCAGGCGCTCTCCGTCCACACTAGCGTTTCCAAACGCTCTCCGTCCACACTAGCGTTTCCAAACGCTCTCCGTCCACACTAGCGTTTCCAGGCGTTCTCCGTCCACACTAGCGTTTCCAGGCGTTCTCCGTCCACACTAGCGTTTCGAAGCGTTCTCCGTACACACTAGCGTTTCCAGGCGTTCTCCGTCCACACTAGCGTTTCGAAGCGTTCTCCGTCCACACTAGCGTTTCCAAACGTTCTCCGTCCACACTAGCGTTTCCAGGCGTTCTCCGTCCACACTAGCGTTTCCAGGCGTTCTCCGTCCACACTAGCGTTTCCAGGCGTTCTCCGTCCACACTAGCGTTTCCAAACGCTCTCCGTCCACACTAGCGTTTCCAAACGCTCTCCGTCCACACTAGCGTTTCCAGGCGCTCTCCGTCCACACTAGCGTTTCCAGGCGCTCTCCGTCCACACTAGCGTTTCGAAGCGTTCTCCGTCCACACTAGCCTTTCCAGGCGTTCTCCGTCCACACTAGCGTTTCCAGGCGTTCTCCGTCCACACTAGCGTTTCCAGGCGCTCTCCGTCCACACTAGCGTTTCCAGGCGCTCTCCGTCCACACTAGCGTTTCCAAACGCTCTCCGTCCACACTAGCGTTTCCAGGCGTTCTCCGTCCACACTAGCGTTTCCAAACGCTCTCCGTCCACACTAGCGTTTCCAGGCGTTCTCCGTCCACACTAGCGTTTCCAGGCGTTCTCCGTCCACACTAGCGTTTCCAGGCGCTCTCCGTCCACACTAGCGTTTCCAACCGCTCTCCGTCCACACTAGCGTTTCCAGGCGTTCTCCGTCCACACTAGCGTTTCCAGGCGTTCTCCGTCCACATTAGCGTTTCCAGGCGCTCTCCGTCCACACTAGCGTTTCCAACCGCTCTCCGTCCACACTAGCGTTTCCAGGCGTTCTCCGTCCACACTAGCGTTTCCAGGCGTTCTCCGTCCACACTAGCGTTTCCAGGCGCTCTCCGTCCACACTAGCGTTTCCAGGCGCTCTCCGTCCACACTAGCGTTTCCAGGCGCTCTCCGTCCACACTAGCGTTTCCAAACGCTCTCCGTCCACACTAGCGTTTCCAGGCGTTCTCCGTCCACACTAGCGTTTCCAAACGCTCTCCGTCCACACTAGCGTTTCCAGGCGCTCTCCGTCCACACTAGCGTTTCCAAACGCTCTCCGTCCACACTAGCGTTTCCAGGCGTTCTCCGTCCACACTAGCGTTTCCAGGCGTTCTCCGTCCACACTAGCGTTACCAAACGCTCTCCGTCCACACTAGCGTTTCCAGGCGTTCTCCGTCCACACTAGCGTTTCCAGGCGTTCTCCGTCCACACTAGCGTTTCCAGGCGTTCTCCGTCCACACTAGCGTTTCCAAACGCTCTCCGTCCACACTAGCGTTTCCAGGCGTTCTCCGTCCACACTAGCGTTTCCAGGCGCTCTCCGTCCACACTAGCGTTTCCAGATGCTCTCCGTCCACACTAGCGTTTCCAGGCGTTCTCCGTCCACACTAGCGTTTCCAGGCGTTCTCCGTCCACACTAGCGTTTCCAGGCGCTCTCCGTCCACACTAGCGTTTCCAACCGCTCTCCGTCCACACTAGCGTTTCCAGGCGTTCTCCGTCCACACTAGCGTTTCCAGGCGTTCTCCGTCCACACTAGCGTTTCCAGGCGCTCTCCGTCCACACTAGCGTTTCCAACCGCTCTCCGTCCACACTAGCGTTTCCAGGCGCTCTCCGTCCACACTAGCGTTTCCAAACGCTCTCCGTCCACACTAGCGTTTCCAGGCGCTCTCCGTCCACACTAGCGTTTCCAGGCGCTCTCCGTCCACACTAGCGTTTCGAAGCGTTCTCCGTCCACACTAGCGTTTCCAGGCGTTCTCCGTCCACACTAGCGTTTCCAGGCGTTCTCCGTCCACACTAGCGTTTCCAGGCGTTCTCCGTCCACACTAGCGTTTCCAGGCGTTCTCCGTCCACACTAGCGTTTCCAGGCGTTCTCCGTCCACACAAGCGTTTCCAGGCGTTCTCCGTCCACACTAGCGTTTCCAGGCGCTCTCCGTCCACACTAGCGTTTCCAGGCGCTCTCCGTCCACACTAGCGTTTCCAAACGCTCTCCGTCCACACTAGCGTTTCCAGGCGTTCTCCGTCCACACTAGCGTTTCCAAACGCTCTCCGTCCACACTAGCGTTTCCAGGCGCTCTCCGTCCACACTAGCGTTTCCAAACGCTCTCCGTCCACACTAGCGTTTCCAGGCGTTCTCCGTCCACACTAGCGTTTCCAGGCGTTCTCCGTCCACACTAGCGTTACCAAACGCTCTCCGTCCACACTAGCGTTTCCAGGCGTTCTCCGTCCACACTAGCGTTTCCAGGTGTTCTCCGTCCACACTAGCGTTTCCAGGCGTTCTCCGTCCACACTAGCGTTTCCAAACGCTCTCCGTCCACACTAGCGTTTCCAGGCGCTCTCCATCCACACTAGCGTTTCCAGGCGTTCTCCGTCCACACTAGCGTTTCCAGGCGCTCTCCGTCCACACTAGCGTTTCCAAACGCTCTCCGTCCACACTAGCGTTTCCAGGCGTTCTCCGTCCACACTAGCGTTTCCAGGCGTTCTCCGTCCACACTAGCGTTTCCAAATGCTCTCCGTCCACACTAGCGTTTCCAGGCGTTCTCCGTCCACACTAGCGTTTCCAAACGCTCTCCGTCCACACTAGCGTTTCCAGGCGCTCTCCGTCCACACTAGCGTTTCCAAACGCTCTCCGTCCACACTAGCGTTTCCAGGCGTTCTCCGTCCACACTAGCATTTCCAAACGCTCTCCGTCCACACTAGCGTTTCCAGGCGCTCTCCGTCCACACTAGCGTTTCCAAACGCTCTCCGTCCACACTAGCGGTTCCAGGCGCTCTCCGTCCACACTAGCGTTTCCAGGCGTTCTCCGTCCACACTAGCGTTTCCAGGCGCTCTCCGTCCACACTAGCGTTTCCAAACGCTCTCCGTCCACACTAGCGTTTCCAGGCGCTCTCCGTCCACACTAGCGTTTCCAGGCGTTCTCCGTCCACACTAGCGTTTCCAACCGCTCTCCGTCCACACTAGCGTTTCCAGGCGTTCTCCGTCCACACTAGCGTTTCCAGGCGCTCTCCGTCCACACTAGCGTTTCCAAACGCTCTCCGTCCACACTAGCGTTTCCAAACGCTCTCCGTCCACACTAGCGTTTCCAGGCGTTCTCCGTCCACACTAGCGTTTCCAGGCGCTCTCCGTCCACACTAGCGTTTCCAGGCGCTCTCCGTCCACACTAGCGTTTCCAAACGCTCTCCGTCCACACTAGCGTTTCCAAACGCTCTCCGTCCACACTAGCGTTTCCAGGCGTTCTCCGTCCACACTAGCGTTTCGAAGCGTTCTCCGTACACACTAGCGTTTCCAGGCGCTCTCCGTCCACACTAGCGTTTCCAAACGCTCTCCGTCCACACTAGCGTTTCCAAACGCTCTCCGTCCACACTAGCGTTTCCAGGCGTTCTCCGTCCACACTAGCGTTTCCAGGCGCTCTCCGTCCACACTAGCGTTTCCAGGCGCTCTCCGTCCACACTAGCGTTTCCAAACGCTCTCCGTCCACACTAGCGTTTCCAGGCGCTCTCCGTCCACACTAGCGTTTCCAGGCGCTCTCCGTCCACACTAGCGTTTCCAAACGCTCTCCGTCCACACTAGCGTTTCCAAACGCTCTCCGTCCACACTAGCGTTTCCAGGCGTTCTCCGTCCACACTAGCGTTTCCAGGCGTTCTCCGTCCACACTAGCGTTTCGAAGCGTTCTCCGTACACACTAGCGTTTCCAGGCGTTCTCCGTCCACACTAGCGTTTCGAAGCGTTCTCCGTCCACACTAGCGTTTCCAAACGTTCTCCGTCCACACTAGCGTTTCCAGGCGTTCTCCGTCCACACTAGCGTTTCCAGGCGTTCTCCGTCCACACTAGCGTTTCCAGGCGTTCTCCGTCCACACTAGCGTTTCCAAACGCTCTCCGTCCACACTAGCGTTTCCAAACGCTCTCCGTCCACACTAGCGTTTCCAGGCGCTCTCCGTCCACACTAGCGTTTCCAGGCGCTCTCCGTCCACACTAGCGTTTCGAAGCGTTCTCCGTCCACACTAGCCTTTCCAGGCGTTCTCCGTCCACACTAGCGTTTCCAGGCGTTCTCCGTCCACACTAGCGTTTCCAGGCGCTCTCCGTCCACACTAGCGTTTCCAGGCGCTCTCCGTCCACACTAGCGTTTCCAAACGCTCTCCGTCCACACTAGCGTTTCCAGGCGTTCTCCGTCCACACTAGCGTTTCCAAACGCTCTCCGTCCACACTAGCGTTTCCAGGCGTTCTCCGTCCACACTAGCGTTTCCAGGCGTTCTCCGTCCACACTAGCGTTTCCAAACGCTCTCCGTCCACACTAGCGTTTCCAGGCGTTCTCCGTCCACACTAGCGTTTCCAGGCGTTCTCCGTCCACACTAGCGTTTCCAGGCGTTCTCCGTCCACACTAGCGTTTCCAGGCGTTCTCCGTCCACACTAGCGTTTCCAAACGCTCTCCGTCCACACTAGCGTTTCCAGGCGCTCTCCGTCCACACTAGCGTTTCCAAACGCTCTCCGTCCACACTAGCGTTTCCAGGCGCTCTCCATCCACACTAGCGTTTCCAAACGCTCTCCGTCCACACTAGCGTTTCCAGGCGTTCTCCGTCCACACTAGCGTTTCCAAACGCTCTCCGTCCACACTAGCGTTTCCAGGCGCTCTCCGTCCACACTAGCGTTTCCAGGCGTTCTCCGTCCACACTAGCGTTTCCAAACGCTCTCCGTCCACACTAGCGTTTCCAGGCGTTCTCCGTCCACACTAGCGTTTCCAGGCGTTCTCCGTCCACACTAGCGTTTCCAAACGCTCTCCGTCCACACTAGCGTTTCCAGGCGCTCTCCATCCACACTAGCGTTTCCAAACGCTCTCCGTCCACACTAGCGTTTCCAGGCGTTCTCCGTCCACACTAGCGTTTCCAAACGCTCTCCGTCCACACTAGCGTTTCCAGGCGCTCTCCGTCCACACTAGCGTTTCCAGGCGTTCTCCGTCCACACTAGCGTTTCCAAACGCTCTCCGTCCACACTAGCGTTTCCAGGCGCTCTCCGTCCACACTAGCGTTTCCAGGCGCTCTCCGTCCACACTAGCGTTTCGAAGCGTTCTCCGTCCACACTAGCGTTTCCAGGCGTTCTCCGTCCACACTAGCGTTTCCAAACGCTCTCCGTCCACACTAGCGTTTCCAGGCGCTCTCCGTCCACACTAGCGTTTCCAGGCGCTCTCCGTCCACACTAGCGTTTCGAAGCGTTCTCCGTCCACACTAGCGTTTCCAGGCGTTCTCCGTCCACACTAGCGTTTCCAGGCGTTCTCCGTCCACACTAGCGTTTCCAGGCGTTCTCCGTCCACACTAGCGTTTCCAAACGCTCTCCGTCCACACTAGCGTTTCCAGGCGCTCTCCGTCCACACTAGCGTTTCCAAACGCTCTCCGTCCACACTAGCGTTTCCAGGCGCTCTCCATCCACACTAGCGTTTCCAAACGCTCTCCGTCCACACTAGCGTTTCCAGGCGTTCTCCGTCCACACTAGCGTTTCCAAACGCTCTCCGTCCACACTAGCGTTTCCAGGCGCTCTCCGTCCACACTAGCGTTTCCAGGCGTTCTCCGTCCACACTAGCGTTTCCAAACGCTCTCCGTCCACACTAGCGTTTCCAGGCGTTCTCCGTCCACACTAGCGTTTCCAGGCGTTCTCCGTCCACACTAGCGTTTCCAAACGCTCTCCGTCCACACTAGCGTTTCCAGGCGCTCTCCATCCACACTAGCGTTTCCAAACGCTCTCCGTCCACACTAGCGTTTCCAGGCGTTCTCCGTCCACACTAGCGTTTCCAAACGCTCTCCGTCCACACTAGCGTTTCCAGGCGCTCTCCGTCCACACTAGCGTTTCCAGGCGTTCTCCGTCCACACTAGCGTTTCCAAACGCTCTCCGTCCACACTAGCGTTTCCAGGCGCTCTCCGTCCACACTAGCGTTTCCAGGCGCTCTCCGTCCACACTAGCGTTTCGAAGCGTTCTCCGTCCACACTAGCGTTTCCAGGCGTTCTCCGTCCACACTAGCGTTTCCAGGCGTTCTCCGTCCACACTAGCGTTTCCAGGCGCTCTCCGTCCACACTAGCGTTTCCAAATGCTCTCCGTCCACACTAGCGTTTCCAAACGCTCTCCGTCCACACTAGCGTTTCCAGGCGTTCTCCGTCCACACTAGCGTTTTCAGGCGCTCTCCGTCCACACTAGCGTTTCCAGGCGTTCTCCGTCCACACTAGCGTTTCCAGGCGTTCTCCGTCCACACTAGCGTTTCCAGGCGCTCTCCGTCCACACTAGCGTTTCCAGGTGTTCTCCGCCCACACTAGCGTTTCCAGGCGTTCTCCGTCCACACTAGCGTTTCCAGGCATTCTCCGTCCACACTAGCGTTTCCAAACGCTCTCCGTCCACACTAGCGTTTCCAGGCGCTCTCCGTCCACACTAGCGTTTCCAGGCGTTCTCCGTCCACACTAGCGTTTCCAAACGCTCTCCGTCCACACTAGCGTTTCCAGGTGTTCTCCGTCCACACTAGCGTTTCCAAACGCTCTCCGTCCACACTAGCGTTTCCAGGCGCTCTCCGTCCACACTAGCGTTTCCAGGCGTTCTCCGTCCACACTAGCGTTTCCAGGCGCTCTCCGTCCACACTAGCGTTTCCAGGCGTTCTCCGTCCACACTAGCGTTTCCAGGCGTTCTCCGTCCACACTAGCGTTTCCAAACGCTCTCCGTCCACACTAGCGTTTCCAGGCGCTCTCCGTCCACACTAGCGTTTCCAAACGCTCTCCGTCCACACTAGTGTTTCCAGGCGTTCTCCGTCCACACTAGCGTTTCCAGGCGTTCTCCGTCCACACTAGCGTTTCCAAGCGTTCTCCGTCCACACTAGCGTTTCCAGGCGCTCTCCGTCCACACTAGCGTTTCCAGGCGTTCTCCGTCCACACTAGCGTTTTCAGGCGTTCTCGTCCACACTAGCGTTTCCAGGCGTTCTCCGTCCACACTAGCGTTTCCAAACGCTCTCCGTCCACACTAGCGTTTCCAGGCGCTCTCCGTCCACACTAGCGTTTCCAAACGCTCTCCGTCCACACTAGCGTTTCCAGGCGTTCTCCGTCCACACTAGCGTTTCCAAACGCTCTCCGTCCACACTAGCGTTTCCAGGCGTTCTCCGTCCACACTAGCGTTTCCAGGCGTTCTCCGTCCACACTAGCGTTTCCAGGCGTTCTCCGTCCACACTAGCGTTTCCAGGCGCTCTCCGTCCACACTAGCGTTTCCAAACGCTCTCCGTCCACACTAGCGTTTCCAGGCGTTCTCCGTCCACACTAGCGTTTCCAAACGCTCTCCGTCCACACTAGCGTTTCCAGGCGTTCTCCGTCCACACTAGCGTTTCCAGGCGTTCTCCGTCCACACTAGCGTTTCCAAACGCTCTCCGTCCACACTAGCGTTTCCAGGCGTTCTCCGTCCACACTAGCGTTTCCAGGCGTTCTCCGTCCACACTAGCGTTTCCAGACGCTCTCTGTCCACACTAGCGTTTCCAAGCGTTCTCCGTCCACACTAGCGTTTCCAGGCGCTCTCCGTCCACACTAGCGTTTCCAGGCGTTCTCCGTCCACACTAGCGTTTCCAGGCGTTCTCCGTCCACACTAGCGTTTCCAGGCGTTCTCCGTCCACACTAGCGTTTCCAGGCGCTCTCCGTCCACACTAGCGTTTCCAGGTGTTCTCCGTCCACACTAGCGTTTCCAAACGCTCTCCGTCCACACTAGCGTTTCCAGGCGTTCTTCGTCCACACTAGCGTTTCCAGGCGCTCTCCGTCCACACTAGCGTTTCCAAACGCTCTCCGTCCACACTAGCGTTTCCAGGCGTTCTCCGTCCACACTAGCGTTTCCAGGCGTTCTCCGTCCACACTAGCGTTTCCAAACGCTCTCCGTCCACACTAGCGTTTCCAGGCGTTCTCCGTCCACACTAGCATTTCCAGGCGTTCTCCGTCCACACTAGCGTTTCCAGGCGTTCTCCGTCCACACTAGCGTTTCCAGGCGCTCTCTGTCCACACTAGCGTTTCCAAACGCTCTCCGTCCACACTAGCGTTTCCAGGCGTTCTTCGTCCACACTAGCGTTTCCAGGCGCTCTCCGTCCACACTAGCGTTTCCAAACGCTCTCCGTCCACACTAGCGTTTCCAGGCGTTCTCCGTCCACACTAGCGTTTCCAGGCGTTCTCCGTCCACACTAGCGTTTCCAAACGCTCTCCGTCCACACTAGCGTTTCCAGGCGTTCTCCGTCCACACTAGCATTTCCAGGCGTTCTCCGTCCACACTAGCGTTTCCAAGCGTTCTCCGTCCACACTAGCGTTTCCAGGCGTTCTCCGTCCACACTAGCGTTTCCAGGCGTTCTCCGTCCACACTAGCGTTTCCAAGCGTTCTCCGTCCACACTAGCGTTTCCAGGCGCTCTCCGTCCACACTAGCGTTTCCAAACGCTCTCCGTCCACACTAGCGTTTCCAGGCGTTCTCCGTCCACACTAGCGTTTCCAGGCGTTCTCCGTCCACACTACCGTTTCCAAACGCTCTCCGTCCACACTAGCGTTTCCAAGCGTTCTCCGTCCACACTAGCGTTTCCAGGCGTTCTCCGTCCACACTAGCGTTTCCAGGTGTTCTCCGTCCACACTACCGTTTCCAAACGCTCTCCGTCCTCACTAGCATTTCCAAACGCTCTCCGTCCACACTAGCGTTTCCAGGCGCTCTCCGTCCACACTAGCGTTTCCAGGCGTTCTCCGTCCACACTAGCGTTTCCAAACGCTCTCCGTCCACACTAGCGTTTCCAGGTGTTCTCCGTCCACACTAGCGTTTCCAGGCGTTCTCCGTCCACACTAGCGTTTCCAGGCGTTCTCCGTCCACACTAGCGTTTCCAGGCGTTCTCCGTCCACACTACCGTCCACACTAGCATTTCCAAACGCTCTCCGTCCACACTAGCGTTTTCAGGCGTTCTCCGTCCACACTAGCGTTTCCAGGTGTTCTCCGTCCACACTAGCGTTTCCAGGCGTTCTCCGTCCAAACTAGCGTATCCAAGCGTTCTCCGTCCACACTAGCGTTTCCAAACGCTCTCCGTCCACACTACTGTCCACACTAGTGTTTCCAAACGTTCTCCGTCCACACTAGCGTTTCCAGGCGTTCTCCGTCCACACTAGCGTTTCCAGGCGTTCTCCGTCCACACTAGCGTTTCCAGGCGTTCTCCGTCCACACTAGCGTTTCCAGGCGTTCTCCGTCCACACTAGCGTTTCCAAACGTTCTCCGTCCAAACTAGCGTATCCAAGCGTTCTCCGTCCACACTAGCGTTTCCATACGCTCTCCGTCCACACTACTGTCCACACTAGCGTTTCCAGGCGTTCTCCGTCCACACTAGCGTTTCCAGGCGTTCTCCGTCCACACTAGCGTTTCCAGGCGTTCTCCGTCCACACTAGCGTTTCCACACGCTCTCCGTCCACACTAGCGTTTCCAGGCGTTCTCCAAAAGTTCCTCATCCACACTGAAACGGCAGAAACGCTGAGTTCCCCGTACAGCGCTTAAACCCTCACAGAAGCGCACTGAGATGATACAGACGGGAAATAAATGATCAAGTTATCGCTCGATTCTTCTGGCAGGATCATTTTATTCAGCAAATATCTCCTCATTCACTGATCGTCCAGGTCACTCTCACTCACTATTAGATGTTCGGTCTAAAACCAAACGTCTCATGTTTCACCGCAGGACAGCAGATGCGAGTGTGTTTTCTGTCATCTGTGCAGGACTGTGATATGAAGAGTGTGTGAAGGAACATATTTCAGCAGCTGTGTGAAAGAGAACATATGCGTCACATGACTAAACTTACGTCATTGTTTTCACAGTCCATGCTACAACGATTTTTACCTACTAGCCTGTTACTCACACTAAAAAGGTCCTGTAGAGTAAATTATTGCATCACTTTGAACCCAAACTGAGTGCCAGTCACAGTTAAAGCTCACTGGCGATTGAAAACATGTTATCATCCAACATGAGGGCAAACAGGCTTTCCAACTAATGTAAATCAATATTAGTATAAAAGTAGTAAAGTTATCTCCCTCACACATGTCCTGCGACAGAGACAGAGACAGAGACAAATTTTTGAGTGAACTAATTATTTAAATGAAATAATCTGTACTGTATAAAGTGCTATATAATAAAAGCTGACGAGAGTGGACAAAACTCTGGATATAATCTCTGTCTATGGAGGAAAGAGCAGACCAGCGCTCAGAGATGAACCTGTTCGAATTACAGATCAGATCTGAAGGTGTAAATCCTCATTTTCATTAATGAAGATTGACACACGACTCTGGGAAGCCCAGCGGTTATACCTCGAGCTCCAGAACATATGGTTTCAGGATGACCACGGTTTTCCAGGTCACATATGTTGCTAGACATGAACTGAATGAAGTTCTCCCAGAGTGATTATATCTGAAGTGACCCGGGACACGAGGAACGAGTTCATCACATTCCCGAAGGTAAGTAAGTAAGTAAAGTTTATTTCTAAAGCGCTTTTCACAGATAAAATCACAAAGTGCTGTACACGAGAAAGGTAAAACAAAACAATATAAAAAATGTATATACATATGTAAAATCAAAGTGACACTAGTGAAAACCCATCAACCAAAAGCTTTCTTAAATAAACAAGTCTTCAGATCTTTTTTAAAAGAGTCAACAGAGTCTGCCAGACGCAGAGACAGGGGCAGGGCGTTCCACAGTCTGGGGGCAACAGACTGAAAAGACAGGTCCCCTCGGGTCTTATAACGAGTCTTGGGGACCATAAGCAGGTTCTGGCCAGAGGACCGAAGAGTGCGGCTAGAGGAATACGGGGTCAAAAGGTCCTTGATGTACTGTGGGGCCTGACTGTTTAAGGCCCTGAAAGTCAGCACTAAAATCTTAAAATCAATCCTGAATTTTACAGGGAGCCAATGGAGAGCCAACAAAACGGGAGTGATATGAGACCTTCTGGGGGGACGACTTAGAAGTCTAGCAGCAGAATTTTGAACCATTTGCAGTTTGTTCAGAGCTGACTTATTCAAGAAGGTAAAGACAGAGTTGCAATAATCAAGTCTAGTTGATATAAAAGCATGACTAATAATTTCCAGATCCTTCTTTGACAACATTTAGCGTATTTTAGAGATATTCCTAAGGAGATAAAAGCAGTTTCGGACAAGCTCTTTTGAGTGTATCTCCATAGACATGGCCTGGTCAAACACAACCCCCAGGTTTCTGAGGCTGGATTTAACAGAGGAGCCAAGAGAGCCAAGGTGCTGTTTGATCAGCGGGATCTTGTGGTCTGGAGCAAAGATCAGTGTTTCAGTCTTACTTGCATTTATCTGCAAAACGTTAGTGGCCAGCCAGTCTTTGATGGAGGACACACACTCTAAGAACAGTGACAAACGATGGAACTCAGCATCATTGAAAGAACAGTACAACTGGACATCGTCGGCATAGAGATGATACGATATGAAGTTTTATTAACTAAGTTCGGGAGGAGCACGTTCAGATAAATAACACGAGTAGACAGCACTCAGCAATCAATGACAAGAGGGTATATATAGACTCAGCAGTCTTACCTCGATCCATTGACAGTTTGCAGCATCCCTCCACCACCCCTTCTCCACCTTCTAGTTCTAAGCACTTACATACGGGGGGAGTACTCTGGGTTCGGGCTGAATTCCGAGCTCGGAGCCCTCCCTCCGGACAGCACGCCAAATACGCATTAAATCCTACTCCCTCAAAATTATATGTAAGTGTGAACTCGTGAAACATCCTTAAAACAACCCATAATATGACCAAGTGGCAAAATGTACAGTAAAAACAAAATAGGGCCCAAAACTGACCCTTGTGCCACTCCGCAGGACAAATTGGTCACATCTGACTGTACATTGTTTATAGCAACATTAAAGGTTCTGTCATGAATATAGGAAGAGAACCACTGGAGGACAGATCCAGATAGTCCCATCTCATTATGAAGCCGGTTGATCAGTATACTGTGGTCTACCGTGTCAAAAGCAGAAGTCAAATCGAGAAGTACAAGTACAGTGTAGCGGCCAGTGTCCGCTGCCATCATCACATCACTAGAGACTTTGATAAGAGCTGTTTCAGTGGAGTGCAATTTTCGAAAACCAGACTGAAAAATATCAAACAAGTTGTGCTGCTCCATAAAGGAGGTCAGCTGGCATGCCACTACTTTTTCCAAAATTTTTGAAATAAATGGAAGTTTTGATATGGGCCTATAGTTATTAGGTTCTGAAGGGTCAAGATTGGGCTTTTTAAGGATGGGGTTTACCACAGCGTGTTTGAAGTAGCTGGGGACTGAGCCAGATGCAAGTGACAGGTTAATTATTTTTACCACACAGGGGCCAACAATATCGAACATTTTCAACAACAGGGGTGTTGGGACAATGTCAGCGGGGCTTGAAGACGGTTTCATATTTCCTATTAAGGTCTTCACATCCTTTAGGCTGACAGGAGTGAAGGACGACCAAGACAACACCATTGAGAATTCAGTAGAACACACAGTGATTAGGGGAACTTTAACACTGGCCCTAATGTCTTGTACTTTGTTCACAAAAAACGACAAAAAGTTGTTACAGTCCTCATGTGTGTACACAGGCACAAGAGGAGCTGAAGGTGCAGTTAGAATTTCGATGGTGTCAAACAAGACCTTAGGATTTTTCTTATTACCTGACATAAGATTGGAAAAATAAGCCGAGCGAGCCTGCTTTATCAATTCATTCAGATCCAGTACCATATCTTTTAAATGGAGTCTGTGTACCTCTAATTTAGTTGTTTTCCACAGACGCTCAGTCTTACGACATTTTCTCCTAAAACTACAAATGTTATCATTCATCCATGGGAGGGCTTTTTTATGTGACCCTGAAATGTTTTTAACAGGCGCTACCATATCCAAAATCGACAGACAGTGGTTGTTGAAACTTTGCACAAATGAATCAACATCCTCACAATCAACAAAGGAGCGAGAGTCAAAGGATGCAGAGAAATCACTAAGTGTTGTCTCACTAATGATGCGTTTTTGTGTTACAACATTGCAGACAGTAGGCATCATGATAAGTGACAAATTAAAAGATATACAACAATGGTCACTAATTTGAAATTCCTCCACACTCAGTTTATCAATGGTTAGGCCACAAGAGAAGACCAAATCTAATGTGTGACCTTTTTTATGCGTGGGGCCAGAAACGTGTTGTACAAAATTAAACGAGTCCATGATAGTCAACAAATCAGCTGCAATCAAACAAGAGGGATCATCAATATGCAGATTAAAGTCCCCAAGGACTAAAACGCGATCTAGTTTTATGATAGACGTTAAAAACTCAGAGAAATCATCAAGAAATGTGCGTGCAGGACCAGGAGGTCGGTAAACTAAAACACAGTAATAGGGGTGTGTTTTCCCAACCTTACACATCTGCATCTCAAAGGAGTCGAACGAAGCTGTGTCCGTCAAACTGCAGCAGAAAGAGTCACGAAAGACCAGCGCAAGACCGCCTCCACGTCGCGCGAGCCGAGGAGTCCCAAACTCGGAGCAGTCCGGGGGGCATAGTTCTTTAAGATGAAAGTGTTCGTTCTCCCGCTGCCAAGTCTCCGTCATAAACATAAAATCCAAGTTCTCCTTAGTGAAATGGTCATTCAGAGTAAAAGCCTTGTTCGCAATGGAGCGCGCGTTGATAAGTGCAATCCTGGTAGAGCGCGTGCGTGACAA
>NC_137140.1:400000-420000 GCF_949319135.1 Squalius cephalus
TGTAAATAACTGTGCTGTGTGTGTCAGTGTAAATAACTGTGCTGTGTGTGTCAGTGTAAATAACTGTGCTGTGTGTGTGTCAGTGTAAATAACTGTGCTCTGTGTGTGTCAGTGTAAATAACTGTGCTGTGTGTTTCAGTGTAAATAACTGTGCTGTGTGTGTCAGTGTAAATAACTGTGCTGTGTGTGTTTCAGTGTAAATAACTGTGCTGTGTGTGTCAGTGTAAATAACTGTGCTGTGTGTGTCAGTGTAAATAACTGTGCTGTGTGTGTCAGTGTAAATAACTGTGCTGTGTGTGTCTGTGTAAATAACTGTGCCGTGTGTGTCAGTGTAAATAACTGTGCTGTGTGTGTCAGTGTAAATAACTGTGCTGTGTGTGTCAGTGTAAATAACTGTGCTCTGTGTGTCTGTGTAAATAACTGTGCCGTGTGTGTCAGTGTAAATAACTGTGCTGTGTGTGTCAGTGTAAATAACTGTGCTGTGTGTGTCAGTGTAAATAACTGTGCTGTGTGTGTCAGTGTAAATAACTGTGCTGTGTGTGTCAGTGTAAATAACTGTGCTCTGTGTGTGTCAGTGTAAATAACTGTGCTGTGTGTGTCAGTGTAAATAACTGTGCTGTGTGTGTGTCAGTGTAAATAACTGTGCTCTGTGTGTGTCAGTGTAAATAACTGTGCTGTGTGTGTTTCAGTGTAAATAACTGTGCTGTGTGTGTCAGTGTAAATAACTGTGCTGTGTGTGTTTCAGTGTAAATAACTGTGCTGTGTGTGTCAGTGTAAATAACTGTGCTGTGTGTGTCAGTGTAAATAACTGTGCTGTGTGTGTTTCAGTGTAAATAACTGTGCTGTGTGTGTCAGTGTAAATAACTGTGCTGTGTGTGTCAGTGTAAATAACTGTGCTGTGTGTGTCAGTGTAAATAACTGTGCTCTGTGTGTCTGTGTAAATAACTGTGCTGTGTGTGTTTCAGTGTAAATAACTGTGCTGTGTGTGTCAGTGTAAATAACTGTGCTGTGTGTGTCAGTGTAAATAACTGTGCTGTGTGTGTCAGTGTAAATAACTGTGCTGTGTGTGTCAGTGTAAATAACTGTGCTGTGTGTTTCAGTGTAAATAACTGTGCTGTGTGTGTCAGTGTAAATAACTGTGCTGTGTGTGTCAGTGTAAATAACTGTGCTGTGTGTGTTTCAGTGTAAATAACTGTGCTGTGTGTGTCAGTGTAAATAACTGTGCTGTGTGTGTCTGTGTAAATAACTGTGCTCTGTGTGTCAGTGTAAATAACTGTGCTGTGTGTGTTTCAGTGTAAATAACTGTGCTGTGTGTGTCAGTGTAAATAACTGTGCTGTGTGTGTCAGTGTAAATAACTGTGCTGTGTGTGTCAGTGTAAATAACTGTGCTGTGTGTGTCAGTGTAAATAACTGTGCTGTGTGTTTCAGTGTAAATAACTGTGCTGTGTGTGTCAGTGTAAATAACTGTGCTGTGTGTGTCAGTGTAAATAACTGTGCTGTGTGTGTCAGTGTAAATAACTGTGCTGTGTGTGTTTCAGTGTAAATAACTGTGCTGTGTGTGTCAGTGTAAATAACTGTGCTGTGTGTGTCAGTGTAAATAACTGTGCTGTGTGTGTCAGTGTAAATAACTGTGCTGTGTGTGTCAGTGTAAATAACTGTGCCGTGTGTGTCTGTGTAAATAACTGTGCTGTGTGTGTCAGTGTAAATAACTGTGCTGTGTGTGTCAGTGTAAATAACTGTGCTGTGTGTGTCTGTGTAAATAACTGTGCTGTGTGTGTCAGTGTAAATAACTGTGCCGTGTGTGTCTGTGTAAATAACTGTGCTGTGCGTGTCAGTGTAAATAACTGTGCTGTGTGTGTGTCAGTGTAAATAACTGTGCTGTGCGTGTCAGTGTAAATAACTGTGCTGTGTGTGTCTGTGTAAATAACTGTGCCGTGTGTGTCTGTGTAAATAACTGTGCTCTGTGTGTCAGTGTAAATAACTGTGCTGTGTGTGTCTGTGTAAATAACTGTGCCGTGTGTGTCTGTGTAAATAACTGTGCTCTGTGTGTCTGTGTAAATAACTGTGCTGTGTGTGTCAGTGTAAATAACTGTGCTGTGTGTGTCAGTGTAAATAACTGTGCTGTGTGTGTCTGTGTAAATAACTGTGCCGTGTGTGTCTGTGTAAATAACTGTGCTGTGTGTGTCAGTGTAAATAACTGTGCTGTGTGTGTCTGTGTAAATAACTGTGCCGTGTGTGTCTGTGTAAATAACTGTGCTCTGTGTGTCTGTGTAAATAACTGTGCTGTGTGTGTCAGTGTAAATAACTGTGCTGTGTGTGTCAGTGTAAATAACTGTGCTGTGTGTGTCAGTGTAAATAACTGTGCTCTGTGTGTCAGTGTAAATAACTGTGCTGTGTGTGTCTGTGTAAATAACTGTGCCGTGTGTGTCTGTGTAAATAACTGTGCTCTGTGTGTCTGTGTAAATAACTGTGCTGTGTGTGTCAGTGTAAATAACTGTGCTCTGTGTGTGTCAGTGTAAATAACTGTGCTGTGTGTCAGTGTAAATAACTGTGCTGTGTGTGTCAGTGTAAATAACTGTGCTCTGTGTGTCAGTGTAAATAACTGTGCTGTGTGTGTCTGTGTAAATAACTGTGCCGTGTGTGTCTGTGTAAATAACTGTGCTCTGTGTGTCTGTGTAAATAACTGTGCTGTGTGTCAGTGTAAATAACTGTGCTGTGTGTGTCAGTGTAAATAACTGTGCTGTGTGTCAGTGTAAATAACTGTGCTCTGTGTGTCAGTGTAAATAACTGTGCTGTGTGTGTCAGTGTAAATAACTGTGCTGTGTGTGTCAGTGTAAATAACTGTGCTGTGTGTGTCAGTGTAAATAACTGTGCTGTGTGTGTCAGTGTAAATAACTGTGCTGTGTGTGTCAGTGTAAATAACTGTGCTGTGTGTGTCAGTGTAAATAACTGTGCTCTGTGTGTCAGTGTAAATAACTGTGCTGTGTGTGTTTCAGTGTAAATAACTGTGCTGTGTGTGTCAGTGTAAATAACTGTGCTGTGTGTGTCAGTGTAAATAACTGTGCTGTGTGTGTCAGTGTAAATAACTGTGCTGTGTGTGTCAGTGTAAATAACTGTGCTGTGTGTTTCAGTGTAAATAACTGTGCTGTGTGTGTCAGTGTAAATAACTGTGCTGTGTGTGTCAGTGTAAATAACTGTGCTGTGTGTGTCAGTGTAAATAACTGTGCTGTGTGTGTTTCAGTGTAAATAACTGTGCTGTGTGTGTCAGTGTAAATAACTGTGCTGTGTGTGTCAGTGTAAATAACTGTGCTGTGTGTGTCAGTGTAAATAACTGTGCTGTGTGTGTCAGTGTAAATAACTGTGCTGTGTGTGTCAGTGTAAATAACTGTGCCGTGTGTGTCTGTGTAAATAACTGTGCTGTGTGTGTCAGTGTAAATAACTGTGCTGTGTGTGTCAGTGTAAATAACTGTGCTGTGTGTGTCTGTGTAAATAACTGTGCTGTGTGTGTCAGTGTAAATAACTGTGCCGTGTGTGTCTGTGTAAATAACTGTGCTGTGCGTGTCAGTGTAAATAACTGTGCTGTGTGTGTGTCAGTGTAAATAACTGTGCTGTGCGTGTCAGTGTAAATAACTGTGCTGTGTGTGTCTGTGTAAATAACTGTGCCGTGTGTGTCTGTGTAAATAACTGTGCTCTGTGTGTCAGTGTAAATAACTGTGCTGTGTGTGTCTGTGTAAATAACTGTGCCGTGTGTGTCTGTGTAAATAACTGTGCTCTGTGTGTCTGTGTAAATAACTGTGCCGTGTGTGTCAGTGTAAATAACTGTGCTGTGTGTGTCAGTGTAAATAACTGTGCTGTGTGTTTCAGTGTAAATAACTGTGCTGTGTGTGTCAGTGTAAATAACTGTGCTGTGTGTGTCAGTGTAAATAACTGTGCTGTGTGTGTCAGTGTAAATAACTGTGCTGTGTGTGTTTCAGTGTAAATAACTGTGCTGTGTGTGTCAGTGTAAATAACTGTGCTGTGTGTGTCAGTGTAAATAACTGTGCTGTGTGTGTCAGTGTAAATAACTGTGCTGTGTGTGTCAGTGTAAATAACTGTGCCGTGTGTGTCTGTGTAAATAACTGTGCTGTGTGTGTCAGTGTAAATAACTGTGCTGTGTGTGTCAGTGTAAATAACTGTGCTGTGTGTGTCTGTGTAAATAACTGTGCTGTGTGTGTCAGTGTAAATAACTGTGCCGTGTGTGTCTGTGTAAATAACTGTGCTGTGCGTGTCAGTGTAAATAACTGTGCTGTGTGTGTGTCAGTGTAAATAACTGTGCTGTGCGTGTCAGTGTAAATAACTGTGCTGTGTGTGTCTGTGTAAATAACTGTGCCGTGTGTGTCTGTGTAAATAACTGTGCTCTGTGTGTCAGTGTAAATAACTGTGCTGTGTGTCTGTGTAAATAACTGTGCCGTGTGTGTCTGTGTAAATAACTGTGCTCTGTGTGTCTGTGTAAATAACTGTGCCGTGTGTGTCAGTGTAAATAACTGTGCTGTGTGTGTCTGTGTAAATAACTGTGCCGTGTGTGTCAGTGTAAATAACTGTGCTCTGTGTGTCAGTGTAAATAACTGTGCTGTGTGTGTCTGTGTAAATAACTGTGCCGTGTGTGTCTGTGTAAATAACTGTGCTGTGCATGTCAGTGTAAATAAATAACTGTGCTGTGCATGTCAGTGTAAATAACTGTGCTGTGTGTCAGTGTAAATAACTGTGCCGTGTGTGTCTGTGTAAATAACTGTGCTGTGTGTGTCAGTGTAAATAACTGTGCTGTGTGTGTCAGTGTAAATAACTGTGCCGTGTGTGTCTGTGTAAATAACTGTGCTGTGTGTGTCAGTGTAAATAACTGTGCTGTGTGTGTCAGTGTAAATAACTGTGCTGTGTGTGTCAGTGTAAATAACTGTGCTGTGTGTGTCAGTGTAAATAACTGTGCTGTGTGTCAGTGTAAATAACTGTGCTGTGTGTGTCTGTGTAAATAACTGTGCCGTGTGTGTCTGTGTAAATAACTGTGCCGTGTGTGTCTGTGTAAATAACTGTGCCGTGTGTCTGTGTAAATAACTGTGCCGTGTGTGTCTGTGTAAATAACTGTGCTGTGTGTGTCTGTGTAAATAACTGTGCTGTGCATGTCAGTGTAAATAAATAACTGTGCTGTGTGTCAGTGTAAATAACTGTGCTGTGTGTGTCAGTGTAAATAACTGTGCTGTGTGTGTGTCAGTGTAAATAACTGTGCCGTGTGTGTCTGTGTAAATAACTGTGCTGTGTGCATGTCAGTGTAAATAAATAACTGTGCTGTGCATGTCAGTGTAAATAACTGTGCTGTGTGTGTGTCAGTGTAAATAACTGTGCTGTGTGTCAGTGTAAATAACTGTGCTGTGCATGTCAGTGTAAATAACTGTGTGTGTGTCAGTGTAAATAACTGTGCTGTGTGTCAGTGTAAATAACTGTGCTGTGTGTGTGTCAGTGTAAATAACTGTGCTGTGCATGTCAGTGTAAATAACTGTGCTGTGTGTCAGTGTAAATAACTGTGCTGTGTGTGTCAGTGTAAATAACTGTGCTGTGTGTGTGTCAGTGTAAATAACTGTGCTGTGTGTCAGTGTAAATAACTGTGCTGTGTGTGTGTCAGTGTAAATAACTGTGCCGTGTGTGTCTGTGTAAATAACTGTGCTGTGTGCATGTCAGTGTAAATAAATAACTGTGCTGTGCATGTCAGTGTAAATAACTGTGCTGTGTGTGTGTCAGTGTAAATAACTGTGCTGTGTGTCAGTGTAAATAACTGTGCTGTGCATGTCAGTGTAAATAACTGTGTGTGTGTCAGTGTAAATAACTGTGCTGTGTGTCAGTGTAAATAACTGTGCTGTGTGTGTGTCAGTGTAAATAACTGTGCTGTGCATGTCAGTGTAAATAACTGTGCTGTGTGTCAGTGTAAATAACTGTGCTGTGTGTGTCAGTGTAAATAACTGTGCTGTGTGTGTCAGTGTAAATAACTGTGCTGTGTGTGTCAGTGTAAATAACTGTGCTGTGTGTGTCAGTGTAAATAACTGTGCTGTGTGTGTGTCAGTGTAAATAACTGTGCTGTGTGTGTCAGTGTAAATAACTGTACTGTGTGTGTCAGTGTAAATAACTGTGCTGTGTGTGTCTGTGTAAATAACTGTGCTGTGTGTCAGTGTAAATAACTGTGTTGTGTGTGTCAGTGTAAATAACTGTGCTGTGTGTGTCAGTGTAAATAACTGTGCTGTGTGTGTCTGTGTAAATAACTGTGCTGTGTGTCAGTGTAAATAACTGTACTGTGTGTTTCAGTGTAAATAACTGTGCTGTGTGTGTCAGTGTAAATAACTGTGCTGTGCGTGTCAGTGTAAATAACTGTGCTGTGTGTGTCAGTGTAAATAACTGTGCTGTGTGTGTCAGTGTAAATAACTGTGCTGTGTGTGTCAGTGTAAATAACTGTGCTGTGCGTGTCAGTGTAAATAACTGTGCTGTGTGTGTCAGTGTAAATAACTGTACTGTGTGTGTCAGTGTAAATAACTGTGCTGTGTGTCAGTGTAAATAACTGTGCTGTGTGTGTCAGTGTAAATAACTGTGCTGTGTGTGTCAGTGTAAATAACTGTGCTGTGCGTGTCAGTGTAAATAACTGTGCTGTGTGTCAGTGTAAATAACTGTGCTGTGTGTGTCACACTGTGCTGTGTGTGTCAGTGTAAATAACTGTGCTGTGTGTGTCAGTGTAAATAACTGTGCTGTGTGTGTCAGTGTAAATAACTGTACTGTGCGTGTCAGTGTAAATAACTGTGCTGTGCGTGTCAGTGTAAATAACTGTGCTGTGTGTCAGTGTAAATAACTGTGCTGTGTGTGTCAGTGTAAATAACTGTGCTGTGCGTGTCAGTGTAAATAACTGCTGTGTGTGTCAGTGTAAATAACTGTGCTGTGCGTGTCAGTGTAAATAACTGTGCTCTGTGTGTCAGTGTAAATAACTGTGCTGTGTGTGTCAGTGTAAATAACTGTGCTGTGTGTGTGTCAGTGTAAATAACTGTGCTGTGTGTGTGTGTGTGTGTGTGTGTGTGTGTGTGTCAGTGTAAATAACTGTGCTGTGTGTCAGTGTAAATAACTGTGCTGTGTGTGTCAGTGTAAATAACTGTGCTGTGCGTGTCAGTGTAAATAACTGTGCTCTGTGTGTCAGTGTAAATAACTGTGCTGTGTGTGTCAGTGTAAATAACTGTGCTGTGTGTGTCAGTGTAAATAACTGTGCCGTGTGTGTCTGTGTAAATAACTGTGCTGTGTGTCAGTGTAAATAACTGTGCTGTGTGTGTCAGTGTAAATAACTGTGCTGTGCGTGTCAGTGTAAATAACTGTGCTCTGTGTGTCAGTGTAAATAACTGTGCTGTGTGTGTCAGTGTAAATAACTGTGCTGTGTGTGTGTCAGTGTAAATAACTGTGCTGTGTGTGTGTCAGTGTAAATAACTGTGCTCTGTGTGTCAGTGTAAATAACTGTGCTCTGTGTGTCAGTGTAAATAACTGTGCTGTGTGTGTCAGTGTAAATAACTGTGCTATGTGTGTCAGTGTAAATAACTGTGCTGTGTGTGTCAGTGTAAATAACTGTGCTATGTGTGTCAGTGTAAATAACTGTGCTGTGTGTGTGTGTGTGTCAGTGTAAATAACTGTGCTCTGTGTGTCAGTGTAAATAACTGTGCTCTGTGTGTCAGTGTAAATAACTGTGCTGTGTGTGTCAGTGTAAATAACTGTGCTGTGTGTGTCAGTGTAAATAACTGTGCTGTGTGTGTGTGTGTGTCAGTGTAAATAACTGTGCTCTGTGTGTCAGTGTAAATAACTGTGCTCTGTGTGTCAGTGTAAATAACTGTGCTGTGTGTGTCAGTGTAAATAACTGTGCTGTGTGTGTCAGTGTAAATAACTGTGCTGTGTGTGTCAGTGTAAATAACTGTGCTGTGTGTGTCAGTGTAAATAACTGTGCTGTGTGTCAGTGTAAATAACTGTGCTGTGTGTCAGTGTAAATAACTGTGCTATGTGTGTCAGTGTAAATAACTGTGCTGTGTGTGTCAGTGTAAATAACTGTGCTATGTGTGTCAGTGTAAATAACTGTGCTGTGTGTGTGTGTGTGTCAGTGTAAATAACTGTGCTCTGTGTGTCAGTGTAAATAACTGTGCTCTGTGTGTCAGTGTAAATAACTGTGCTGTGTGTGTCAGTGTAAATAACTGTGCTGTGTGTGTCAGTGTAAATAACTGTGCTGTGTGTGTCAGTGTAAATAACTGTGCTCTGTGTGTCAGTGTAAATAACTGTGCTGTGTGTGTCAGTGTAAATAACTGTGCTGTGTGTGTCAGTGTAAATAACTGTGCCGTGTGTGTCTGTGTAAATAACTGTGCTGTGTGTCAGTGTAAATAACTGTGCTGTGTGTGTCAGTGTAAATAACTGTGCTGTGCGTGTCAGTGTAAATAACTGTGCTCTGTGTGTCAGTGTAAATAACTGTGCTGTGTGTGTCAGTGTAAATAACTGTGCTGTGTGTGTGTCAGTGTAAATAACTGTGCTGTGTGTGTGTGTGTGTCAGTGTAAATAACTGTGCTGTGTGTCAGTGTAAATAACTGTGCTGTGTGTGTCTGTGTAAATAACTGTGCTGTGTGTGTCAGTGTAAATAACTGTGCTGTGTGTGTCAGTGTAAATAACTGTGCTGTGTGTCAGTGTAAATAACTGTGCTGTGTGTGTCAGTGTAAATAACTGTGCTGTGCGTGTCAGTGTAAATAACTGTGCTGTGCATGTCAGTGTAAATAAATAACTGTGCCGTGTGTGTCAGTGTAAATAACTGTGCTGTGCGTGTCAGTGTAAATAACTGTGCTGTGTGTGTGTCAGTGTAAATAACTGTGCTCTGTGTGTCAGTGTAAATAACTGTGCTGTGTGTGTCAGTGTAAATAACTGTGCTGTGTGTGTGTCAGTGTAAATAACTGTGCTGTGTGTGTGTGTGTGTGTGTGTGTGTGTGTGTGTGTGTCAGTGTAAATAACTGTGCTGTGTGTCAGTGTAAATAACTGTGCTGTGTGTGTGTCAGTGTAAATAACTGTGCTGTGTGTGTGTGTGTGTGTGTGTGTGTGTGTGTGTGTCAGTGTAAATAACTGTGCTGTGTGTCAGTGTAAATAACTGTACTGTGTGTGTGTCAGTGTAAATAACTGTGCTGTGTGTGTGTCAGTGTAAATAACTGTGCTGTGTGTGTGTGTGTGTGTGTGTGTGTGTGTGTGTGTGTGTGTCAGTGTAAATAACTGTGCTGTGTGTCAGTGTAAATAACTGTACTGTGTGTGTGTCAGTGTAAATAACTGTGCTGTGTGTGTGTGTGTGTGTGTGTGTGTGTGTGTGTGTGTGTGTGTGTCAGTGTAAATAACTGTGCTGTGTGTCAGTGTAAATAACTGTGCTGTGTGTCAGTGTAAATAACTGTGCTGTGTGTGTCAGTGTAAATAACTGTGCTGTGTGTGTCAGTGTAAATAACTGTGCTCTGTGTGTCTGTGTAAATAACTGTGCCGTGTGTGTCAGTGTAAATAACTGTGCTGTGTGTGTGTGTGTGTGTGTGTGTGTGTGTGTGTGTGTGTGTGTGTCAGTGTAAATAACTGTGCTGTGTGTCAGTGTAAATAACTGTGCTGTGTGTGTCACACTGTGCTGTGTGTGTCAGTGTAAATAACTGTGCTGTGTGTGTCAGTGTAAATAACTGTGCTGTGTGTGTCAGTGTAAATAACTGTGCTGTGTGTGTCACACTGTGCTGTGTGTGTCAGTGTAAATAACTGTGCTGTGTGTGTCAGTGTAAATAACTGTGCTGTGTGTGTCAGTGTAAATAACTGTGCTGTGTGTGTGTCAGTGTAAATAACTGTGCTGTGTGTGTGTGTGTGTGTGTGTGTGTGTGTGTGTGTGTGTGTGTGTGTGTGTGTCAGTGTAAATAACTGTGCTGTGTGTCAGTGTAAATAACTGTACTGTGTGTGTGTCAGTGTAAATAACTGTGCTGTGTGTGTGTGTGTGTGTGTGTGTGTGTGTGTGTGTGTGTGTGTGTGTGTGTGTCAGTGTAAATAACTGTGCTGTGTGTCAGTGTAAATAACTGTGCTGTGTGTCAGTGTAAATAACTGTGCTGTGTGTGTCAGTGTAAATAACTGTGCTGTGTGTGTCAGTGTAAATAACTGTGCTGTGTGTGTCAGTGTAAATAACTGTGCTGTGTGTGTGTGTGTGTGTGTGTGTGTGTGTGTGTGTGTGTGTGTGTCAGTGTAAATAACTGTGCTGTGTGTCAGTGTAAATAACTGTGCTGTGTGTGTCACACTGTGCTGTGTGTGTCAGTGTAAATAACTGTGCTGTGTGTGTCAGTGTAAATAACTGTGCTGTGTGTGTCAGTGTAAATAACTGTGCTGTGTGTGTCAGTGTAAATAACTGTGCTCTGTGTGTCTGTGTAAATAACTGTGCTGTGTGTGTGTCAGTGTAAATAACTGTGCTGTGTGTGTCAGTGTAAATAACTGTGCTGTGCATGTCAGTGTAAATAACTGTGCTGTGTGTGTCAGTGTAAATAACTGTGCTGTGTGTGTCAGTGTAAATAACTGTGCTGTGTGTGTCAGTGTAAATAACTGTGCTGTGTGTGTCAGTGTAAATAACTGTACTGTGTGTGTCAGTGTAAATAACTGTGCTGTGTGTGTCAGTGTAAATAACTGTGCTGTGTGTGTCAGTGTAAATAACTGTGCTGTGCGTGTCACTGTGTGTGTGTGTGTGTGTGTGTCAGTGTAAATAACTGTGCTGTGTGTGTCAGTGTAAATAACTGTGCTGTCTGTGTCACTGTGTGTGTGTGTGTGTGTGTGTGTGTGTGTCAGTGTAAATAACTGTGCTGTGTGTGTCAGTGTAAATAACTGTGCTGTCTGTGTCACTGTGTGTGTGTGTGTGTGTGTGTGTGTGTGTCAGTGTAAATAACTGTGCTGTGTGTGTCAGTTTAGTATGTTAGCAACTGGAAAAAACTGTAACAACTAAATAGCAAATGTTATATTTATTTCCCTAAAAACACGAGCTGTTTGCTGATGCATTATCACAGGCTAAACTTATATCTAAATATGTTATAATGTAAGTTAATGCACATTCTTCATCTTCCCTCATCTTATAGCTATCTTAACCCTAAAGTTACTCCAATTAACTTTCAGCATGAATGTAATTCATTAAATGCCACAGCATTCGTTTCCACCAAGAGTTGCTTTGACATTTCACAGATTTTGCTCAAACCTGAGTTTTGTTAATGAATATGTTGTAGTGTGTTTTAATAAATCATATTTGGAGGGGATTCTCTGGAGTGCGACTACGTTAGTAATGAGAAGAAAAGCCAATCGGCCGTAGAAAACACTGAAGTCAGTCAGAAGCTGAAATTAAAGAACTAAGCCAAGCGTGCCGAAGATTCCCTCTCGGCGTTCCTGGAGCTCCATCTGCCCAAGACGAGTAGAGGAAACTTTCCCTCTCTCCTCCTGAACTCCGGCGCTGTCGGACAGCTCGAGTCTGTGGAGAATAAGAAGAGGAGAAATTACCCGGACGCTTCCCAGATCCTGACAGGCCAGAGAGATCCGCAACACAACAGATTCAGGGATTCAGAGATGACTGACAGCGAGTGATGAAACACAAACACTAATCCTGCGCTCGGGACTCTCACAGTGGGTGTCGAGGACAAATAGGGGTGTATTTATATATCTCAAATAAGAGAGAATGAGGTTTTAAACGTTGTTAGTATGTATATTCTTTGGAGGAGAGATAGAGAGGTTTACACATCATAGCCAATTAAAGTGTTTATCACATCACCACCTGTTTACAGGCGTCGTGTGTGTAGGCAGTGTTTGCTCGTCCTCCACGGAAGAAAAGACAAGATCTGCATAAGTTAAAAAGGTTTCATCATTTCATCTTTTCCACGTTATGTAAAATGTCTCGGTTGCATCATATTTCTCACTGAAACAGCAGAAACTACAACAACAGCAAGTCCTTTGTGTTCAACTAATCCCATGTGTAACTTTGCCAGACGATAGTGATCACTGAAAGAGTGGATTACTCTGAACCATCTTTATATTATAATTAACATGCTTTATGCATTTTGGCAACAGAGAAAGTTTAGAGAAAATAAAGGATCAATGTAGTCCTGTTGGTTCAGTAATGAAGAGTGTAACTTTTAATTCTTCAACAAAAGTTTTCATCATGTCTTTCTCCAATAAAATTAGTTTTTCAAGAGGACAAAATTGCAAATTCAAAAGAAGAAAGAAAGCAGTTCATGTTTTTCACATCAGTTTTTTAATGTAACTTCACTAACATTGTTGACTCCTTTATGCTCAGTTTTGGACAAAAGCATCTTCTAAATTAATAAATATAAATAATGTCCCAGTAAATGTTTGTTCATTAATCAAGTGTCATATATTACACTACCGTTATGACAAAAGCTTGGCGTCACTAAGGCTTTATATATATATATACTTTTATTAAGAAGGATGCTTTAAATTGACAAAGTGACAGTGAAGACTTTTGTGTAGTGTTACAAAAAAATAAAATAAAAAATCCTGTTTAAAATAAAAGCTGGGTTTTTTTTATTTACTGAAGGATCATGTGACACTGAAGACTGGAGGAAAGGATGCTGAGAATTCAGGTTTGGCAACAATACTGAAAAGCCATCAGATTATATAGTGAGGGTGGATTTCTAATTGTGAAAAATAAATAATTCACTAATTATTATCAAGACCAATTCACTACAGACCCTCTAAGCAAACAAAACATTGGCTAAATTCAGAATAACATACGAGCGTATTATTGTAACATGTGCCAGAATGCTCTTCTGAATTCAGCCATTGTGTTTTTCTCATATTTAATCCTCATACACAGCCGGATTAGAGCAGATATGTGCATAACTGCGTATGTTACCTTTCTTCATCGGTCTGATAGCTGCAGTTGAGTTACGCTGGCGGTATAAATGAGCCAGCGCTGAAGTCGCTATCACTCGAACAGCCGGGATAAATGTAATATTAAAAAGGGCAGTGATTCAGAGTTCATGAATAATACAGCGTTGAGAGCTCTGCTAACTCTCCTGAACGCTTTAACAAACATCCAAACGGATTAGCATGCCTGGCGCCAGTCAGCGAGAGAACTTTCTGAAGGAAAATAAAAATATCTCATGGTTGCCATGATGTCATGTGTTGTGTGCGCCTGTTCTCGTTAGTCCTGATCAGTTCCCCGTCCTCCACCTGTGCCTGTCCAGCTCCTGTACTTACACTCCCCGTTCTCCTCATCCTCCGTCAGTTAGGGAATGTGGTCACGCTGGATGTGTTACTCACCAGCAAACTTTAATGTTATTTGGATCCTGCATTATTCGTCTTCCTTCACTGTGTTTCTTCTTTTTTAAAAACATTTCTGTGTTGCAGGAGACACTTGTGTTATGAAGAGATATGAAGTGTTATTTGTGCAGGATAGTTTCTGATGTTTCTGATGACTGTGGCTTCATTAAAGTTTGGTGTGACAGACAAGGTGACCGACACTGTGAAATGCATCCGTTAGAGAAGCAATACACAACTCTTCTATCTAACAAAAGGGAGAAAAAAAAACAGCATCATTTCTGTGCCAAGACATTAAACCCAAGCATTGGATTTCTGTGTGTTTGTCCAATAAAAACAGATGGTCGGATTTGGCAGGCTAAGTAAGGTGGCTAATAAATTCCTCCTCGATTGATTCGACCGTTTTTCACATATTGTCGGAGAAGCATACGAAGGGGAACCAAGACGTATGGAGAAAATGCCAAACTGTGCTTTACGGTGGCAATTTGTTCTGAGCCATCTGTTTCCATTAGAGGTGTTGCAGACGCAAGTTCAGATGAACCTGGAAGGAAATCCCAAGGTTGGAAAAAGCATGATTTACATTACAAGGCTCTAGTGAAGTACGAAAATAACACGAGGAACTAACTTCACGAGCCAATCAACTGGTCTCCTGGAAAAACACAACTTTGTCTTTGACCAAATGTCCTGAAGTCGTCATGAAAGGGAGGTTGTGCTGGTCTTTACTCTCCCAGTGCCGTAAATCCCAGTGAAACAAATGTGGGCGGGGCTTGATTGTGTCTGTATGGAATTGATTGGATGGTTGGATGGTTGTGGTTTGCTATTGGCTGATCTGATGTGAGTGACAGGTTGCCCCGCCCTGTCACCAGAGAGTTGTTGGGTGTGAAGATGTTCCACCTTTACATGAAGAAGCTTTATATCACTGAAGCGATCAGTGTGTGTCCGAGTCTAACCTAGCCAGCTCCTTTACTTCCACCATTCGCTGTTTGATTAGAAGTGACAGTGCGGATTCGCTTTGACACATTTAGTCTCTAACTTGCTGCAATGGCAGAGTAATTGAACCGTAGTGGACTCTGCTTAAATTAGTCACTCCAAAGGATGAACATAAAAAAGAGAGAATGTGTTTCAATGAAGCAATATCACACAAGCCGGCCTTCTGAACATCAGTCTCTCACGGACGTACACAGACTCACATGTGTAGATTTATATCTGTTTCTCACACAAAGTTACCGTATGACTTCAGACAGTTCTGAATATACAGCACGAGTCATTTCAGTCGCTTTGAAGACACTTCTATGATGCTTTAAAGCTTCAGTCCGCATTCATTGCTTTTTATTTTTGAGCAATATAACCGTGATTATCAGATGAACTGTTATCGTGCAGCTCTATTGGTTATTCCTCCCAGATAAATGATCGTTCGAGGTCATTCGAGCAGTTTGTGTGTGACGTTCCTCAACCCTGAGCATGATGTGATCAGACCACAGCAGGGTTAGGGTTAGGGTTAGGGTAGTATGGCGGTGTCGGTCCTGCTCGTGGGTGAGTATGCTCTGCTGTACATAACAGACACTGGTCCTTCAGTTCAGAGACAGATTGATGAAACACACAGTTCTGCATCTCTGGGAATGTTAGATGATCTACTGGTTTCAGGTGTAAACAAGGTGCAACTGTTTTACTCTCCATCTGACCTCCTGTAGAGCCGTGTCTGTCTGATTACAGCGCTCATGCTGAATCTGACAGGGATTATCTGTCTTCTCTCATTCCTCAGTGTTTAACGTGGATCCGCATGGATGCGCTGAAGGACACGACAGGTTCACCGTAGCTCAGCACGTTTGATGAGGAGTGATGTCTCTCTCGCTGCTGTTTCAGAGATTCAGGAAGCGTCTCCTGAGACTGAGGACACGTGGGATGATGAGAATGTGTGGTCATGTGATGATGGGAATGTGTGGTCATGTGGTGATGGGAATGTGTGGTCATGTGATGATGGGAATGTGTGGTCATGTGGTGATGGGAATGTGTGGTCATGTGATGATGAGAATGTGTGGTCATGTGATGATGGGAATGTGTGGTCATGTGATGATGGGAATGTGTGGTCATGTGGTGATGGGAATGTGTGGTCATGTGATGATGGGAATGTGTGGTCATGTGGTGATGGTAATGTGTGGTCATGTGATGATGGGAATGTGTGGTCATGTGATGATGGGAATGTGTGGTCATGTGGTGATGGTAATGTGTGGTCATGTGATGATGGTAACGTGTGGTGATGTGATGATGGTAATGTGTGGTCATGTGATGATGGGAATGTGTGGTCATGTGATGATGGTAATGTGTGGTCATGTGATGATGGGAATGTGTGGTCATGTGATGATGGTAATGTGTGGTGATGTGATGATGGTAACGTGTGGTGATGTGATGATGGTAATGTGTGGTCATGTGATGATGGGAATGTGTGGTCATGTGATGATGGGAATGTGTGGTCATGTGGTGATGGTAATGTGTGGTCATGTGATGATGGTAACGTGTGGTGATGTGATGATGGTAATGTGTGGTCATGTGATGATGGTAATGTGTGGTCATGTGATGATGGGAATGTGTGGTCATGTGATGATGGGAATGTGTGGTCATGTGGTGATGGTAATGTGTGGTCATGTGATGATGGTAACGTGTGGTGATGTGATGATGGTAATGTGTGGTCATGTGATGATGGGAATGTGTGGTCATGTGATGATGGTAATGTGTGGTCATGTGATGATGGGAATGTGTGGTCATGTGATGATGGGAATGTGTGGTCATGTGGTGATGGTAATGTGTGGTCATGTGATGATGGTAACGTGTGGTGATGTGATGATGGTAATGTGTGGTCATGTGATGATGGGAATGTGTGGTCATGTGATGATGGTAATGTGTGGTCATGTGGTGATGGGAATGTGTGGTCATGTGGTGATGGGAATGTGTGGTCATGTGATGATGGTAATGTGTGGTCATGTGATGATGGGAATGTGTGGTCATGTGGTGATGGGAATGTGTGGTCATGTGATGATGGGAATGTGTGGTCATGTGGTGATGGTAATGTGTGGTCATGTGATGATGGGAATGTGTGGTCATGTGATGATGGGAATGTGTGGTCATGTGGTGATGGTAATGTGTGGTCATGTGATGATGGTAACGTGTGGTGATGTGATGATGGTAATGTGTGGTCATGTGATGATGGGAATGTGTGGTCATGTGATGATGGTAATGTGTGGTCATGTGATGATGGGAATGTGTGGTCATGTGATGATGGTAATGTGTGGTGATGGGAATGTGTGGTCATGTGATGATGGGAATGTGTGGTGATGGGAATGTGTGGTCATGTGAAGATGGGAATGTGTGGTCATGTGATGATGGGAATGTGTGGTCATGTGATGATGGGAATGTGTGGTGATGGGAATGTGTGGTCATGTGATGATGGGAATGTGTGGTCATGTGGTGATGGGAATGTGTGGTCATGTGATGATGGGAATGTGTGGTGAAGGGATGATGGGAATGTGTGGTCATGTGATGATGGGAATGTGTGGTCATGTGGTGATGGTAATGTGTAGTGATGGGATGCTGGGAATGTGTGGTGATGGGAATGTGTGGTCATGTGATGATGGTAATGTGTGGTGATGGGAATGTGTGGTCATGTGATGATGGTAATGTGTGGTGATGGGAATGTGTGGTCATGTGATGATGGTAATGTGTGGTGATGGGAATGTGTGGTCATGTGATGATGGTAATGTGTGGTGATGGGAATGTGTGGTCATGTGATGATGGGAATGTGTGGTGATGGGAATGTGTGGTCATGTGATGATGGTAATGTGATGATGGGAATGTGTGGTCATGTGATGATGGTAATGTGTGGTCATGTGATGATGGGAATGTGTGGTGATGGGAATGTGTGGTCATGTGATGATGGTAATGTGTGGTCATGTGATGATGGTAATGTGTGGTGATGGGAATGTGTGGTCATGTGATGATGGGAATGTGTGGTGATGGTAATGTGTGGTCATGTGATGATGGTAATGTGATGATGGGAATGTGTGGTCATGTGATGATGGTAATGTGTGGTCATGTGATGATGGGAATGTGTGGTGATGGGAATGTGTGGTCATGTGATGATGGGAATGTGATGATGGTAATGTGTGGTGATAGGAATGTGTGGTCATGTGATGATGGGAATGTGTGGTGATGGGAATGTGTGGTCATGTGATGATGGGAATGTGATGATGGTAATGTGTGGTGATGGTAATGTGTGGTGATGGGAATGTGTGGTCATGTGATGATGGGAATGTGATGATGGGAATGTGTGGTCATGTGATGATGGTAATGTGTGGTCATGTGATGATGGGAATGTGTGGTGATGGGAATGTGTGGTCATGTGATGATGGGAATGTGATGATGGTAATGTGTGGTGATAGGAATGTGTGGTCATGTGATGATGGGAATGTGTGGTGATGGGAATGTGTGGTCATGTGATGATGGGAATGTGTGGTGATGGGAATGTGTGGTCATGTGATGATGGGAATGTGATGATGGGAATGTGTGGTCATGTGATGATGGTAATGTGTGGTGATGGTAATGTGTGGTCATGTGATGATGGTAATGTGATGATGGGAATGTGTGGTCATGTGATGATGGGAATGTGTGGTCATGTGATGATGGGAATGTGTGGTGATGGGAATGTGTGGTCATGTGATGATGGTAATGTGATGATGGGAATGTGTGGTCATGTGATGATGGGAATGTGTGGTGATGGGAATGTGTGGTCATGTGATGATGGGAATGTGTGGTGATGGGAATGTGTGGTCATGTGATGATGGGAATGTGATGATGGTAATGTGTGGTGATGGTAATGTGTGGTCATGTGATGATGGTAATGTGTGGTGATGATAATGTGTGGTCATGTGATGATGGGAATGTGTGGTGATGGGAATGTGTGGTCATGTGATGATGGGAATGTGATGATGGTAATGTGTGGTGATGGTAATGTGTGGTCATGTGATGATGGGAATGTGTGGTGATGGGAATGTGTGGTCATGTGATGATGGGAATGTGTGGTGATGGGAATGTGTGGTCATGTGATGATGGGAATGTGATGATGGGAATGTGTGGTGATGGGAATGTGTGGTCATGTGATGATGGGAATGTGATGATGGTAATGTGTGGTGATGATAATGTGTGGTCATGTGATGATGGTAATGTGTGGTGATGGGAATGTGTGGTCATGTGATGATGGTAATGTGTGGTGATGGGAATGTGTGGTCATGTGATGATGGTAATGTGTGGTGATGGGAATGTGTGGTCATGTGATGATGGGAATGTGTGGTCATGTGGTGATGGTAATGTGTAGTGATGGGATGCTGGGAATGTGTGGTGATGGGAATGTGTGGTCATGTGAAGATGGGAATGTGTGGTCATGTGATGATGGGAATGTGATGATGGTAATGTGTGGTGATAGGAATGTGTGGTCATGTGATAATGGGAATGTGTGGTGATGGGAATGTGTGGTCATGTGATGATGGGAATGTGATGATGGGAATGTGTGGTCATGTGATGATGGTAATGTGTGGTGATGGTAATGTGTGGTCATGTGATGATGGTAATGTGATGATGGGAATGTGTGGTCATGTGATGATGGGAATGTGTGGTCATGTGATGATGGGAATGTGTGGTGATGGGAATGTGTGGTCATGTGATGATGGTAATGTGATGATGGGAATGTGTGGTCATGTGATGATGGGAATGTGTGGTCATGTGATGATGGGAATGTGTGGTCATGTGATGATGGGAATGTGATGATGGGAATGTGTGGTGATAGGAATGTGTGGTCATGTGATGATGGGAATGTGATGATGGGAATGTGTGGTGATAGGAATGTGTGGTCATGTGATGTATGAGACTGTTATGAACACTTATACTGTGGAAGTCAATGTGCTGTCAGATCCGCAGGCCTTGAGACACACTCACACACACACACACATACACACACACACACACACACACACACACACACACACACACACACACACACACACACACACACAGGCTTTTGTAATAATAAACAGTGTGTCATCATTAATTAGGGCTAGGTCATAATTCAGAGTAGATTCTCTGTGAACTGGGACAGAAGACGAGATCTCATCGATGGTGAAAATGCATGAGACTCAGATTGTGGATTATAGATAAAATCAGACACCAGAAGAAATGTGTAGGAAAGGACAAACGGCAAAGCTGACGGCGGGTTAGTGGCTCAGAGTAGTTATAAAGCTCATCAGTAACAATCAGCCTGGCCAACCTCATGTACATTATGAATATTTAATTATTAATCATGTAATATCTCTGGTTAATAGAGTAGTATGTTATATTGCTCTGAACTGAAGTTATAAAAATGTATTTCAATTATGTATTTTCTCAGTGCTTGGCTCTGCTTCTATAGAACTTCATCTCTACTGTCATATGAAGAACTGGAAAGCAAATCTTACGTAGATTGATCAGACCGTGTGAATTATCCGATCCGGACGTTCATGCAGACACATCGTGAAAATGACCTGGAAAAGTATATTTATATTAATGTCAGAAAACCTTCTGCAAAGCAGCGTTTACATAAGATATCCCACAGCATGACTGTGTGTGTATCATAGCCAGATGTTCATCCT
>NC_137140.1:425000-462940 GCF_949319135.1 Squalius cephalus
TTTTAAAATAGGGACATTAGTTTGGCTGTAATGCTCAGTCACATGAAAAATAGTAAAACCAACATGAAAAAGAATCATGATAAAATCGTGATTTTTTTTGAAAAAAAAAAAAATAAAAAAAATTTGATATTATTGCCATATCGCCCACCCCAGGTGTAAAAAAGTGCCTAGATGTGCTTAGATGCTAAAAATTTGTTATTTTTGATCATTATATCACACTACAATTAAACATAATGAAACATTAATTTGAATTGAAATTGTTTTATTAGCTTAGCTAATATTATTTATTAGCTTTTTCTAGAGATTTCATTGGTGAAAAATGACTTGAAATAATACTGAAAATAGGTTAAGATTAACCTATTAACCCCCCCCCCCCCCCCCCCCCCGTCGGAGAAGTCTCACTCCGAGTTAAACTGAAAAGTTGGCAACCCTGATAACAGAGAAGCCTCTGGAGGAGTGAGCCAGCTCTCAGATCATCAAGCATATCTCAGTCTGTGTTCTGATGAACGAGAGTCTGACGGCGGTGAACAACACGAGGGCGAGTGATTACTGACAGAGTTATTGGGTGAACTAACCCTGTAATTATACGTCCTCATACTCCCGGACACTTCTGTTTACTGCCGGCTAACTAGCACTAGCGCACACTAGCACGCTAAATCTGACTTCCCATTTCCGTGATGATGTTAGCAGGAAGCACGAGTGAAAGCAGAGGTAGTCTCATATCGACAGCGTTTCACAAGCTCAGAACAGAACCTGTACAGCGAACATTAAACACTCTAGTCTTTCTTTCCCTCTGCTCAGAGATGCTTTACAAATCACTTCAGTTCAGCTTTTACTCTCCCATACACTCCTCTGCAAAGCATGCTGGGAACTAGAAATCCCAGTCCATTTTCAGCAAGGCTTTAATAATAACAACAGAATTATTAATGCCGTTCCAGTGCAAACTAATTATTTAAACTTCAGTTTTACACATTTAAATGGATTGCATGAGATTAAATGAAGTTAGTTGTCAGCAGCTTGTGTTACGGCTCATGTTTGGTCAAAATCTTAAGCTGAGTAATTCTGCAGAACCGGCACTTTTCAAACTCGAGGCTTTATATGTGAGGGAGATGTTAGTGAATCTGACTCTCCTGAGCCTGTGCTTCTGCCTCCAGCATTCAGACATGAGCTTCAAACTCTAGACCAAGCGCTCTGTCCACAGCAACTACACACGCACACACGTACACACTCACACACTCACTCACACGCACGCACGCACGCACGCACGCACACACACACATGCACACACTCACACACGCACGCACACACACACGCACGCACACACACGCACACACTCACACGCACGCACGCACGCACACACTCACACGCACGCACACGCACGCACACACGCACGCACGCACGCACGCACACGCACGCACACACGCACGCACGCACACACACGCACGCGCACACGCACGCACGCACGCACACACACGCACACACTCACACACGCACACACTCACACACTCACACGCACACACACGCACGCACGCACACACTCACACACGCACACACTCACACGCACGCACACACTCACACGCACGCACACACTCACACACGCACACACACGCACGCACAAACACGCACACACTCACACGCACGCACACACTCACACACGCACACACACGCACGCACAAACACGCACACACTCACACGCACGCACGCACGCACACGCACGCACACACTCACACGCACGCACACACACACACACACACACACACACACACACACACACACACACACACAGTCCAGTATAATGTACGGATCCTTTAGGCATTAAGTTATTTGGCTGGATTTCTTCTTCAAGATTAGCATGTTGCTCAATTTGAACGTTTTCTCAATCCAATATAGCAAACAGTCTAAAAATACATATTTCACATAGTCTGCAGTGATTGTAATCAAAACTATTTTTCTGAACAAAATGAATGTTCACAGTTGATTTGAAATGATCAACATTCCCGTGTTTCTTTAATGCCTGCAATGCTTCCAGACTGATGTGAATATTTCCCTGTGGATATTTTCCCGTTATGATGCAATAGCATTTTCTACTCTCGCATCTTATTTTTCCATGAATATGTTCACTTGCTTTTTTATGTAGTTTAGTTCTTAGTCCCAGAACATGCAGTGTGTAATGTGAATGCAATCTTAAATCAAGTATGCATTTCCTAAAGCTCAATATATCTTTTAAAGTCCAAGGGAGAATTTCACAAGACGTGCCTGAATATTTCATTACAGAAACTATGGATGGCATCGTAAAAAAAAAAAAAAAAAAAAAAAAGGAAAAGAAAAAATAGAACAACCAAGAAGCTGTAACTTAGCAACTGCTTTCAGCCTCCATAATGAGGGGATTGTGTAGGATGAACTTAAAAAATATCTAAATAGTAAAAATATTCTCGTTTCTTATATGTCAGTCCTGCTAATTAATGTATGACAACTGAACAACAATATCCTGTTTTTTAAATAATATTTTTTCTTTTGCTTAGTCCTTAACCACACAAGAGAATAAATCTGCTGCAAAATTTAAAGAACACTTTGAGCAAATTTGTAAGAGCTCTCTTCAAAATAGGGTTACATAATAGATGTGAACATCTCTTAAAACCCAACACAGGCACTTCAGCAAACCGGCCTGGAAAAGCTGCCGGACCACGTGACTTATTCCGATGCCTATCTGAGCTATACTTACCGTACTGTACACCACATGATAGTGCTGAAGTACAGTAATTCAGAGAAAAACGGTTTGTAATCTTTAAGGGAGAGTCAGCCAATCGTTGATCTGTGGTCTGATCATCATCTGTGTTCAGTCTGATGTCCGTGACATTAAAGGGACATATCATGAAAATGTGAAATTCTCCATGCGTAAGTGCTGTAATCGGTGCTTCTGCCGACCCAGAAAACGTGCAAATTAGCTAAAATCTCCCGGAATCTAGAGCGAGCGAGCGAGAAACCCTAACCCTAACCCTAACCCTAACCCTAACCCTAACCCTAACCACTAGAGCACAGGGTGAGGGAGCGAGAGACCTTGCGTGTGTGTGCTAGTGTGCCTCATTTTTTGAGATATCAACCTAAAATGTGGAACACAACTTGTTCAGATATTTTGCTTTAATTTTCTTGCAGTTATAGAGTAAAATATATTTTGTAATATATATATTTTATATAAAATATAAAAAATTATATTTTTAAATGTGTACATTTTAATTTGTATAACTTATATAACTTATATAACTTCTTTTCTGTTTCACTTTCATAATTTATTTCACTTCAACTATAATGTGGCAAATGTCTTCTTTAAAACAAGACCAACCATAGGTCTATATTCCAAAGCATTCTTGAATTACAACCGTTTAAGTTTCGATAGTGATTTTCATGTTTATGTCATTTGCCAGGTTAAGTGTTCATATATCTCTGAAAATATGCGATTTAAAAAGCCCATTTCGAGTCTTGACTCAATTTCGACCAAATACATAACGGTAGCAAACTGTTACTGCGGTTATGGGATAGCTTACATTAACGTTACAGCACCTGCTATCGTTAGCTCACTTTAACGTTAATAAAACCCTTTTCTACTTTACCTCTCTGGATCTTTGGGGAATCTATGAAATGCTAGTTGATTGGTTGCACACTGTAGTTGTTGCAGTTGATGGCAGAACACTGTTTTCTTTGTTTCCAATTATTTCCAGACATAACGTTAATGCTGTATACGGTAGTTGTGGTCAGTCCAAAATGGCGACAGCGCGACAGCAGCGCCATCTAGCGATTGTTGTCAAAACTGCAACGGAGTTTCGCCTCTTGGTACTTCTATACTCTTTGATCTTATTATAATATTACCGGTGTTAAAGACTCCGCCATCTTCTGAACGGAGGCGGAGCTAAAGCTCATTTGCATTTAAAAGGGACACACACAAAAACGGCACGTTTTTGCTCACATCCAAAAAGGGGCAAATTTGACAAGCTATAATAAATGATCTGGTATTTTGAGCTGAAATTTCACAGACACATTCTGGGGACACCATAGATTTATATTACATCTTGTGAAAAGGGGCATAATGTCACCTTTAAGGCGCAGAGGAGCGATTCAGCTAGACTGTCCTGAACACATATAATCCAGGGCAGGGCGCATGTATTCCTTCAGTCTGTCACACAACCTTTCATGCTTCGAGTGTCTTCATATGACTGCTGTTTTCCAGGACTGGCAAAAAGTCTGCAGGAACTGAAATCAATGAACGTGTGCAGGAGTGAGAGATAGGATTCAGACTGCTAAAGGAAATCTATTCAGTGCTGTTTGCAGATTTTGTTCAGCACTTTCCGCACACAGATGAAATAAATCCATGCAATGTTCTATTCATTTAAAAAGGCTTTGCAACTATATCAAATGGCGCGTAATAAGAGCTGATGAATAGGTGTGGCAATGTGTGTAGGGAGGAAATTAAGACCCATAGAGAGAGAGAGAGAGTGTGTGTGTTTGATGCAGGAGCGGTCGAGAGACTGTAGGCGGACCGTCAGTGAGTGTGTGAGTGTGTTCGGGACAGGAGACTGACTGCCACACACACTCCACACACCCGACTGAAGCAGAGAGTCACGGTAAGTGCTGAGGAAGGATGACTGCACTCATTATATAACCGCATAAAAGCGATGAAAACCAGTAATATACGTGTTGGTACATTTGGAACGCGAATTTATTGTTTATATATTTTTATCGAGATTTTTAGCTTATGTAAGGAAATTATAAAAAATCAATGTGTAGGCTATATCTATATATATCTATAGAAGCATTTCAAAGAAAAAAAATCCTCAATCGAAGTCAACATAAAATAGCTTTTAATGCATTCGATTGTTTTCCATGTAAAGTGATATTATTGTCCCTATAGTTTGTCTATGATGCATCGAATGCACATGCAACTGTAAATCAGGCACATCGTTTGCTATATCAGACCGATATATTGCCATATATACAGTTTAAAAAATCGGGAAACAGAATGTACCACAAGAAATGCGATGATAGATAAAATATTACCCATGAGTAAAAAACAACAACAACAACAACATGGCTAATAGAAAGAAATCTGGCAATGATGCGAGTGAGCTCGTTGATACATTTGTCAGAGTTAGTGTCTAATCATTTAATTAGCTAACAATTAAGTTCGTCTCTACTTCTTCCACAGCGAGATGGATAGTGACGTGTAAAGGCTGGTTTGACTGGAGCTCGTCGGAGATCCACCAGTGACGCCCAGTGACTCCCAGTGACTGACTAAACCAGGATGAGGGGAGGATATCTCTGTGAATGAATGGCGCCTTTCATCGGAATCTGCACATCATCAGGCATGCGGACCGCAGAGGATCAACGCGCCTGAAGCCGAAGCCACCGCGAGCGTTCCCGACGCGCCGCGCCATGGGGATTCGACACTTTCTGCTGCTGCTCATTTATCTGGACCCGCTCAACGTGTTCTGCACCCTGACTGCCAAACGACCCAAACCTGCGCCCAAAAGAACGAAACCGAAGGAACTGAACGGAACCACCGTCGCGACGCCCGCGTCCACGCAGCGCGTCACCCAGCCGCGCGCGCACGAGACCTGCCTCGGGTACTACGACGTGAGCGGCCAGTTAGACGTAGAGTTCGAGTGCAATAACACCGATCACCGGTACTGTTGCGGGTCCTGCTACCTGCGCTTCTGCTGCCAGTTCAAAGGCAACCGGTTAGACCAGAGAACATGCAAGAATTACCACAAGCCCGACTGGGTGAAAACTGTAACCCCCTCACCTGTCCCAACAGGTGATACCTACGACCCCAGCATGGACCAGACCAACACCGCGGTCTACATCACCTGTGGGGTCATCGCTTTTATTATAGTCCTTGGGGTTTCCACTAAAGTCGCTTATGACAAAGCAACCCAACCTCCTCAGGAAATGAACATTCACAGGTGAGCAGCGCACCTTCAGTCCACACTAAAGAAACTTTAAAACTAGTTCTCTGACATCATAACAAGATGCTCATATTCTGGATAGAAGAGATCTGGCCATCTGCAGTCTCTCTGTTGTTCCTCCTTGTAGAGCGTCACACACTCTAACAGGGCTGTGTGTGTGTGTGAGCAAAATTGCAATAGGAGTTGTAATATGCAGCAGTCGCTCTAGAGCCAAGCAGACAGGCTTCGGTTAGTGTTAGAGTGAGAGGGTTTAGGGTTTGCAGCAGACGCTTCAGGAGTGTGTGTCCACGGCATCATCGAGGAGGGCTTCAGAACATTTGAATTGCAAAGTTTTGGATTTTTTAGATGTGAATGTAAAATAAATTTCCTTAATTAATCATAATGTCTATTATCTCACATCTGTTTTGTTGGTCCTTTTTTTGCATTGCTGCAAAACCACCTTTATTTCTGAGAGTGTAGAATAATGTGATACTATAATGCAGAAATGCAACGTTTCTTCCTCCATCCCATGTGAACGGCTGGGTGGAACGCAGAGCTTTCGATTCACATTACATGGTCACAGGTGAACGTAAAAAATGTTATTTAGTCGGACGTCTTACTCTTGCTTTGAAAAGGTTATCTGCTAAAAACTGGCCTGTATTATATAGTCTACACTGGAGCGCACAAATAAACAAGCAAACAAACAAACAGAAAATGTATGTAATATGAACGTGTGCTGTTGACTCCTCTGTCAGTTCAGCCACTGCAGGGAAACTAATGCGAAAATAATTGAATTTCTCAGGTAACGGTAAACATGAACAGAGCGAACGAGTTCAGATCCTCTGGGCTTCCAGTATTACCCGGTGCAAGACTGAGACGAGGCTCACTGATGATTAACACTTATTTATAGACCTTTCTTTCTTTCTTTCTCTACAAATCCAGTCAGATTAGAGTAGAGTATCTGGAGGAGATCTTTCACCTGAACGCTGTTCGCTGATGTATTTCTCCGATTCTCCACAGAGCCCTTGCAGATATACTTAGACAACAAGGACCGATTCCTATATCTCAGTACGACTGTGAGAACTTTGCTGCGATGAACAGCTCCTCCAAAGACGACACGCCACAGCGAACGGGCTCCAAAAACCACTACACCCCCGTCCACAGCTCCAAATCCAATCACGGTGAGCGGCCTGATGCCAATCTAACGTCTATGCCGGCTTCTCCAGGGTTGTTGTGCTTGGTCACTTTAATGAAACACTTGACTGATTTACCTGAGCTCTGTTCCAAAAGCTAGTGATCCTAACCATCACACAACCTCAAGTCAAGTCAGCTTTATTTCTATAGCGAGTGTTTTTCAAAGCAGCTTTACAGAGATAACAGGAAAATAATGCAACAAAGATTGTGTCTAGAAGAAAATAGCGTCACAGTCCAGCTTAAGTAAGTTCAGTGATGGATCATTTCTGTCGTAAAAAAGTTATTAATTTAGTTCATTTATATGTATGTAAACCGTGATTCAGTTCAGTTCAGTTCTCTTATAATGGTGTCAATACAGGAGATCAATATTATTGTTGGATATTAAATGTCCCCAAGTGGACGATTTGGAACAATCAACATAATCATTAAAACACATAGAAGAACAAATAACAGTCTGATTTAATTACACTTAATGGTTTTTAATAGACAGTTTTTAGCATGAACTTGTATTTTTTATTATTTGTAAAGCATTTCTCGTCTCATCTGCCATCTTGAATTTTTTTTCTTTCTTGAATGCATATACTCTGGGATTGCAGTCCGAGTATTTTGCCAGAGTGAGACATCAGAGTTGGCATCTTAACTAAACAAGCTACGTTTGGAAGAGTGTTAGCATCTGCACCTCCTATGATGCCTTAAAAGCCGTCTCTGTGGGACACTGGATAGGGCTTGGACAAGCTTCAGTCACAGTTAATGTGAGCATGTGTATCAGGGGCTCGTGTTGGACTGCGTATGTTTCAGACCGTGTGCCAGACGCCTCCCAGCAAGCAATAGCCGCCATTTCACCGTCTCGGTTCACTATAGACCCGGTATAGTCCGGCTGTGAGTGACACACTTCTAGTCAAAATAACCTTGAATTTGGTTACATGTCATTTTTGCCAAAATAACTTGTGTATTATATTCCATCATGTAAGCAAAGTAAACAGTGATTACAAGGTGTTTGGTTTCATTTCTTCACTCATTTCATTGCACTCATTAATTTCACTTCTTCACTCATTGTTATGTAATTGAGGACTAGTCTATTCTTGGGCTCTGGGTTAGACGTCTATTACATTTTCACTGACAGCCCAAATTTTGCCTTGTGTTTGGACAGCTATTAGACATCTTTTAAACGCAAAATCGCTTGCTGGGCTGTCAGTCAGATGGGTTATATATCATGTTGGTCTCATTGCAGCATGTGTTCTTGTCATGTGATCCGCATGTTAACTCCGACATGCCATATTTACATGGGAGTCCATTCCGGATGAGCCGTTCAGATCCGCACCCACTCTGCCGTGTTGGGATTGAAGGCTGTGCTGAATTTCATTATGTTCAAGGTCACGGAGGGACTTTGTTGGACGTTCTCATGAGTTATGATCACACAAATGGCAGCTTTGACTTAAGGGAGATAAATGTCACTCATATGGCAACAACCACAAACTGAAGGAGATTTATGTTGAACACCAATCTCTCTAGCAGATCTATAGCTCCTGAAACCCCTTATAAAGCACTTTAAGGGAGACTTATACTGCGAATTTTCCTTATCCTCATTACAAAGTGACCTTGAAGTGCAGGATGACGTAAATAAGAGCACTTGACCCCTGACCTGGGATCAGGGTCGATATGGCAGCGGAGGTCATGAAACGCTCGAGATCTTCTGGCTCTTTTCTCCATTCATCAGCTGTTGCAATACGAGTTTGACAGCATTTGTGGCATGATGATGATGATGATGATGATGATGATGATGATGACGACCACAAAAGCAAAAAATATTTTTTCCCCCAAATGTTGGGTTACAGTGAGGCCAATTTTGGAGGATTTAATCACAAAAATGTGATGCTTATAATGATAAAACAGCACTTGCATCTTTCTTCTGTTAAAGAGTGTGTATTATTTGAGCTGTAAAGTTGTTCTCATCAGTTTCACGGTCGTTTTGGGGTTTTAGTCGTTATGTTGTCATGGCAGTGAAGGTATAATTGGAATTATATGTTACACAAGGATAATAAGCTTCTTCTGTTTATGATGTGGCTATACTAATGAAACAGAGTTTATATTTTGACCCATGCACTTCTATCGTAAGTGGCTCAGTGTTAGACAGATTTGTGCTTTTTCAGAATTATTCTTTGTTTTTACACTAAATTCCATTTGTGGTAATTAGCACTATTCCAGAAGCTGATGTTGAGCTGAGCTTGAATGAAACCCTTCACCTGTACGCAGCTGTGTGTGGGGCCGGTCCCGGGTCGATGTTAAGGGCCAGTGTTTGCCAGTGTTTTCCTCAGAGAGCGGGCCGGTCCCGGGTCGATGTTAAGGGCCAGTGTTTGCCAGTGTTTTCCTCAGAGAGCGGGCCGGTCCCGGGTCGATGTTAAGGGCCAGTGTTTGCCAGTGTTTTCCTCAGTGAGCGGGCCGGTCTCGGGTCGATGTTAAGGGCCAGTGTTTGCCAGTGTTTTCCTCAGAGAACGGGCCGGTCCCGGGTCAATGTTAAGGGCCAGTGTTTTCCTCAGAGAACGGGCCGGTCCCGGGTCGATGTTAAGGGCCAGTGTTTGCCAGTGTTTTCCTCAGAGAGCGGGCCGGTCCCGGGTCGATGTTAAGGGCCAGTGTTTGCCAGTGTTTTCCTCAGAGAGCGGGCCGGTCCCGGGTCGATGTTAAGGGCCAGTGTTTGCCAGTGTTTTCCTCAGAGAACGGGCCGGTCTCGGGTCGATGTTAAGGGCCAGTGTTTGCCAGTGTTTTCCTCAGAGAACGGGCCGGTCCCGGGTCGATGTTAAGGGCCAGTGTTTGCCAGTGTTTTCCTCAGAGAACGGGCCGGTCCCGGGTCAATGTTAAGGGCCAGTGTTTTCCTCAGAGAACGGGCCGGTCCCGGGTCGATGTTAAGGGCCAGTGTTTGCCAGTGTTTTCCTCAGAGAACGGGCCGGTCCCGGGTCGATGTTAAGGGCCAGTGTTTGCCAGTGTTTTCCTCAGAGAACGGGCCGGTCCCGGGTCAATGTTAAGGGCCAGTGTTTTCCTCAGAGAACGGGCCAGTCCCGGGTCGATGTTAAGGGCCAGTGTTTTCCTCAGAGAACGGGCCGGTCCCGGGTCGATGTTAAGGGCCAGTGTTTGCCAGTGTTTTCCTCAGAGAGCGGGCCGGTCCCGGGTCGATGTTAAGGGCCAGTGTTTGCCAGTGTTTTCCTCAGAGAACGGGCCGGTCTCGGGTCGATGTTAAGGGCCAGTGTTTGCCAGTGTTTTCCTCAGAGAACGGGCCGGTCTCGGGTCGATGTTAAGGGCCAGTGTTTGCCAGTGTTTTCCTCAGAGAACGGGCCGGTCCCGGGTCAATGTTAAGGGCCAGTGTTTTCCTCAGAGAACGGGCCGGTCCCGGGTCGATGTTAAGGGCCAGTGTTTGCCAGTGTTTTCCTCAGAGAACGGGCCGGTCCCGGGTCGATGTTAAGGGCCAGTGTTTGCCAGTGTTTTCCTCAGAGAACGGGCCGGTCCCGGGTCGATGTTAAGGGCCAGTGTTTGCCAGTGTTTTCCTCAGAGAACGGGCCGGTCCCGGGTCGATGTTAAGGGCCAGTGTTTGCCAGTGTTTTCCTCAGAGAACGGGCCGGTCCTGGGTCAATGTTAAGGGCCAGTGTTTTCCTCAGTGAGCGGGCCGGTCCCGGGTCGATGTTAAGGGCCAGTGTTTTCCTCAGAGAACAAGCCGGTCCCGGGTCAATGTTAAGGGCCAGTGTTTTCCTCAGAGAACGGGCCGGTCCCGGGTCAATGTTAAGGGCCAGTGTTTTCCTCAGAGAACGGGCCGGTCCCGGGTCGATGTTAAGGGCCAGTGTTTGCCAGTGTTTTCCTCAGAGAACGGGCCGGTCCCGGGTCGATGTTAAGGGCCAGTGTTTGCCAGTGTTTTCCTCAGAGAGCGGGCCGGTCCCGGGTCGATGTTAAGGGCCAGTGTTTGCCAGTGTTTTCCTCAGAGAACGGGCCGGTCCCGGGTCGATGTTAAGGGCCAGTGTTTGCCAGTGTTTTCCTCAGAGAACGGGCCGGTCCCGGGTCAATGTTAAGGGCCAGTGTTTTCCTCAGTGAGCGGGCCGGTCCCGGGTCGATGTTAAGGGCCAGTGTTTGCCAGTGTTTTCCTCAGAGAGCGGGCCGGTCCCGGGTCAATGTTAAGGGCCAGTGTTTGCCAGTGTTTTCCTCAGAGAGCGGGCCGGTCCCGGGTCAATGTTAAGGGCCAGTGTTTTCCTCAGAGAGCGGGCCGGTCCCGGGTCGATGTTAAGGGCCAGTGTTTGCCAGTGTTTTCCTCAGAGAGCGGGCCGGTCCCGGGTCGATGTTAAGGGCCAGTGTTTGCCAGTGTTTTCCTCAGAGAACGGGCCGGTCCCGAGTCAATGTTAAGGGCCAGTGTTTTCCTCAGAGAGCGGGCCGGTCCCGGGTCGATGTTAAGGGCCAGTGTTTGCCAGTGTTTTCCTCAGAGAGCGGGCCGGTCCCGGGTCAATGTTAAGGGCCAGTGTTTTCCTCAGAGAGCGGGCCGGTCCCGGGTCAATGTTAAGGGCCAGTGTTTGCCAGTGTTTTCCTCAGAGAGCGGGCCGGTCCCGGGTCGATGTTAAGGGCCAGTGTTTGCCAGTGTTTTCCTCAGAGAACGGGCCGGTCCCGAGTCAATGTTAAGGGCCAGTGTTTTCCTCAGAGAGCGGGCCGGTCCCGGGTCGATGTTAAGGGCCAGTGTTTGCCAGTGTTTTCCTCAGAGAGCGGGCCGGTCCCGGGTCAATGTTAAGGGCCAGTGTTTGCCAGTGTTTTCCTCAGAGAGCGGGCCGGTCCCGGGTCAATGTTAAGGGCCAGTGTTTTCCTCAGAGAGCGGGCCGGTCCCGGGTCGATGTTAAGGGCCAGTGTTTGCCAGTGTTTTCCTCAGAGAGCGGGCCGGTCCCGGGTCGATGTTAAGGGCCAGTGTTTGCCAGTGTTTTCCTCAGAGAACGGGCCGGTCCCGAGTCAATGTTAAGGGCCAGTGTTTTCCTCAGAGAGCGGGCCGGTCCCGGGTCAATGTTAAGGGCCAGTGTTTTCCTCAGAGAACGGGCCGGTCCCGGGTCGATGTTAAGGGCCAGTGTTTGCCAGTGTTTTCCTCAGAGAACGGGCCGGTCCCGAGTCAATGTTAAGGGCCAGTGTTTTCCTCAGAGAGCGGGCCGGTCCCGGGTCGATGTTAAGGGCCAGTGTTTGCCAGTGTTTTCCTCAGAGAACGGGCCGGTCCCGGGTCAATGTTAAGGGCCAGTGTTTGCCAGTGTTTTCCTCAGAGAGCGGGCCGGTCCCGGGTCAATGTTAAGGGCCAGTGTTTTCCTCAGAGAGCGGGCCGGTCCCGGGTCGATGTTAAGGGCCAGTGTTTGCCAGTGTTTTCCTCAGAGAGCGGGCCGGTCCCGGGTCGATGTTAAGGGCCAGTGTTTGCCAGTGTTTTCCTCAGAGAACGGGCCGGTCCCGGGTCGATGTTAAGGGCCAGTGTTTGCCAGTGTTTTCCTCAGAGAACGGGCCGGTCCCGGGTCGATGTTAAGGGCCAGTGTTTGCCAGTGTTTTCCTCAGAGAACGGGCCGGTCCCGGGTCGATGTTAAGGGCCAGTGTTTGCCAGTGTTTTCCTCAGAGAACGGGCCGGTCCCGGGTCGATGTTAAGGGCCAGTGTTTGCCAGTGTTTTCCTCAGAGAGCGGGCCGGTCCCGGGTCGATGTTAAGGGCCAGTGTTTGCCAGTGTTTTCCTCAGAGAACGGGCCGGTCCCGGGTCGATGTTAAGGGCCAGTGTTTGCCAGTGTTTTCCTCAGTGAGCGGGCCGGTCCCGGGTCGATGTTAAGGGCCGGTGTTTGCTAGTGTTTTCCTCAGAGAACGGGCCGGTCCCGGGTCAATGTTAAGGGCCAGTGTTTTCCTCAGAGAACGGGCCGGTCCCGGGTCGATGTTAAGGGCCAGTGTTTGCCAGTGTTTTCCTCAGAGAACGGGCCGGTCCCGGGTCAATGTTAAGGGCCAGTGTTTGCCAGTGTTTTCCTCAGAGAGCGGGCCGGTCCCGGGTCAATGTTAAGGGCCAGTGTTTTCCTCAGAGAGCGGGCCGGTCCCGGGTCAATGTTAAGGGCCAGTGTTTGCCAGTGTTTTCCTCAGAGAACGGGCCGGTCCCGGGTCGATGTTAAGGGCCAGTGACGGCCTCCACATTAGCGTGTGTAATTGCAGTGCTGTGAACTGAATCAACTCACAGAGAAAACGCATGTTCACACGCACTGATGCACAAGAGAGTTCACTGCAGGAAAAGACTTTCGTCCAAAATGATGTTTACGACATGATCTTGGTTTTCATGCTATGAAACACAACTGGACTCTCTTTATCGAATCATACAGAATATTGTTTTAAAATGGCAGCCGTGACGAAGTGTAAAAAATGCTTTGCTTATACTGTAGATGGATTCACACTGAATCTCAAGTGACTAAAGAATGATTTGACTGTGAGAAACATGAATGCATAATATATTAGATTAGAAATATCCCTGAACAAATAATAACACAGCCTTTCTCCCAAATTAAGCGATGAAAGAAAGAAAGAAAGAAAGAAAGAAAGAAAGAAAGAAAGAAAGAACGAAGCGCAGTGAATGCGTTTCTGTAGGCGTTTGTGTGTATTTACTCAAATATTGCTTTAAGAGATCAGCATTGCATGCATAAAATTTGTCTGGCTTATTAAACTATAATGTAATTAGTTTAATTAAGATGTGGAGCGCCAATGGGCAATTCCATAATGATACAGCTCTACACATTTTTGAACTTATAGCCTCTTCATCGCTACACTTAGCAATTAATATCAAAGTTGGACGGGCCATAAAGTGTGAGTGTATTTCTCCCTGTGGTTTGCAAGGCCTCAGCATCATCCTCACACACAGACAGTGTTCCTCCTCGTACACACGCGGGTCAAAGCGCAGCTTCAAGGACTCTCACTAATGGTTTCCGGCTCTGAAACCATTTTCATTTAAACTGCATCTCAGATTCTCTGAGCACTTTTGGGGATTTCCTTAGGGGTGCAAAATAACTGCCTGTTAATTTCAGCTTCATAGTCAGTAACGGCAGCGCATAATGAATTCTCGGCAAGGCGGCTCACCTGAGCAAGAGATGCTCGGGGTTCTTGGGGTTTCGAGTGAGAGAATTTTATCGTGGCTTTATTGTGTTCTGTACCTCCTGCCTCATGTTGAGTAATTTGATTCAGAGGACTGTGTCAGATCTCACTCTTACCTCAGTGTTGTGTTCAGGGGTGTAGCACAACATCCCGGGCCCTATGCACAGGCAGTCCTGATGTTCCTCAGGGAAAACAGGATGAAATAATCTGGCCTCTGTACACATGAATCTGGAGGCCTAGATGTTTTAGGGTAATAACTATTAACTGTAATGCTTAGAGTAGCCTAATAATTGGTCATATGTGCATATGTCCACACACATTTCAAACCTCCTTTCCCAACATTCTCTAGCCTACTTTACTGTGGTTACTAATTTAAGCCCACCAGCAACTATAGTTGCCGCAGTGTATAGTCATTTTCCTTTTGTAAGTATTTTTCTTGATGTTATCCATGTTTTATGCCCCAATGACATGCAAGCAAACAACCAAATAAAGGATTTCAAGAAAAATAAAAAAATAGGTATTCACTTCCTTCCTGTCACATGAGGCTGTTAACTTCCTATCCCTAATTCCAGGAAGCATGGCAAACCCTCCCAAAGAAAGGTCATTGTCATGTTACTAATAAGTATTTTTTGTTGGCATATACATATATATATATATATACATAATCATTTAGGTCCCTTGAATCATCCAAACAAAACAAATCTTACAAGAGATCTATAGTTTTTTGTATACAAAAGTCCAAATGGCAACTATAGTTGCCGGTGGGCAAATGCCTTGTGAGTACATATCTCAGAGACCCCAGGCAACGAAATGTAATTTTGTAACAAAATAATTGTTTAGGGTTTTTACTCAGTTTACTAATGTTTTTACTTCACATTTGGACATTTTTACTCCACAAAATGTATATAAATAAATTGAAATATTTTTTTGACAAAATAAAAAATAAAACAGTTTTTTATGTAAAATTCACCTTATAAAAGACCCACATTTCTAAATTTCATTCATGGTTTAGTGTAAGATTTTTTGACCATATTTTGGAAAATGCAGTTTTGAAAGTAAAAAAATCAATCACTTTAACCAGTAGATGGCTGCAGAGCTCTAAAAGTACTAAAAGTTTAAAACTAAAAGACATCTTTTCACAGGTTTTTCCAGTTAGATTCATATCTACATATTATGAAATCACAATTATAACAATAAAAGTTACTTTTTGTCAAAGTTTAGCAGTTTTTGTACTGAAAAAAATCAGTTTTTAGTAATTATGAAAAAATCATAATTGCCAATTATTGCTAATTTTAGATATTATAGCCTATTAATTTAAAATTAAACATGTTTCAAATTAGGCTATTAAAATGGTGTGTTGTATGCAAACAGGATAGTTAGTGTACAGTTTATTTATTTAGCCTTTACCTCAGATTACATTTATAACCAAATTATCATCTGAAAGTGTATCTTCTGCTCTTTCAGTGGGTTGTCTCAGGTCATTTTTAGCACTAACGATCGTGGAGATATTCAAGCAGCGCTCCTCCAGATGCTCAACTAACTAACATAAACAAAATGTGTGCAGATGGACTAAACCATTTGGCACATTAGCAAGGGGTGGGACCGTGAGACCTTAGATAGTCTTTACTTTTTTGTATACAAAATGTAGTCAGTCAATCAACCAAGTTATTCAGCCAATACACTAACTTTACATTTCATCTGACATTCATTATGAAATGTATTTATTCATGAAAATATCCAGGTAAAATAAAATATATTCCAGACTTTTCAAGGGCCCTCTCTCCCCTTGGGGCCCTGGTAATCAGTACTGGTTTTACCCCGAGGCCGACGCCCCTGGTTGTGTTGTTGTTTTCTGTTTGTCCAACTGTTCCTAGTGATCCGAAGCAAAAGCGTCTTTGAACATGCTGGCTCTCAGTATGAGAATCTGACAGACTCTGTAAACAACATTTTAACTCGGTGTTTCCTACAGCTCAACCTTTTGATTCTTCAGCCTTGTTCTTCCTGTTGTGCTTCTCGTTTAGCTATGAAAAGCACACCTTATTGACTTTAAATAGTGGTGGATTTATTGGATAGATTAATGAATGGGGTCATGACATGAGAAATCAAATTTGCTTTGATCTTTTGATATATACTGTACGAGGACTTTGTACCATTAAAATATCCTGCAAGTTTCAGAGCTTAAAAGAAATACTCCTCTTAATTAAAATTCTGTCATCATTTACTCTCCCTAAAGTTGTTTCAAACCTGTATGAGTTTCTTTCTTCTGCTGAACACAAAAGAAGATATTTTGAAGAATGTCGATAACCAGAGTATTTATTTTCCTACTATGGAAGTCAATGGGGTCCATCCACTGTCTGGTTACCGACGCTCTTCAACATATCTTCTTTTGTGTTCATCAGAAGAAAGAAATTCATACAGGTTTGAAACAACTTTAGGGAGAGTAAATGATGACAGAATGTACATTTTGAATTACTATTCCTTTAAAACATCCTCCTTATTATAAAACAAGTAATAAAAACTCAGTGAGTGTTTTAGCGCAATTTTCTGACGTCATGGGATCACAACACTAAGAGATAGTAAATGTTTTTATGTTTTTTTTTTTTTTTTTTTGTGTGTGCGTTCCCGAGATTAGACCTTCCTTAACATAATGCCGAAAACCCGAAGTCTCTAGGTGGTCTGGTTGAGGAGGAGATAGAAGTGCAAGATTGGTGCGCACAGACAGAACAGAAATCATGAGTTAACAATCGCAATTTTGTCCGTAGGAAAATTGCGCTAAAAAGCATTTAATCAAGCTCCAAAAACAGCTGGTTTTGATATTGGGTGATCTGTGACTTCACACTGGCAAATACATTTGCATATTCCCGCCTCCAGAGAAAGACGTCAACCAATAGTTGTACATCATCGCACCATGCCCCCCCCCCCCCCCCCCCCCACTGGCGTTCAGTCACTCAACGACTGGCATTGCCTTCAGCGTCGCGTCCAGTTTAAACAGCTGGTTTGAGTCTCTGCACAGACGTCAATGTCCGAAACAAGTGGATGGTTTATTTTAATGGCGTCCCGGATCGTGTCGGAGGATTATATGTTTGTTCTGAGCATTTGACCGAGGCACAGAGTAATGACGAGTTCACATAGAAACGTTTGCTGACAGATGAAGACTGTTCTGGATCTAACAAACCATCAGTAAAGGATTTCATAATCCTTCGTCTGTAAATGACGGTTTTATGTGGATAATGTTTTCAAAACACTTGCTCGCGTGTAATAGCGAGTGGCCGTTCATAGTGTTTGCTACGCAGTGACGTTAGCCAATCATAACAGTGGGCATTTACCAGTTTGCTGATAAACCGGTCACACACAACCGTCTGACGTCTGACTGATAGTTTAGACTCTTTTATCAAGTAAAAGTCTTTTAGTATAATTGTACAAACGTCCTTCAGCTTGTGCTTCACGTGTCTTTCTGCTGTCAGATCTGACCTGGTTTTATCAAGTAAACACAAGAATAACTTTCATATTGTTAGATATATATTTAAAGGGGTCATGAACTGGCTTTTTAAAAAATTGTATATTGTTGTCTGAGGTCAACTTCTGACGTTCGCTTGGTTTTTACATTCAAAAACATCAAAATGAATAAGTAATAGGCTATTTTCCACCCTGGCTTTGAGCCTAGCTCCTGAAACGCTCGGTTTTTATGGGCATGCCGCATTGAAGACTTGGAAGTAAACGCCCACTGCTATGATTGGATAACAGTTTTGCATATTATAATGAGTTTCATGTAATGCGCGAATCGGTGGGCGGGGCTAAACAGGCATTGTTGAAGTAGGTGTTGATCTTCTTCTGCGGAGGCGGTGTTTGATACCCTTTGACGTCATAGATCCCCACTTTGAAAAACCTGTCGTTCACTGTGCCTGGTGTCAATAAAAGCTTTTATTGGACTAACAAGGAAGTTTTCAGTTCTGAAACTTACAGGATATTCTTATAGTATGATGACCTCTTATATGTCAAACGCTCAAGGAAAATTTGATTTCTCAGTTCATCACCCCTTTAAACTGGACTGAAGTGACTGAGGTTTACTTGATTATCATACATCATTCTTTAGAAAAATCATGAGCATCATTATTGGCAGATAAAGAGTGACAAATGATATTTATATGCATTTTATGTCAGTATCTGCTTTACTGTTATAAAGATCTCGTTGATTTACATGACAAGCATCACAATCTATATGAATATCAGCATCTGCACCAAATTGCATATTTTTGCTCAGTTTGATCCTGTTTTTTCCTCTATATTCTCACTATGAGCCATAAAAGCCTGATGGATCAAATATGATACCATTTTTTTTTTTTTTGATTTTCTAAAAATATTTTGTCTAAAGTTTAAATAAAACTGTTCCATTTAAACTTGCATTACAATAGTATTGTAATGTCAGTTTTTAAAGCATCTTCTTTTGTGTTCCACAGAAAGGTTTGAAACAACATAATGGTGAATACATAATTTATGTCAGAATACTCATTTTTGGGTTGACATTGTGAACAGTTTTGGGAATGAAGAGCATTTGGATTCTTCACTAAAGCCCAGAAACATGCAGATATGATGCTCATGTTTGAGTGAACGCTGCACTAAACTCCCAGATGGTGCTCAAGGTTATCGTTATGCTGCTATTTCATTGATAATTAGAACGTCAGGAATTAATATAAGACCCCGGACAGTGCCAGCATCTAATATTCTGTTGTGTGGACAAGGTGACTTTACCTATGAATTATGGAAAGTCATAAGTCTTGAAATGCACTGGGGATTAGTCCTGTTCTGCTTCTGACGGGTGTTTACTCTGGAAGGAAGAACTGCAGTGATCTTCTACATGTGATGATGATCTTCTACATGATGATCTTCTACATGATGATGATGATCTTCTACATGATGATCTTCTACATGATGATCTTCTACTTGTCGTTCACAGGAGCTCATTACTTGAAGGAGAGCACTCGAGGAGGCGGACACGACCTGCACAACTTCATCTCCTCTGGCTTTGTGACGCTGGGCCGAAGTCACGCTAAAGGTAACGTGATTCTATATCGCTGCTTAATGACTAACAAACTGAAAGTTCTGAAACTTACAGTATGTTTTATAGAACAATGGCCTCTTACATGTCAATTTCTGAGTTCAAGACCCTTTAATGTTGAGTAGTTTGTTAGTTGGTGTCACCGAAGGTTGTTCCCAAAGAAGCCAAAGCTTGAGTTTTACATACAAGAAACGAACGGAGCTACAGAGATTTCCACACGCTGCTCAAAGCTTTCAGAAATCAGTCCGCTCCACTGTTCCGGGTTTTCCATTTTCCATGAGAGAATCCTGTACCAGCTTTTCACACGGCACTTCCCAGAATAGAGTTCACAACAAACCTGTTTTATTTTCTATTTATTTTTTTATGAGATATGCAAATTTTGCAACCCTGTTATCCAAATTTGGGAGATGAGTAAATGCACATTTAAACCCTAAATATTTATATTTTTCTAGCATTAACTTTAATAAACATGAAAATTTAATTTAATTTGATTATCATTTCAATAGAAACGATAAATTATAAACACAGACACTGTATCAAGTGGATTTGATACAGTAAACAGTCCCAGTGGTCAATGTGCTCTCGCTCATAGGGATTAAAAATAAACTTCACTGAAAATCAAATAAGACAATGTGCCCTATTTTAACGATCTGAAACGCAAGTATCAAGCGCGAAACGCAAGTAACTTTGTGGGCGGGTCTCGGGCGCTGTTGCTATTATACCGGCGGGATAAACGACTCTTGCGCCCGACACAAATCTAAAATGTGTTGGTCTGAAGTCGCTTCATTACTCATAGGTGTGGTTTGGGCGTAACGTGAAATAAACCAATCAGAGCGTCATCTCACATTCCCTTTAAGAGCAGGCGCGCTTGTTCCATGGCGGATTGCTATTATAACGGCGGATTTGCAGGAGCGGTTCACAGCCGAGGAGACCGACGTTCCCGTCAGGGCCGTAAAACACAGAGAAGTGACATTGGGGATGGAGAAACACACACAGATTAGCTTCGGTTAAACAGGCGTATGATAATTTGGGTAAATGTGTAAGCTAGATTTATGCCTATTCTTTCACATCTTCATGGACACAACAATGATTTCCCTCGTGTGGTAATATTTTTCCTTGTAATTATGTATGATTTTCAAAAATGAGAACTGTGTAGATGAGAGAAGCAAAGTGTGTGTGTGTTGTGCTCACGCTACATTATGGTCAAGCATGCGCCCTTAAAATAGCCTCTGAATAACATGAGCAACGCACCACTGACTTTAGACGAGGTTTCTCCTGGTCAGTGGAGGAATTGTTTTCTGAAACTGCAAAATAGCACCAGGGAACGTTTGCGCCGAAACACGCCTCCTCTTTTCCCTGATCCGCCCCCGGGAGCGCAAGTTCATTCCCTAATTTACCGACGTGCGTCTGTGGAGGGAAAAATCCGCTGTGCGTCGGGTGAGAAATAAATAGGAATGAAACATGCGTCGTGTACAAAGTCAATTGCACTGGGTGCGAGATAGAGCCCCTATTCTCTTAAAATACTTTTTATTCAGACTCCTTCAGCATTTCTCATATGATCACAGTTTATTCACTATAGTTTAGAGAATGGTGATAAATATGAGCAGAACTCAGTTGATATTTGACTGGTTTTGTCCGTCCTTCTGTTAGACTGTCTCACACATGAATTATGTTGAATATCTGTCAGCTGTTAAATTTAACTACACAATTAGATAAAACCAGTTTAGCTCAGCCAATCACCAAGCAATGCTTCATTGTGTTCAGTCTGTGTGTAAAAAGAGCATTAGCAATTAAAGACAAAACACACAAAACACACTTCAGCAAAACATGATCAGCTCAAAGTGTCCCAATCATTTCTGGCCCCAAATTTGTATAAATGTTACTGGTAGTCTCTGCATGAAGAGTTTTTGTCTATAATGTGTCACAGTTTACTTTATTTTTCTCTCCTCACTTACAGAAATGAAATCAAGCGTAGCGTTAGTTCTGGCAGGTCACGTTACTCAAGCTCGCATCAGCTGACCCTCAGCTGATCCACATCTACCTATAGGAATACGACGCCTATCGCCATATACATATATAAGCTCCTTCAGTATTATCAGCAGCTATCACGTTTCTCAGGAGCTAATTACCCTCCTCCATCCCCAGCTCCTCCTCTCGCCCAGTCAGGATTTGACATTCTGATTCCCCTTGAATCAGAATAATTATCAAATAATGTTGTACTTTAAAATCTTGAATTAAATGTATTTGCAAATTTCCATGTTGGTTCTGTTCTGTTTACCCCAGGGGGGATTATTGCTGCTCTTATCCAAGCTAGGCCGCATGGATGCGCAGGGAGTTCTCGCCCAGAACAGAACCATACCGCCAATCCAAACTGCATGCTAATTGTCAATCATATTTGACGGTAGTGGTCCTGACAGAACTATAGTGTCCTGATCACACTAGTGAAAAAAATATCAAAAAGGATATCTCTGGTGTCTGAATAATGTTTGGTTGGACTGTATGTTATTTTAAAGATTTCTACTGAAAAACGAACCCTTTTGAACATGTGTGAAGGGTGTGTGTATCATCATCATCTCCACATCTGCAGTGTAACATGAGTAATGTGAATGTTCTGTGAGAGAGTGGAAGGTTTGCACCCGCCGCCTGATTTCTAACACGTACATGAAAACATCGAGCTTCATCTAATAGCCTTCGGTAAGGTGCCTTTCTTCATCCCACTCGCGTACAAGCCTTCCACATGTGTCAGTTCTCACTGGTTATGCAGCGATTAATATTCATGCGCTCTCTGCTGACTCAGACTGGGAACAATGAATCTACTCTCTGTGCAAAAGAATGGCTCATGAAAACCTGACAATATTAATGGCATTTCTGGAAGTCCTTTAAAGGGCAAGGAAACGCGGTGAGCAATGACGTGTGTCGGTGTTATAGCCGTCATGAGTGTGTCGTGGGTCAGTAACACACTACAGCTCTTAAACAGGGGAACTCGTAGTGATCGTCCAGAATAACCATGAGAGGAAAGACAATCTCCATTAGGACTGCAATTTCATTTCCTCAGTACAAAGCATTGACCTAAAATCCATTTATTCCCCCTGTCTGCCTGCAACCTGCCGAGACGTGTGTGTTTTGGGTTATGTGTCTTTAGTGCCCTTTTCACAATGGGCTATTCAGCATCTCGTGGTGGCGGTGGAGGGGATGGCTATTTTTGTTGGTCATAAAACATGAGAGAAAGGATCTGGACGCTGCAAGGCGAATGAATGCTTTCCAGACTGATGCGTTTCAACATGACAAAAACACCCTTCACTTCTCAGCCGGCTCGCCATGCTCTGTGATTGCCATTCTGTTTTTACTCTGGACAAGTTCATCTTGCTTTATCTCACTTACAGGGACCTTTTTTAATTTTCTTGGGGATTTTTACGACAAATGTTTAACGCATATATCTTCTAAAAGTTCATTATTTTAGACGCGCACTTGCATATATTTGGCTTTAAAGACAGAATGCATGGACTATGTGGCATACGTTCTAACTATAAAGGCAAAACTGTTTTGATATGAGACTGCTGACGTTGAGATGTCTAGTTTCTGCAGGATTCAACATTGACAGCGATTACAGTATTGACTGTTTAACTCAACATGGATGAAGAAGAGGTTTTGGAAAGACATATTTTCAGTGTTCATGATTTAACAATCAGTGCGGGTTGTACGTCTCACAGCCTCATTTAGCCATATTTTATACAGTCCAACCAGACATTATTCAGACACCAGATATCATTTTTTATATTGTTTCACTAGTGTGATCAGGACACTATAGCTTATTTCTGTAAGTGAGGGGAGCAAAATAAAGTAAACTGTGACATATTACACCCAACAACTCTTCATACTGCGACTACCAGTAAAATTATAAAAATTTGGGACCAAAAACTCTTCAGACACTTTGACCTGATTATGTTTTCTGAAGTGTTTTTTATTTAATTGCTAATGCGACCTTTTTGGTATTATCTAATTGTGTAGTTAAATTTAACAGCTGACAGATATTCAACATAATTCATGTGTGAGACAGTCTAACAGAAGGACGGACAAAACCAGTCAAATATCAACTGAGTTCTGCTCATATTTTATTACCATTTTCTAAACTATAGCGAATAAACTGATAATGTGAGAAATGTTGAAGATGTCTGGATATATTTTGGTTTGACTGTAAGTCCATTGATGACACTGATCATGTTTGATTCATTCCAGTGAAACCAGTGTTTTCGAACACATCTCTCCTCCTGATAATGATGACTGAGATGTTTCTCTCTCAGTGTGTGTGTCAGTGTGTGTGTCAGTGTGTGTGTGTCAGTGTGTGTGTCAGTGTGTGTGTCAGTGTGTGTGTCAGTGTGTGTGTCAGTGTGTGTGTGAGATGGTTTTCCTCAGACTCTCTCAGTGTGTGTGTCAGTGTGTGTGTGAGATGGTTTTCCTCAGACTCTCTCAGTGTGTGTGTCAGTGTGTGTGTCAGTGTGTGTGTCAGTGTGTGTGTCAGTGTGTGTGTCGGATGGTTTTCCTCAGACTCTCTCAGTGTGTGTGTCAGTGTGTGTGTCAGTGTGTGTGTCGGATGGTTTTCCTCATACTCTCTCAGTGTGTGTGTCAGTGTGTGTGTCAGTGTGTGTGTCAGTGTGTGTGTCAGTGTGTGTGTCGGATGGTTTTTCTCGGACTCTCTCAGTGTGTGTGTCAGTGTGTGTGTCAGCGTGTGTGTCAGTGTGTGTGTCGGATGGTTTTCCTCAGACTCTCTCAGTGTGTGTGTCGGACTCTCTCAGTGTGTGTGTGTCAGTGTGTGTGTCGGATGGTTTTTCTCGGACTCTCTCAGTGTGTGTGTCAGTGTGTGTGTCAGTGTGTGTGTCAGTGTGTGTGTCGGATGGTTTTCCTCAGACTCTCTCAGTGTGTGTCAGTGTGTGTGTCGGATGGTTTTTCTCGGACTCTCTCAGTGTGTGTGTCAGTGTGTGTGTCGGACTCTCTCAGTGTGTGTGTCAGTGTGTGTGTCAGTGTGTGTGTCGGACTCTCTCAGTGTGTGTGTCAGATGGTTTTTCTCGGACTCTCTCAGTGTGTGTGTCAGTGTGTGTGTCGGACTCTCTCAGTGTGTGTGTCAGTGTGTGTGTCAGTGTGTGTGTCGGACTCTCTCAGTGTGTGTGTGGGATGGCCGTTCTCTCCGTAACTAAAGCCGACATGTCGTGGAATGTTTTCCTGCTTGATGAGTTGCTGTGTTTCTCTCGGTCTTGTCGTCTGACTGTTGCCATGCCACTGGTTCTCTTCATCCTCACCTCTTCTGCCCTGCGCTCCAGAATAGCCCAGGCTTGGAGATTCACCATGGTGATTAAGGGTCGTTGAGGAGGCCGACTCTCGCTGTGCTGAAACATGTCGTCGAGTCATCATTATAAAGAGGCTCTGTGAATGTTGTGTTGCTCTCTGATGGTGAACACGCTTCACATGTGGCTGATCAAGAAAACAAACTCCTCGGCCAAAAGTTCAGTCATGCATGCTTGCGTCATCACGTCATGAACCTTATTTATTAAAGCTCTTAATGCCTTTAGTTCTGAGTATGAGTCGGTCGAGGGAGAGTTGAAACTTTTCTTTTGCATGCAGGGTTCGTACAAGGTGCTTAAAGTGCTCGAATTAGACTTTTTGAACTTTGAGTCTTGGAAAACCCTTTAAAACAGCCATATTTCTGAAAAGGTGCTTGAATTATTTGAAGAAAATAGGCAATATTAGAAAACAGTGTTTAATTTTATTGATAAAACAATCTTTATACACCCATCTGATATTGATATAGAGCCATTTCACAGAGCTATGAGCGTGATATTGCTCATATAATTATTCTAGTATATTATACAGCTTTCATTCTTCAGGTCAATATATATATATATACATACATATTCAAGGGAGAAAAAATCTGTTTGAATAAGGAAAGCGATATCTTTGTCATAGTATCCTTTTAATAGTTAAAGGGGTCATATAATGGTACATGCACTTTTACAAGTTGATTGTACTGAAATGTGTGTTGGCAGTGCCTGTACACAACCATCATAAAATGATAAAAATCCATCCAGTGTTTTTTTTTTTAATCTTCTTATGTTTTCCCGTCTCAAATCAAGCTGTTCGATTTTGTGATGTCACACGGTCAGACGCCCCTCCCACGATTGTTGATTGACAGCAGCGTTTCAACACAGACCCGCCCTCGCTCATGAGCGAGCTGTCAATCATAGTCCGCCATTGTTGATACGCTGGAGCACTGTCTATAAGCAGAATGGCGTCTAGCGATTGTGGTGTTCTGTTCTTGGGTGTAATAAGGAACACAGCAGTCATGCTGATGATGTTCCTAAACCCGAACCGCTGAAGACGCAGTGGCTGAGTTTGTTTTCGAAGGGAATATTCCCCACGATCAACGTCCATGCTTTCATGTTTGCGCGAATCATTTTACACACCAGACTGCTTTACACACGAGGGTCAGTATAAAGCTGGTTTTGCTGAGAAGCTGCTCCTGAAAAAAGGATCGGTACCAACTATTCGTGTTCCTGCTGCACCTCCAGAAGAAGAAGTGAGTGTAACGTTTTATTAACCTTTATATTAATATTTATATTAATCTTTGCAAATAGCTGCACGCTTCACGATGAATGCGGCTGTTTACACTCAGGTACATTACGGCATGTTTTCTATGTATGACATTCTCAATATAATTCATAATCCCATGTTTATAATGAACGACGCGTTATGGTTATTGTATGCACAGAACAGAGGGGCGGAGTCAGCAACGCTCATTATCATTTAAAGACACATGCACTGAAACGGCGTGCTGAAAACAGCTGTTTTTGACCAGGTAAAATGAGTGTTTTCTTACAATACTAATGAGAATTTTTAATTAAAGTATATTACACACTTTTAATTTAAACCCTAAAGAATCATATTAGCTTGTACAAAAATGGCATTATATGACCCCTTTAAAGTTCATTGCATCATTGCATCTTCTGCACTTTATTTGTGCCATTTTTTTTTATTAGTTTTTATTTATTTATCTATTTACATTTTTTATAATTTGAAAGATAGTTAAGATAATGTTTGATAAGTGAGATCTCTGATTGTTGTCCTTGAAAACCAAAAAGTAGTGCTTGAAAAGTCCTTGAAAGTCCTGGAATTTCATTTTACAGTATCTGTACGATCCCAAAGGAATTGTTTACCACAATCATTATTTGCACATTCATTTTCAAAACACATATCCAGTTTTTTTCTGTGGAACACAAAAGGAGAAATTGCTTTTTGACATCTGTCAAGAATTACAGATCTGCTGTAGATCTATATGATCGCTGTGTTTTAGAAACAGTCATTATTCAGTGATAATCCAGTGAGAAGACCAGATCAGTGAGTCAATGAATCGAACTAGGGAATCAAATCAGTGAATGAATCATTCTTTCAGTGAGTCAGTTGAATTGATTCTCAAATTGGATTTCACAAATCAGTGACTCAAATATTCATTCCCAATGTTTCTCGCGTTCACAAGATTTCCTGTGAACTATGACTTATATTTATATGGAGCACATGCTGCTATTTTTAGTTGTTTTTAACAGACGTGGTTACTATAAACTGTGTACCTGTATAAAGACAGTGAGTAAAAATATGATCAAATATACCAGATAGTAGAACATTTTCTCTCTGCAAGCTACACACATTTAATATCCAGCAATATTATTGATCTCCTGCACTGACAGCATTATATGAGAACTGAACTGAGCTGGTCGATGACATCACGGTTTCTCAGAGCGGATATATATATATATATATTTAAATGAAGTAAATGAATAACTTTTTTACGACAGAAATGAACCATCACTGAACTTACTTAAGCTGGACTGTGACGCTATTTTCTTCTAGACACAATCTTTGTTGTATTATTTTCCTGTTATCTCTGTAAAGCTGCTCTGAAACTCTGTGTTGTAAAAAACGCTATAGAAATAAAGCTGACTTGACAATCAAAGCAGAACTAATAATTATTCATATCCGTATGTATCCCAAAGTCACCGTCCATTGACACGGCTGGTTCCTGGACAGGGACAGATATGATGGGTTTTCAAGGCTCTGACCTTTGGTTCTGCTCGGCTTGAATATAGAGCAGTTCCCCGAAGAGATGGAGACCGTTCTTTCACACAGACGTGTTGATATGCTCGTCCTCATGTCTTCTTTCAGCAGAGCCTCCGTGAGCGGGGAGGAGAAGCAGTGGTTGCACACTGACCCAGAGCTTTGGGAATTCAACAATCGTTCTGTCGGTTTCACCCTGTTGTGTCCTGTCTTCAGCTCACTATCTTTCAGTTAGAACAGCGCAAACATGCATTTCAGTCTGGGACTAGCCTAAACCTCATCTGGGAACCCGGGGGAAGATCTTGCCTTTAAGTCTCTGCAACTGCGACTTTATTGTATGTATCTCTAACGGTGTGACTATTTCTTATTTTCATCTTTCTCTCACAATAACCTTCTTATTTGTTTACTTTGTGGTGGAAATGGGCTTTTATAGTCTGGTAATGCAAATCCCTGAAGTGCCCAGACTGAGCTTGAGTTTGATATTGAGTTGTGCGGACACAAGTCTGTTCACCCTATATATAGAAACCTTTCTACATGGGATCATTTTATGGACTTAAAAATATCCACAAACCACTAGATCAATGTTACATCTTTTGTTGAGTTGTGTACTTACATTATCCCAAATGTTTCAAACAATGTTTAAATCCAGAGAAATCAGCTATTTTAACCAGGACACGGACCGTGTCATTGCATCGCCTGTTGATGACGTCATATCCACGTTTCCCTCGATTTCCAGGTTTACTTAGAAACCATGCAAACAAAGACACTTTAATATATTATGCGTTTTCTTAGACATGTGAGCAACTGTTTGGATACTTTTATCATCAGAAAACCAATCCTTGATAAATAGCCAAACACGGTTAGTCTTCACTTGTTTTCTTGATTTACCGCGAGTACTATGTGTTTATCATCGGAGGCAACACTATTTTGTCAAATGGCTAATATAGCATAAGCAGAGAGAGCTTTCTCCATCATTAAAATATATTAGCTACACAAGTCATTAGGGGTGTAACGATTCATCAACTACATCGATGTATTGATTTATATTCCTATGATCCAACTACATCGATCTGTGCTCGGCAAGTTGGCCTTCCGGACGACATATATCGATCTAACATCGTTTTAAAAGGTAATGAATCGATTGTATCGATACTAGGAAATAACGCATTGGATTTAAGCACGTCAGACTTTATATGGATGTTTTTTCTTAGCACTTTTAATGATAAAGGCGTTAAACGTTACTCGATTCAGTCTGCCTATCTGTGACGTCGTCGCCATGCGTGACGCGCGAGCAGCAGCGCGAAGACAACAAGCAGCGCGAAGACAACAAGCAGCGCGAAGACAACAAGCAGCTTGAAGTGAAGTCTCTCACCTCAGACACACGGGCTCTCCTGTCCTCTCAGCCGCTATACTGCATTATCGCGCACTCTTCAGTTACATGGGCAAATGCGCCGGCGCGCGCTGTATCACTTCACTAAAGCGCAAAAGACATACGAGCATGCAACGTCGTAAATTAGTAAGTTAAGTTAAGTTCTTCTAAGTATTGTGTGTCACCATGGTAGGCTAATTGTTGTTTGTTTCCATAACAAAATGCCACTTACTGGTTATTTTGTATATTTTTTTATGACTGTGGAGGCTCATACCAAGATTGTATTAACAAAAACTAGTTTGGGACTGCTATATAGCTTAACCTCGCAGTGCCTACTGTTTATCAGTATTTGTCATATTCTTACATTTTTTTTTGTATATTAAGTAAAGGGGGACAGAACTTGTGTGTCAACAATTTTTGTGTAAACAAATGTATTATAATAGGCCTATATAATTAATAAAAAGGTGGGTCGCGGCTTGATGACCATGGGGAAATGTGGGTCCCATGGCCAAACTATTCAAAACATCATTCAGTGTTGTGATAATCGTAATTAATAATCACAATTACAATTTCAAGGGAATAATCGACAATTATGATTTTTGTCATAATCGTGCAGTCCTACGTTATTCAAATAAAATGTGAATGCATTTGACATTAATTGTTGTTTACTTGTTTGTTTATATCCATAATTAATTGATACCTGATTCCCTTACAAGAATTGTTGGCTAAAAATTCACTGAATCGATTTCAAGTCCCTGAATCGTTTCGGATCGGATCGTTCTAAATGAACCAATATCGTCCTTGAATCGTATCCACAACCACGAATCGTTTCACCCCTACAAGTCATCCAGTTTATATTAATATGGTATTCTAATATCGATCTAGATTACTGAAGTGTCTCAGAGCGATTACATAACTTCCAACACACTCAAATGTATTTAGTCTGATTGTTTTAACCATGTACAATCTCGGGATGTGAGTCGCGGGTCTGTCCCGTTAGCATTCGCTCCAGCGGCTCTCAGTCCTGCTTCATACCACAGTAACATTAATAAAACTGTAACACATTCGCTCATCCATGAACATGATTTCTGCCCGAGTCTGTCGGATTCCTCTCGCTCGGCTGTGGATTGAAGACGACACTCCCATTATTCCACGCTCATCCTTCGTTTTGAATAAGCGACCTCTAGTGGCGAAAATTACGTATTGTGCCTTTAAGTTCATATTTTATTTTAAATGAAATTTTATAAATAAAACAGTTTGTTAAAATACTTCACTAGAAAAAAAATAAATAACTTGTTATATATGAAAGTATTATGCAATCATTTAAGACATTTCTCCTTATATAGAACCTTTTTGGCATTTTTTAGTGTTCTTTAAAACCGAGTCAAGAGTCCTAGAGGATTACACTTTATTTTGATGGTCCCTTTTGAATATTCTGAATGAGAATCAAACTGTGCAGCTTCATGTTAACAAAGAGAAAAAGAGAAAAAGATTCCCCCCTTCTATGTAAAGCGCTTTGAGTGCCGAGAAAAGTGCTGTGTAAATGTAATGAATTAATTATTATTATTATTATTATTATTATTATTAAACTAACTCTCATTAGAGTATTAGTAGACTGTCTGCTTAATATCTGCTAACTCTTTATTTTGATGCTCCTCAACAGACATTCTACTGACTATCTTTGAAATTACACGTCAAATTATTCTACTAACCCGAACCCAGTCCACTAATACTCTACTAATACTCTACTAATACTCTAATGAGAGCTAGTAGACATGTAGGTGCAACGTTACTTATAGTCAACAGAATGGGTTAAAAAGACCATCAAAATACAGTGAAACCCCTAGAGTTCTAGAACCCCATTAAAGGGTTATTTCTGAGTGTAATGTTTCTCTCTGAATGAGGAGGAGTATCTCCATAAATGTTTAAGTAATCTTCAAATTCAGTCCTTTTTCCCACTCATTTGAAAAACAATATTTTGAAATATCCATTCCAATAATATAAGTCAGTCTGACAGATATTAAAATGCTCTGAAATTCTCTTATTATTCTTGAGCTGAGAACTCATTGGCATTTCTCCCATGATATGTTAAATATTGCTGATTTGCATATCAGTTTTGAAATATCTTTCGGACTGCACGCTTTGATTGACGGCCTCCAAATCAGATGGGATTTTAAACAGGCCATTTTAAAATGATCAAGGTTTGAGTTCAGTCCACAATTTAAACCGACATTGACTGGTTTAGTCTCGTCTAACTCTCGTCTAACTCCACCAGGCTTGATTGGTTCCTGCGATCCTTCATTATTATGCAGGGAATGATTATATCAGAAAACATACTTTGCTTTGATTGACAGAACAACTGGTGGGTGGAAGGATTGGATTTTAAGCGATTTTTCCGTGGCTGAAAAGTTATTAACACACACCTCCTTCTCTCATAAGCAACATTAAATCATCCTGACTGATGCCTGATTGCAGTTTATGATGTTATGGAAATACGGTGCCATTGAAGACCAAAGCTGTGTGAGACTCAGTGCCACCGGTGGGTTTTATAACCTCTGGACGTAAACCAGTAGATTTGTAAAGCACGATTGGCTGGTGTTTGGAAACTGATTAGGAGAGAAAGGTGGATTTGCAGTTATCATTTTGTGTCAATATGCTGAATTAAGGGGTGAAATCATACCCTATATATTGTATGGACGATATGATGATACAGTACATCACCTGGATGTAGACCTATATTGTATATTGTATAAAGTGTTCACAGGCAAATTTATGTATTTCCCCGGCGTCAAAATCAGGCTCATATAAATGTCAGGAAACACGATTCCTGCTGAAAGTCAATATCCACGGATCACTGGATCTTTGGTGAGTTGCAAGGAACACTATATTGAGTCCAACCTTTAGTTTAAACTGATAATCGTTTGTTTTACTGGCGTTTTCGCAGTTTCCACTATTAAATCCAGTCATTCAGCAGCTCTTCTGCCACTCAGTGTGAGGGAGTGTGTTCCCGCGGGAAACTGACGTCAGTGCATAACCTCCATTACTGCAGCTTCAAGCTGGATAGCCCCGCCCACGGGGAATCTGATTGGTCGTCTCCACACGCTCTTCTGATTGGCTGTGATTGAGTCACAGTTTCTCCTTCAGTGTGGACGGATAAATGATTTGTCACGTCGACAGCCTCTTCAACCCAGAGTCCTGCAGAGTTGAGCTCCAGTCCTAATCAAACACACGAGGCCAGCGAGCCGTCCAAACTGTCAGGATCCTTACCGACAAATTCATTAGTGTGAAAACAATCAGGAAAATCCTCCCACTGTGTCCATAAACAGCAGAATCTGTAAATGTCAGCACAGTCGTGCTCATCTCGCTCCATATTCCCTGATCAACATATTCCCTGCGCTCCAGGACCAAAACACCAAGAGAAATCCTTTCTGAAATCCTTCCAGCTCGAGAAAGAGGTTGTGCTTCATTTTCTAGAAACTCAGGCCTTGTCCACACTAATGTTTTCCTTTGAAAACGCATCTTTTTCTCTCCGGTTTGGCCATCCGTCCACTGAGACGCCGCTCTTATTAATGAAAACAAACCTTTTTGAAACGCTCTCCAAAGTGGATAAATTTGAAAACGCCGTTTTCGTGTTGTAGTGTGGACTGGGAAAACTGACAGATTTGAAAATGATGATGTAAGTTTAGTCATGTGACGCATATTTAACTTAATTTCAGTTTCTAATTTCTATGGCTATGTCTCCATTAATCCGGATAGATTTGAAACCGGCGTTTTCGTTTCCAAATGCTCTCCGTCCACACTAGCGTTTCCAGGCGTTCTCCGTCCACACTAGCGTTTCCAGGCGTTCTCCATCCACACTAGCGTTTCCAAACGCTCTCCGTCCACACTAGCGTTTCCAGATGCTCTCCGTCCACACTAGCGTTTCCAGGCGCTCTCCGTCCACACTAGCGTTTCCAGATGCTCTCCGTCCACACTAGCGTTTCCAGGTGTTCTCCGTCCACACTAGCGTTTCCAGGCGCTCTCCGTCCACACTAGCGTTTCCAGGCGTTCTCCGTCCACACTAGCGTTTCCAGGCGTTCTCCGTCCACACTAGCGTTTCCAGGCGCTCTCCGTCCACACTAGCGTTTCCAGGTGTTCTCCGTCCACACTAGCGTTTCCAGGTGTTCTCCGTCCACACTAGCGTTTCCAGGCGTTCTCCGTCCACACTAGCGTTTCCAGATGCTCTCCGTCCACACTAGCGTTTCCAGGCGTTCTCCGTCCACACTAGCGTTTCCAGATGCTCTCCGTCCACACTAGCGTTTCCAGGTGTTCTCCGTCCACACTAGCGTTTCCAGGCGCTCTCCGTCCACACTAGCGTTTCCAGGCGCTCTCCGTCCACACTAGCGTTTCCAGGCGTTCTCCGTCCACACTAGCGTTTCCAGGCGCTCTCCGTCCACACTAGCGTTTCCAGGTGTTCTCCGTCCACACTAGCGTTTCCAGGTGTTCTCCGTCCACACTAGCGTTTCCAGGCGTTCTCCGTCCACACTAGCGTTTCCAGATGCTCTCCGTCCACACTAGCGTTTCCAGGCGTTCTCCGTCCACACTAGCGTTTCCAGGCGTTCTCCGTCCACACTAGCGTTTCCAGATGCTCTCCGTCCACACTAGCGTTTCCAGGCGTTCTCCGTCCACACTAGCGTTTCCAGGCGCTCTCCGTCCACACTAGCGTTTCCAGGCGTTCTCCGTCCACACTAGCGTTTCCAGGCGTTCTCCGTCCACACTAGCGTTTCCAGGCGTTCTCCGTCCACACTAGCGTTTCCAGGCGTTCTCCGTCCACACTAGCGTTTCCAGGCGTTCTCCGTCCACACTAGCGTTTCCAGGCGTTCTCCGTCCACACTAGCGTTTCCAGGCGTTCTCCGTCCACACTAGCGTTTCCAGATGCTCTCCGTCCACACTAGCGTTTCCAGGCGTTCTCCGTCCACACTAGCGTTTCCAGGTGTTCTCCGTCCACACTAGCGTTTCCAGGCGTTCTCCGTCCACACTAGCGTTTCCAGGCGTTCTCCGTCCACACTAGCGTTTCCAGATGCTCTCCGTCCACACTAGCGTTTCCAGGCGTTCTCCGTCCACACTAGCGTTTCCAGATGCTCTCCGTCCACACTAGCGTTTCCAGGCGTTCTCCGTCCACACTAGCGTTTCCAAACGCTCTCCGTCCACACTAGCGTTTCCAGGCGTTCTCCGTCCACACTAGCGTTTCCAAACGCTCTCCGTCCACACTAGCGTTTCCAGGTGTTCTCCGTCCACACTAGCGTTTCCAGGCGTTCTCCGTCCACACTAGCGTTTCCAAACGCTCTCCGTCCACACTAGCGTTTCCAGGCGCTCTCCGTCCACACTAGCGTTTCCAAACGCTCTCCGTCCACACTAGCGTTTCCAGGCGTTCTCCGTCCACACTAGCGTTTCCAGGCGTTCTCCGTCCACACTAGCGTTTCCAGGCGTTCTCCGTCCACACTAGCGTTTCCAGATGCTCTCCGTCCACACTAGCGTTTCCAGGCGTTCTCCGTCCACACTAGCGTTTCCAGGCGCTCTCCGTCCACACTAGCGTTTCCAAACGCTCTCCGTCCACACTAGCGTTTCCAGGCGCTCTCCGTCCACACTAGCGTTTCCAGATGCTCTCCGTCCACACTAGCGTTTCCAGGCGTTCTCCGTCCACACTAGCGTTTCCAAACGCTCTCCGTCCACACTAGCGTTTCCAGACGCTCTCCGTCCACACTAGCGTTTCCAAACGCTCTCCGTCCACACTAGCGTTTCCAAACGCTCTCCGTCCACACTAGCGTTTCCAAACGCTCTCCGTCCACACTAGCGTTTCCAGGCGTTCTCCGTCCACACTAGCGTTTCCAGGTGTTCTCCGTCCACACTAGCGTTTCCAAACGCTCTCCGTCCACACTAGCGTTTCCAGGCGTTCTCCGTCCACACTAGCGTTTCCAGGCGTTCTCCGTCCACACTAGCGTTTCCAGATGCTCTCCGTCCACACTAGCGTTTCCAGGCGTTCTCCGTCCACACTAGCGTTTCCAAACGCTCTCCGTCCACACTAGCGTTTCCAAACGCTCTCCGTCCACACTAGCGTTTCCAGGCGTTCTCCGTCCACACTAGCATTTCCAAACGCTCTCCGTCCACACTAGCGTTTCCAGGCGTTCTCCGTCCACACTAGCGTTTCCAGGCGCTCTCCGTCCACACTAGCGTTTCCAAGCGTTCTCCGTCCACACTAGCGTTTCCAGGCGTTCTCCGTCCACACTAGCGTTTCCAGGCGTTCTCCGTCCACACTAGCGTTTCCAGGCGTTCTCCGTCCACACTAGCGTTTCCAGGCGTTCTCCGTCCACACTAGCGTTTCCAAACGCTCTCCGTCCACACTAGCGTTTCCAGGCGTTCTCCGTCCACACTAGCGTTTCCAAACGCTCTCCGTCCACACTAGCGTTTCCAGGCGTTCTCCGTCCACACTAGCGTTTCCAGGCGTTCTCCGTCCACACTAGCGTTTCCAGGCGTTCTCCGTCCACACTAGCGTTTCCAAACGCTCTCCGTCCACACTAGCGTTTCCAGGCGTTCTCCGTCCACACTAGCGTTTCCAAACGCTCTCCGTCCACACTAGCGTTTCCAGGCGTTCTCCGTCCACACTAGCGTTTCCAGGCGTTCTCCGTCCACACTAGCGTTTCCAGATGCTCTCCGTCCACACTAGCGTTTCCAGGCGTTCTCCGTCCACACTAGCGTTTCCAAACGCTCTCCGTCCACACTAGCGTTTCCAGGCGTTCTCCGTCCACACTAGCGTTTCCAGGCGTTCTCCGTCCACACTAGCGTTTCCAGACGTTCTCCGTCCACACTAGCGTTTCCAGATGCTCTCCGTCCACACTAGCGTTTCCAGGCGTTCTCCGTCCACACTAGCGTTTCCAGGCGCTCTCCGTCCACACTAGTGTTTCCAGGCGTTCTCCGTCCACACTAGCGTTTCCAAACGCTCTCCGTCCACACTAGCGTTTCCAGGCGTTCTCCGTCCACACTAGCGTTTCCAGGCGTTCTCCGTCCACACTAGCATTTCCAGGCGCTCTCCGTCCACACTAGTGTTTCCAGGCGTTCTCCGTCCACACTAGCGTTTCCAAACGCTCTCCGTCCACACTAGCGTTTCCAGGCGTTCTCCGTCCACACTAGCGTTTCCAGGCGTTCTCCGTCCACACTAGCGTTTCCAGGCGTTCTCCGTCCACACTAGCGTTTCCAGGCGTTCTCCGTCCACACTAGCATTTCCAGGCGCTCTCCGTCCACACTAGCATTTCCAGACGCTCTCCGTCCACACTAGCGTTTCCAGGCGTTCTCCGTCCACACTAGCGTTTCCAGGCGCTCTCCGTCCACACTAGCGTTTCCAGGCGTTCTCCGTCCACACTAGCGTTTCCAGGCGTTCTCCGTCCACACTAGCGTTTCCAGGCGCTCTCCGTCCACACTAGCGTTTCCAGGCGTTCTCCGTCCACACTAGCGTTTCCAAACGCTCTCCGTCCACACTAGCGTTTCCAGGCGTTCTCCGTCCACACTAGCATTTCCAGGCGCTCTCCGTCCACACTAGCGTTTCCAGACGCTCTCCGTCCACACTAGCGTTTCCAGGCGCTCTCCGTCCACACTAGCGTTTCCAGGCGTTCTCAGTCCACACTAGCGTTTCCAGGCGTTCTCCGTCCACACTAGCGTTTCCAGGCGTTCTCCGTCCACACTAGCGTTTCCAGGCGTTCTCCGTCCACACTAGCGTTTCCAGGCGTTCTCCGTCCACACTAGCGTTTCCAGGCGTTCTCCGTCCACACTAGCGTTTCCAGGCGTTCTCCGTCCACACTAGCGTTTCCAGGCGTTCTCCGTCCACACTAGCGTTTCCAGGCGTTCTCCGTCCACACTAGCGTTTCCAGGCGTTCTCCAAAAGTTCCTCATCCACACTGAAACGGCAGAAACGCTGAGTTCCCCGTACAGCGCTTAAACCCTCACAGAAGCGCACTGAGATGATACAGATGGGAAATAAATGATCAAGTTATCGCTCGATTCTTCTGGCAGGATCATTTTATTCAGCAAATATCTCCTCATTCACTGATCGTCCAGGTCGCTCTCACTCACTATTAGATGTTCGGTCTAAAACCAAACTTCTCATGTTTCACCGCAGGACAGCAGATGCGAGTGTGTTTTCTGTCATGTATGCAGGACTGTGATATGAAGAGTGTGTGAAGGAACATATTTCAGCAGCTGTGTGAAAGAGAACATATGCGTCACATGACTAAACTTACGTCATTGTTTTCAAATACCTCAGTTTTCACAGTCCATAACGACGTTTTCACATTTATCCACTTTGGAAAGTGTTTTCATATCCGAGAGAGAGAAAAAAAAGTTGCATTTTCAAACAAGAACTTATTAGTGTGGACAAGGCCTCAAACTGAGGGCCAAAGTATCGTATACCTGACGGCAAACATAAGACTTTTTTTTATCCTTTATTATCCCATATTTTATCCATTTGTCCTTTATGTTTAGATTTTTTATGTTTATGGAGCTTTTATCTTGATTTAGTATTTTTCTTTTTCATTTGCTGACGTGAAAAGAATCAAGTCTCCATTAAAAATCCAGTTTTCTTCATGATGGGACAATGTGAGGAGAAATGATATTGCTAGACATTAGAGAACATTCATGCAAATCCTTTTTCTTTTATATGCTAAAGGGCTTTATGCTAATTTACAGTTCTTTCGCGGGAGGTGAAATGTCTTGAACGGATCATATTATTATTAGAGAACATTTGATCATAAACTTTTACACACAGTCAGACCTAGAAACACTAGTTTAGCTTAGACTACCCAAGTGATGGAGATGTTTCTTTAAATATTTCTGTGGTTATATTTTTTTTATCTTTTTCATCTTCTCCTTTTACACGATTCCTTTATTTCATACTGATGTGAAATTCTCATTCTCATAAATGTAAGAGAAACCAGAAACACAATTCCTACTAGACCTGCATGAAATCTCATGAAAGTTTCAACGGCGAAATAGAAGGAAAACTCTTGCCTTTCCAAATCATTTAAGCTTTCCTGCTGTTCTCCAGCACTGTGTGTTCTTCCGCTTCAGGAGAACAGACGGGATTGGTCCTCTCCGACGAGCTGAGCGTGAGGGACGGGCAGAGACTAATACTAATGTACAGTATCAATCAGTTT
>NC_137140.1:463140-495640 GCF_949319135.1 Squalius cephalus
CAAGATTTAATGAGCTCATTCAGACTGAAGAAACACAAGGTGACCTATTTATTGTCGGAGGCGTTAACCTCATCATGCCTGGTGTTCCTCAGGAATATAGATAAGAATCTAAATCTTGAGCTCGACTCCTGCGAGGCAAACGCTGCTTTAGGTTTGTGATCTATTATTCATATAAAGTTGAAGACAGAAGGAAGAGCGATGCGTTTCTGTACGTTTGCTGGAGTAACGGTTCGTTCGTTCAAAGATTTCTGATCTTTGTCTCCACAATAATGATGGTTGTCTCTGTATATCATTATATCAGGCTCTATTAACTGATTAAAAAATGTGCAATTCATAATCTTTTTTTTTTTTTTTTTTTTTTGATCAGTGTGTTTTTCATTTTTGGATTAAAAGTAAAAAATGTACAGTACAACTGTCCTGATATCATAATGAAGAAGAAGAAAGCCTCTTTACTGTCAGTGTTTCAGTGTAGTGGCACGTTTCATTGAAAAGCTTCAACACTCCCGTAAAAACGTTTTGAAACTGCGTTACCATGGAAATTGTACTTTAAAGCCTTTCAGCTGCTCAGTTTTTGTGATATCAACTTCAAATTTGGACAACTTGGTTATACATACGGCTCTGATTTTCTAGCAATTTTAAATGGCCAAATTATTTGGTTAAACATATATTTTTTATAAAAGAAAATTGTATTCAATTCAGTACATTTGCTTTACAGTAAACTTAAACTTCTACAACCTTTTTACATTTTCGTGTTTTAACTTCTGCAATAATAAGTGTCTTTAAACAGAGATCAGCTTTAGGTCTGAATTCATGAACTACAACCAAGTAGTTTGTCAAGTAGTTTGCCTTTTTCAATTATTCAGTTATTTACTAATTTTTCAAACAAATATCTTCACAAGATCTTCACTTATTATAGGCAGCAGCAATTCACAATTCACATAAGGGAAAATAGCGATCGATTCTGTTTACACTACGCAAAAATAGCAATGTCTTCTTTGCAACAAGTGTTGGGTTCAGGTCATCAGGTGTTCAGGTGTTCAGGTGTTCGGGTCTTCAGGTGTTCAGGTGTTCAGGTCTTCAAGGCTTCAGGTCTTCAGGTGTTCAGGTCTTCAGGTCATCAGGTGTTCAGGTGTTCAGGTGTTCGGGTCTTCAGGTGTTCAGGTGTTCAGGTCTTCAAGGCTTCAGGTCTTCAGGTGTTCAGGTCTTCAGGTCTTCAGGTGTTCAGGTCTTCAGGTGTTCGGGTCTTCAGGTATTCAGGTCTTCAGGTCTTCAGGTGTTCGGGTCTTCAGGTATTCAGGTCTTCAGGTCTTCAGGTGTTCAGGTCTTCAGGTGTTCGGGTCTTCAGGTATTCAGGTCTTCAGGTCTTCAGGTGTTCAGGTGTTCAGGTATTCGGGTCTTCGGGTGTTCAGGTGTTTAGGTCTTCAGGTCTTCAGGTTTTCAGGTGTTCAGGTCTTCAGGTGTTCGGGTGTTCAGGTGTTCGGGTCTTCAGGTCTTCGGGTGTTCGGGTCTTCAGGTGTTCGGGTCTTCAGGTGTTCGGGTCTTCATGTGTTCGGGTGTTCAGGTCTTCAGGTCTTCAGGTCATCAGGTGTTCAGGTCTTCAGGTCTTCAGGTGTTCAGGTCTTCGGGTGTTCGGGTCTTCAGGTGTTCGGGTCTTCAGGTCTTCAGGTGTTCAGGTCTTCAGGTGTTCGGGTCTTCAGGTGTTCGGGTCTTCATGTGTTCGGGTGTTCAGGCCTTCAGGTGTTCGGGTGTTCAGGCCTTCAGGTGTTCGGGTGTTCAGGCCTTCAGGTGTTCGGGTGTTCAGGTCATCAGGTGTTCAAGTGCTCAGGTGTTCGGGTGTTTATGTGTTCAGGTGTTCGGGTCTTCAGGTGTTCGGGTCTTCAGGTGTTCGGGTGTTCAGGTGTTCGGGTGTTCAGGTGTTCAGGTCTTCGGGTGTTCGGGTGTTCGGGTGTTCAGGTGTTAAGGTCTTCAGGTGTTCAGGTGTTAAGGTCTTCGGGTGTTCAGGTATTCAGGTCTTCAGGTGTTCAGGTCTTCAGGTGTTAAGGTCTTCGGGTGTTCAGGTATTCAGGTCTTCAAGGCTTCAGGTGTTCAGGTCTTCGGGTCTTCGGGTCTTTCGGTGTTCGGGTGTTCAAGTGTTCAGGTATTCGGGTCTTCATGTGTTCGGGTGTTCAGGTCTTCATGTGTTCGGGTGTTCAGGCCTTCAGGTGTTCGGGTGTTCAGGCCTTCAGGTGTTCGGGTGTTCAGGCCTTCAGGTGTTCGGGTGTTCAGGTCATCAGGTGTTCAGGTCTTCAGGTGTTCGGGTCTTCAGGTGTTCGGGTCTTCATGTGTTCGGGTGTTCAGGCCTTCAGGTGTTCGGGTGTTCAGGCCTTCAGGTGTTCGGGTGTTCAGGCCTTCAGGTGTTCGGGTGTTCAGGTCATCAGGTGTTCAAGTGCTCAGGTGTTCGGGTGTTTATGTGTTCAGGTGTTCGGGTCTTCAGGTGTTCGGGTCTTCAGGTGTTCGGGTGTTCAGGTGTTCGGGTGTTCAGGTGTTCAGGTCTTCGGGTGTTCGGGTGTTCGGGTGTTCAGGTGTTAAGGTCTTCAGGTGTTCAGGTGTTAAGGTCTTCGGGTGTTCAGGTATTCAGGTCTTCAGGTGTTCAGGTCTTCAGGTGTTAAGGTCTTCGGGTGTTCAGGTATTCAGGTCTTCAAGGCTTCAGGTGTTCAGGTCTTCGGGTCTTCGGGTCTTTCGGTGTTCGGGTGTTCAAGTGTTCAGGTATTCGGGTCTTCAGGTGTTCAGGTCTTCCGGTATTCAGGTATTCAGGTCTTCGGGTGTTCAGGTCTCTAGGTGTTCGGGTCTTCAGGTCTTCAGGTCTTCAGGTGTTCAGGTATTCGGGTCTTCGGGTGTTCAGGTGTTCATGTCTTCAGGTATTCAGGTCTTCAGGTCTTCAGGTCTTCAGGTATTCAGGTCTTCGGGTGTTCAGGTGTTCAGGTGTTCAGGTCTTCAGGTGTTCGGGTCTTCGGGTCTTCAGGTATTCGGGTCTTTGGGTATTCAGGTGTTCAGGTCTCCAGGTGTTCAGGTCTTCAGGTATTCAGGTATTCAGGTGTTCAGGTGTTCAAGTGCTCAAGTGCTCAGGTGTTCAGGTGTTCAGGTGTTCAAGTGCTCAAGTGCTCAGGTGTTCAGGTGTTCAGGTCTCCAGGTGTTCAGGTCTTCAGGTATTCAGGCATTCAGGTATTCAGGTGTTCAGGTATTCAGGTGTTAAGGTCTTCAGGTGTTCAGGTCTTCAGGTGTTCGGGTATTCAGGTCTTCAAGGCTTCAGGTCTTCGGGTCTTCGGGTCTTTCGGTGTTCGGGTGTTCAAGTGTTCAGGTATTTGGGTCTTCAGGTCTTCAGGTGTTCAGGTGTTCAGGTATTCGGGTCTTCGGGTGTTCAGGTCTTCAGGTGTTCAGGTGTTCAGGTGTTCAGGTCTTCAGGTGTTCGGGTCTTCAGGTATTCGGGTCTTTGGGTATTCAGGTGTTCAGGTCTCCAGGTGTTCAGGTCTTCAGGTATTCAGGTGTTCAGGTGTTCAAGTGCTCAAGTGCTCAGGTGTTCAGGTGTTCAAGTGCTCAGGTGTTCAGGTCTCCAGGTGTTCAGGTCTTCAGGTATTCAGGCATTCAGGTATTCAGGTGTTCAGGTGTTCAGGTGTTAAGGTCTTCAGGTGTTCAGGTCTTCAGGTGTTCGGGTATTCAGGTCTTCAAGGCTTCAGGTCTTCGGGTCTTCGGGTCTTCGGGTCTTTCGGTGTTCGGGTGTTCAAGTGTTCAGGTATTTGGGTCTTCAGGTGTTCAGGTGTTCAAGTGTTCGGGTGTTCAGGTCTTCAGGTGTTCAGGTGTTCAAGTGTTCAGGTCTTCAAGGCTTCAGGTCTTCGGGTCTTTCGGTGTTCGGGTGTTCAAGTGTTCAGGTATTTGGGTGTTCAGGTCTCCAGGTGTTCAGGTCTTCAGGTATTCAGGCATTCAGGTGTTCAGGTCTCCAGGTGTTCAGGTCTTCAGGTATTCAGGCATTCAGGTGTTCAGGTTGCACATCAGCACGCTTATTTTTTGTTAATGTATTAATACAGATGTTCCAGGAGATTTTCATGTGTTCTGTAAGCGTGGCCTATGAAACGGGCCGGTTCTGAAGAGCACGTTGTGTAACTCATTGAGCCGCACCGGCAGCACATGTGAGTTCAGACTCCCACTGAGAGCTAATGGATGGAGGGCCCTTTATGTCATTCTCCAGCAGAATAAATGCTTCAGACGGGAGACTTACAAAAGCCTAGATCTGGAGTGCAATTAGATGAATCAGCACAATCACTCCTGAGGGAAAGGTTTTAATGCCTTTGAATTTTGATAATCTTATATGTGCAAACAATTATAAGCCTGTGACCTTTGTAAGAATGACAGTGATTTTATATGGCAAGTTAGTTTGTATATTTTTTTCTCCACCGACAAAAATAATTCAGAAAGAAGCCCAGCATCTAGTTTCGTGCATCATATATGACAGCGTTTTGTGTTCAGTCTGCTCCTGATCTGGGTTTGCATTCTCACATATTACACAGATTAGCATATATAAAGCATGTATATAAAGTGATATAAACAGTGAATATTAGCTGCTCAACCAAACATATTTGAGGAGCAGAACTGAATGTTGTACAAGACAAGAGTGAACCATGGAAGCTCTCAGTCTAATCTGATCTAATCTGCAATATTCATGTAAAAATGAAGATTTGGTGATGGCACAGGATAAAAAGACTTAGAGAGCAGATCCGAGGTGATGTCGTAAATCCTGACGGAGCTCCCTGTATGTCGGAGAAAGCTGCATGTGTGTCAGGATCGAGCGGCAACCTTCCAGTCTCTCTTGTGAAGCAAACACGGAAGTGAATTAAACTGCAGTTCATCGACTGGCCACTAGAGACAGGCTCCAAAAGAGAGTAAATCCCATAGACCCCCATGTTAAAATGCCCAAATTTACAGCAGAAAAAAATGTGTTTACAGCCTGGAGCAAAAATTGCTTTTGGTCTATATAGCTAACTTTGCCCTTCATGAAAACTGTGAGGGGGGTGAATTATTTTATAACTCATCCGTTTAAATTATATTAAGCTTTAAAGTACTGCATAATTAAGGGCGTGGCCACTTGAGTGACAGGTGGATTGCAGCTGTTGTCACTGCTAGCCGTTTGTCTGCTGTCTGTTAGCGTCACGTCACCTCAGCTAATCCTGCCGCTGAACTTGCCATCTCTGCCATGTTTGTGCTTTTTTCGGGCTTATTTCATACAATTTAGTACACGCATTATACCTTCGCCCACGAAGAAAGGGGGAAGAAAAAAAACAACTTGCATCACAATAGGTATAATTGTGATTGTGTAAAATTCTGTTTAGTTACCAAATGTTTTGACAATTTTCACGATTTCAATTCAATTCTTGGGATTTGATTTCAATCTTGATTCAATATTGACTCTTTGGATAAATATTAGGTAGGCTACAGTAGATAGCCTACATGTTAATTTTTCTCAAGAAAAAATATATCTCACATAATGCTGTAAACATACAGAGAGCCCTGTCAGCTGGTATTATTAAAGGTTAAAAATGAACAAATTAAATTAAATATAATTTGGTTTTCATTATAATAACAATTATGACACAAGTAAAAATATAATACAAATGGTAATATATTGCACATATTTAGCAAAATACTCCTCTCTATATTTTTTCTAGTCAACTAACGTGCTGGTCATTAAATGGCTTTCCTGAGGTAAATGTAACGTTCTGTGACATAATTGTTCACCTGCAGTTTTATTGACCTCTTTCCGTGGCTGAAAAACAAAATGGATCGATATTATGTATGAGGCATAAATACCTTTCGGTAAGTTGTACTGTATCTTTAAATAAAAAGTAACATATGATCGGTTTACTTGAACTGAGGCGCTACAGCGATCGGTCACGTCACATTTACAAGCGCCAAAATGGTATTTATTGTCTGAATTTCGTAATAAAATGTACAGAACCTGAGAAAGTAACCTGCTCTGTCTAGTCTGTCGGTGTCAGTGTCCTCTTTGCTCCGCGATTTTTCTCGTGAGAAAATGGACGTGTGGCGCGAGAGCGTGTGAGAAGTGTCAATTGCGTGAGTCTCGCGCTGAATGTGTAGAGTTGACAGCTCTGCTTTTAGAAAGGGGATAAATCCTTTATTTTACTGTCTATGGATAAATCGACGGCAGCGTTCCTCCTTCCGCCGTGCTTCTTCTCCATGTGAGGATTCATTACATTAGACTAGAGCGCGCACCGGCCGCATGCACACAGTGCTTCTACATGTGAGGATTGTTTACATCAGAGCGCGCACGTGTTTCGCGCAGCATACACGCAGTGTTTGTTTAAGCGGTTGATGGAAAATAAGCTAATGCGCGTTCTATAAATATAAATTCTGATCTATTATTTTTCACGGTATTTTGAAGTGCCCGCGATAACAATATTGTGCATATTCATTACCGCGGTTTATCGCATTACCGAATACCGGCACATGTCTAGTCAACATGCTCTCATGGATGTCTGACAATTTCGTCGCGAGTTTTCAGATTTAAAAATATCTATAGATATAGAGGCTACACTCGTTCTGTGGTACCGTTGCTCTCACGGAACAGATAGACTTTATGCTTATTTAACTTTTTAGTGTTAAATAAAAAGTACTGTCAGATGAAATCCTGCAGGTGTCAGTGCTTTCTCCGTCCATGCAATACATGCACATCCTTGAATGAGCGCGGATTTCTGGCGCATTTACTTTTTAGGTATTATCTATGGTTTGACTCATTTGAGAGGCGGACAAAATGAACTATTGGCTTTACATCATCAAGTCATCTGTCACTTTAGCGCGAGGTCCAGCGGTCACACACTGACACAGCACTTGCAACTGTACTGCCAGTAGCATATAGCATTAGCGCCGTAGCCTGAGCAAACTCGATCACGTCAGGCTAGGGGGCGTGGTTTCAGCAACGGGCTCCTCAGCTCCACCCACGTCTCGCCTCTTTGCCCATTTTCGTTTATGTGACGGCCGGCTCCGCCCACTTTGGGCTTTAAAAACGCTCTTCAGAAACACTACGGGTGACATCACGCACACTACGCACATATTTCTTTACAGTCTGTGGTCAGGATCCACTGGGAATGTTGCTGCATTCAGTTTGTGTGTGTTCGTAAACGATGGCAGAATGAAAATCGGAATGATCCAGTTTTTATGATCCTAATCTATTAAGCACATTGATGCTTCCTGATCCGTGATGATCGCTTCTACAAACTTACATATCACCTTGATCCCGAGGCAATATTCCAACACACATTTTAAAGCTAAACTTGGGCAGAAATCTTCTGAACAAAATGGAGAAGAATGCAGACATCTGAGAGCATCTGTGGGTGTATGTGCAGAGATCGCATCCCTCAAGGCTTAGAGAGAGAGAGAGAGAGAGAGAGAGAGAGAGAGAGAGAGAGAGAGAGAGGCAACATTCACTCCATCCACTCCAAAAAACTAGTAATGCTGAATTCAACTTTAAAATGATTGAATATTGTAATATTTTCATTTATATATTAATATATTTTTTTTTAGCTTGATAAGGCACAAAAACATGATTGACATTATAGAATGTTTAAAATGTTTTTAAATCATTGGTTTCAAGTCATCGTGAAAGGGAAATTGCGCTGGTCTTTTCTCCTCTATTGTGCCGTATATCCGAGTGAAACGCTTCTGGAACAAGAACAAATGTGGGCGTGGCTTGATTGTGTCTGTGGGGAATTGATTGGCTGGTTGGATGGTTGTGGTTTGCTATTGGCTGATCTCATGTGAGTGACAGGTTGCCCCGCCCTCATCATCAGAGAAGAGAAGAGATGCTGCAAGAGGAACTTATTCTGATTCAAGATTACCAGGATCATGAATTTAACTCAATCACAGATAAATCGTTTAGAATAAACACTATTATATTCCATTAAAAAAGTCAGTTTTGATTTCATGGTGTCTTTCAGAGATCGCCACAGTTCTTGTCATTCTCAGTGAGTTGAATAGAGTTGCGAGTCCCCCCCCCCTGAGAGCAACAGCTCATCCAACGTGTGTAATCACAGGTACACACTCCGCAATGCTGTCAAACCCTTTCTCTGTTTTTCACACCGCTTTGAAGCTCCAGGCCAGATTTATTATGAATAATGACAAAACAGGTAATAATAATGAGAGGAATCAGTAAAGCACAATTAATGAATACAAGAGTCGGAAGAATATTATATTAACCCATGCACTGTCGATTTTATTATTCGCACATTAAGCATAATTCATGATCTGGTTTAAGTGTGGATGCCGAACACGTATCAGGAACTCATCTCCTGGAGACGGAACAGTACAAGTGTAATTATCATTTAGTGTAATTACATTAACCTTCTGATGAACGGCTCACAGCTCGAGATCATGCCGTCTCCCCGCCATCTCTTCATCAGAATCCTCCAGTTTCTCCAAGCCAGATTCTGTTAGAGATACAGCAGTGTAGGCAAGCATGAAAACATTTAATTAAAGCCAGTGAAGTCAGTCACACATGGGTGATCAGGAGCCCGAGGGACAACGGTCTGATGGAGGAGGGATGCAGATACACAAACTTCCCAGAGAACTTTATTCCAAACACTGGGTGATAATACATGCATCTGTGGTTTAACAATCCGCTCCTGTTTATTACAATTAGGGTTGCAAAGGGGTGGAAAATTTTCGGTAAATTTCCGGAAAGTTTCCGGTAAATTTCCATGGGAAGTTAAGCTGGGGAATTTTGGAAATATTCATTACCACGGCAACCGCTTGCGCGTCCACTCTGAAAGTAACTGTACACATAAGAGACGGATAGATACTTTATTTAAGGTTATTTCTATTCGTTAGAATACTGATATATGAACTTGTTGTCAAGTAAACCCCGTTGCGAGCATGTGCGTCTCTCTAAACTTTCAGTGTGCTGCACTGCTCTAGTTGACTTCTGCGCCTTCCTCCCCGAAAATATCACGTTAATTTTGAAAACGTAATTCCTTTTGTGGATCCTCTTGGTCTTTCTTCATGTTTCTTTGACAAATATCAGTGTCTCAGTCTCACGCACGCTGCACGTGAGTTAACCACGCCTACTTATTTACATGTTGCGGTATACACGGAATAAAAAAATCTGTTACGGTTGACATTTTCTTCCACGGTAACGATATATACCGTCATACCGCCCAGCCCTACTTAGTTATGTGGTAAATAAAGTTATGCTAGCTTATTTAGCATCTAACTTATCAGCTTGCTATCTACTAGATGAATACATTTGTATGTGATATTTGCAATTTAAACATTTAATAAATATATCTCCCCATAATATCATCAAAACTTTGTTTAGTCCACAGGCTCAAATGTGTGCCTTCAATAGTCTTGTGCTTTGGGCTTCTGTACATGTGATGGAGGCATGCACAGTGCCAGTAGGGGGTGTGGTCTCAATAGCCATGCAGTAAGCAGTGTGCTATGTGCATGTGATTGAGGAATGGCATGGATATTCAAGTGTATTTGAATGGCATCTGTTTGTTTTAGTCAAGATTATGCTAAAATATACTTTCCTCAACTATATTTAAGTTCCCTATGAAGAGCCAACCCTCAACTTTGAAAATTCCCAGTTTATTCCCGTTTATTCCCATAAATTCCTGTTAATTCCCTTAAATTCCCATTAATTCCCATGGAAAGTTTCCATCTTTGAAAATTCCCATAATTTTGCAACCCTAATCACAATAACAAGACTTCTGTTCATCTTCACCCAATAAATGAAAGTAGTCTAATCTATTCTAATGAAGTTTCTCCATGCAGTTTAAATGAAGCCAATGGAGTTCTAAAGGACGATATTTAACTGGGATCTATAGACTTCTACTCCACCTTCCTGAATGTCTTTATTTCTATAGCGCTTTATACGGTACTGATTGTTTCACAGAATCTTCAGAGTAATAAACAGGAAAATAATGATCAATGATGCAGCTCTAAAAAGTGTCATAGTTCAGCTGAATTCAGTTCAATAACTGTGTAAAGTTAAAGAATTAGTTCATTTCAGCTGAAAACAGTGATGTCATCATCCGCTCAGGGGTGTGTTTCGCGAAAGCATCGTTAGCCAGCTATGTTTGCAAGTTCTGCTGTTATCAGCAGCTCAACGAGTCTGTGTTTCCCGAAACCATCGTTCCAACAAACATTCCCAAACCGCATCGCAGAGTTGTGTGTGTGAGCGACAGATCTCGACCTGTGGTTAGAAGAAGAGTTTCTAGTTTTCATGACGTGTGGACTCAATAAATCCTGATCTTGAGCAAAATAACCAAGCTGACATTCAGAGCAATCTAAGTCTTTTATTTAGAATACATACAAATGTCATTTACGTCTTTTAGTTCGTCAAGAGATTTAAAGTGTTGTTTCTGAAGAGTGCGCGTGTGTGAACGAGCTCTAGTGCGCAAGAACGAGTCTATGATTGAATCTGGAAATAAAGCAAAATAACTGAGAAAATAAGAAATACCATGTTCATCATTTATAGAAAAACATCTCGCATTAATTAGACCTCAAACAGATTCATTAACAGTAGTTATTACTCCAACACCTGCTGACATCATCAACCAACGTGGATGAACGAACAATTTGCGACACTATGGTTTCGGGAAACAGCCGTGTCTAGCTAGTGGATTTCTTCAACGATGCTTCGTACTATAGCAGTGAAGCACGAGTTACAGCGCTGTACGGGAAACACACTCCACTTTAGTTCTCATTTAAAAGTGTCTCGACCGACTAGATAAGTCATGTGTAATCCAGCTTTCCAATACTAGAAATGGAAATCCTTCTGTATTTAATGCTGGCAATAATATCATGCATATTTAGCCAACATGTCCAGTTGGTGAATCATTTGTCCAGTTGGTGAATCAACTTGATGAATCATTTTTGTGAATGAAATAAAAGATTTAATCTAAATGTAATCATCTTTCTGAAGTGATTGTAATGCTGTGTGGATGCCAGAGTTTAATGCTCCTGAAGCAGCCGGTGTTTCTTCAGGCAAAAGCCTCTCATCTTTCAGCTGTTTCACATTGGTGTGTTTGTCTAGATGTGTTTATTTACAGCGCATAATATCACAATCTTTATTATCTTTCATGATCCACTCTCTGGCTTAGATTGCGGCTTTCAAAACAAATTACCTGCGGTGTCTTGAGGATTATAATTTCATTGATTTTCCCTGTTGCTCTTGGCCTTTGAACTCATTATGATTTATTTGAGGAGTGTTGAAGGTGATGATGTTGTTCACGATGACGGTGTTAAACGAGGGTTAGTGTAAACGAGGGTTAGTGTTTCTGGTTTCTCCATCTCAGTGTGTGAAGGTGTAGATGTTGTTCACGATGACGGTGTTAAACGAGGGTTAGTGTAAACGAGGGTTAGTGTTTCTGGTTTCTCCATCTCAGTGTGTGAAGGTGTAGATGTTGTTCACGATGACGGTGGTAAACGAGGGTTTGTGTTTCTCCGATGATCTGCGTGTCGCTGCACGGTGTCCATGGCGTCCATATTAATGTTTTCAGAGTCGACATTGATCGACATGCTTCTTCTCCATTACCAAGCATGAAAATATAATGTCTATCAGATTATTGCAATCGTCACACTGATCAATATGAGCCTTAAAATACACTGGGGGCGAATTTGCCAAACCGTTGCCGGTTTCTGTTTTGAGAAGTGCCACAGTACATCTTATCATTACTCTTTCAGGTAAAACAGCTTGTTGATGGAGTTTGTTTACTCTAGTTTTCTTCATGTTTTCCATATTTTTAGGTAAAGAATCTAAATGAAAGATTGCAAGTTCAGATTTTATTGCTGAAATGAAATATGATGAAACGTTTTCTTGACAAACTGATGGTGCAGAATTAGTGTAGAAGAACCGAATCAATGTTTAAAATTCAAAATGACTTTCTTAAACACCTCATTCTGTCCTCCTTCTGACTCACATTCCTCATGAACAATAAACTAGACCATTTAAAGAGTGAAAGCTTGTTTATATATTTAACTTTATGAGTCATAATTACAATGAAAGAGTCCAAATGTTGTGCAATTTATTTTTTTTAATTTTTCCTTTCAGAGTAGCTGTTCTATTCATGGCTGTTTAAGCCTTCATTGCCTGAGCTCTATTGTCATGGTTTGGCTGTTTTCATTGTTTTCATTATCTAAATTATTGCTTTAACTTCCTCTGCTGCTTCCTGTCTCATCAGTGACTCTCAGGCTCTTACATAAGAGTTTATGTGTGTGTGTGTGTGTGTGTGTGTGTGTGTGTGTGTGTGTGTGTGTGTGTGTGAGTGTGAGTGTGAGTGTGTGTGTATGAGTGTGTGTTTACAGGAACGTAAGGGTGTGTGTAAAAGTGTGTGAGTGTTTCTCAGCAGTTGTTTCTCATCACACTCATAATCAGTGTGTAAATGAAGCAGCAGCAGCAGCACTGAAAACTTTATTTCCCACATTGTGTAGAATTTAGTTGCTTCCTCTTCGAATCTCATTTCAGGCCGATTGTAGAAGTCTAGAACTGTAGAAGTGTAGAAGTGAAGAAGTGTAGAAGTCTAGAACTGTAGAAGTGTAGAAGTCTAGAACTGTAGAACTGTAGAAGTGTAGAAGTCTAGAACTGTAGAAGTGTAGAAGTGTAGAAGTGAAGAAGTGTAGAAGTGTAGAAGTCTAGAACTGTAGAAGTGTAGAACTGTAGAAGTGTAGAAGTGTAGAAGTGAAGAAGTGTAGAAGTGTAGAAGTGAAGAAGTGTAGAACTGTAGAAGTGTAGAACTGTAGAAGTGTAGAAGTGTAGAAGTGTAGAAGTGTAGAAGTGTAGAAGTCTAGAACTGTAGAAGTGTAGAACTGTAGAAGTGTAGAAGTGTAGAAGTGAAGAAGTGTAGAAGTGTAGAAGTCTAGAACTGTAGAAGTGTAGAAGTGTAGAAGTCTAGAACTGTAGAAGTGTAGAAGTCTAGAACTGTAGAACTGTAGAAGTGTAGAAGTCTAGAACTGTAGAAGTGTAGAAGTGTAGAAGTGTAGAAGTGTAGAAGTGTAGAAGTGAAGAAGTGTAGAAGTGTAGAAGTGTAGAAGTGAAGAAGTGTAGAAGTGTAGAAGTGTAGAATTGAAGAAGTGTAGAAGTGTAGAAGTGAAGAAGTGTAGAAGTGTAGAAGTGAAGAAGTGTAGAAGAGTAGAAGTGTAGAACTGTAGAAGTGTAGAAGTGTAGAAGTGAAGAAGTGTAGAAGTGTAGAAGTGAAGAAGTGTAGAACTGTAGAAGTGTAGAACTGTAGAAGTGTAGAAGTGTAGAAGTGTAGAAGTCTAGAACTGTAGAACTGTAGAAGTGTAGAAGTCTAGAACTGTAGAAGTGTAGAAGTGTAGAAGTGTAGAACTGTAGAAGTGTAGAAGTGTAGAAGTGTAGAAGTGTAGAAGTGAAGAAGTGTAGAAGTGTAGAAGTGTAGAAGTGTAGAATTGTAGAAGTCTAGAACTGTAGAAGTGTAGAAGTCTAGAAGTGTAGAACTGTAGAAGTGTAGAAGTCTAGAACTGTAGAAGTGTAGAACTGTAGAAGTGTAGGAATGTAGAAATGTAGAAGTGTAGAAGTCTAGAAGTCTAGAACTGTAGAAGTGTAGAACTGTAGAAGTGTAGAAGTCTAGAAGTGTAGAACTGTAGAAGTGTAGAAGTCTAGAACTGTAGAAGTGTAGAACTGTAGAAGTGTAGGAATGTAGAAATGTAGAAGTGTAGAAGTCTAGAAGTCTAGAACTGTAGAAGTGTAGAAGTCTAGAAGTGAAGAAGTGTAGAACTGTAGAACTGTAAAAGTGTAGAAGTGAAGAAGTGTAGAACTGTAGAAGTGTAGAAGTCTAGAAGTGAAGAAGTGTAGAACTGTAGAAGTGTAGAAGTCTAGAAGTGAAGAAGTGTAGAACTGTAGAAGTGTAGAACTGTAAAAGTGTAGAAGTCTAGAAGTGAAGAAGTGTAGAAGTGTAGAACTGTAAAAGTGTAGAAGTGTAGACATGTAGAACTGTAGAAGTGATGAAGTGTAGACATGTAGAACTGTAAAAGTGTAGAAGTGTAGAACTGTAGAAGTGAAGAAGTGAAGAAGTGTAGAAGTGTAGAACTGTAGAAGTGTAGAAGTCTAGAAGTGAAGAAGTGTAGAAGTGTAGAACTGTAAAAGTGTAGAAGTGTAGACATGTAGAACTGTAGAAGTGATGAAGTGTAGACATGTAGAACTGTAAAAGTGTAGAAGTGTAGAACTGTAGAAATGAAAGCTTTAGCATAAAGTTCTGCCGGGAAGACTTAATTGTTACGTCACTTTACCTTTCATCTATCCAATCACATTCTAACACTCGTGGTATAAAAGATCGGTACTTACTCATGTTTGAGTTCGCAGATGCTGACGCTCCAATTCACCACCATCCTCCCCACCACCTCCAAGTCGAATCATTCCCTCCATCCTCCCCACCACCAGGATGGTCCCTTCCATACCTCACAGGGGGTCGGCTGCGCCCCTGCCTTGATGTTCAGGCAAGATATGCAGAGTCCGGGCCCTCAGATTGCGAGCTACGGACGGGGCCTACGCCAAAGAACTTTATTGCTTGCTGGGTTGTTAATAAATGGATAATTGTCACAGTATTTATTCTCCCGAGTCTTTCTGGTAGAACTGTAGAAGTGTAGAAGTGAAGAACTGTAGAAGTGAAGTGTAGAAGTCTAGAAGTGTAGAAGTGTAGAAGTGTAGAACTGTAGAAGTGTAGAAGTGTAGAAGTGAAGTGTAGAAGTGTAGAAGTGTAGAAATGTAGAAGTGTAGAAGTGAAGTGTAGAAGTGTAGAAGTGAAGTGTAGAAGTGTAGAAGTGTAGAAGTGTAGAAATGTAGAAGTGTAGAAGTGAAATGTAGAAGTGTAGAAGTGTAGAAGTGTAGAAGTGAAGTGTAGAAGTGTAGAACTGTAGAAGTGTAGAAATGTAGAAGTGAAGTGTAGAAGTGTAGAAGTGGTGTAGAAGTGTAGAAGTGTAGAACTGTAGAACTGTAGAAGTGTAGAAGTGTAGAAGTGTAGAAATGTAGAAGTGAAGTGTAGAAGTGTAGAAGTGTAGAAGTGTAGAAGTGTAGAAATGTAGAAGGGTAGAAATGTAGAAGTGTAGAACTGTAGAAGTGAAGTGTAGAAGTGTAGAAGTGTAGAAATGTAGAAGTGAAGAACTGTAGAAGTGAAGTGTAGAAGTGTAGAAGTGAAGAAATGTAGAAGTGTAGAAGTGAAGTGTAGAAGTGTAGAAGTGAAGTGTAGAAGTGTAGAAGTGTAGAAGTGAAGAACTGTAGAAGTGAAGTGTAGAAGTGTAGAAGTGAAGAACTGTAGAAGTGAAGTGTAGAAGTGTAGAAGTGTAGAACTGTAGAAGTGAAGTGTAGAAGTGAAGTGTAGAAGTGTAGAAGTGTAGAAATGTAGAAGTGAAGTGTAGAAGTGTAGAAGTGTAGAAGTGTAGAAGTGAAGAACTGTAGAAGTGAAGTGAAGAGTAGAAGTGTAGAAGTGTAGAAATGTAGAAGTGTAGAAGTGAAGTGTAGAAGTGTAGAAGTGTAGAAATGTAGAAGTGTAGAAGTGAAGTGTAGAAGTGTAGAAGTGAAGTGTAGAAGTGTAGAAGTGTAGAAGTGAAGTGTAGAAGTGAAGAAATGTAGAAGTGAAGTGTAGAAGTGTAGAACTGTAGAAGTGTAGAAATGTAGAAGTGTAGAAGTGTAGAAGTGAAGTGTAGAAGTGAAGTGTAGAAGTGAAGTGTAGAAGTGAAGTGTAGAAGTGTAGAAGTGTAGAAGTGTAGAAGTGAAGAAATGTAGAAGTGTAGAAATGTAGAAGTGTAGAAATGTAGAAATGTAGAAGTGTAGAAGTGAAGTGTAGAAGTGTAGATGTGAAGTGTAGAACTGTAGAAGTGTAGAAATGTAGAAGTGTAGAAGTGTAGAAATGTAGAAGTGTAGAAGTGAAGTGTAGAAGTGTAGAAGTGTAGAAGTGTAGAAATGTAGAAGTGTAGAAGTGAAGTGTAGAAGTGTAGAAGTGTAGAAATGTAGAAGTGTAGAAGTGAAGTGTAGAAATGTAGAAGTGTAGAAGTGAAGTGTAGAAGTGTAGAAGTGAAGTGTAGAAGTGTAGAAGTGTAGAAGTGAAGTGTAGAAGTGAAGAAATGTAGAAGTGAAGTGTAGAAGTGTAGAACTGTAGAAGTGTAGAAATGTAGAAGTGTAGAAGTGTAGAAGTGAAGTGTAGAAGTGAAGTGTAGAAGTGAAGTGTAGAAGTGAAGTGTAGAAGTGTAGAAGTGTAGAAGTGTAGAAGTGAAGAAATGTAGAAGTGTAGAAATGTAGAAGTGTAGAAATGTAGAAATGTAGAAGTGTAGAAGTGAAGTGTAGAAGTGTAGATGTGAAGTGTAGAACTGTAGAAGTGTAGAAATGTAGAAGTGTAGAAGTGTAGAAATGTAGAAGTGTAGAAGCCACAAGTGAAAACATCTTCTGCTCGGGTTAGGCTTAGGGTTAGGGTTAGTCCATCTGAGACGAGAAAATTGCTTCTCCTGGTGAATATGTCAAGATTTTAATTTGATTTTCCCTTCTATTATAGAAACAAACTCTTATTCATGAACTCGTTCCTCTCGATGCGACATCTCGTCCCTAAATCTCTGAGACAGATGATAATTAAATTTGTGATTTTGGATTTAAGTTTTTAATGTCGTACACACTCAATATTACACAGAGGAAGAAAGAGTTTCTCTCAGTTTTGCTTGACAACAGCTCCCAGATCAGGGAAAAGAGGAACGTCAGGGCATTCTCCTTAAGCAAAGGCACACTCATATTTCATTGGCATGCTCGTCTCATAACTGGTCATGTGTTTGGACAGCTCAGATATGATGTTCATATGGCATGAGGTTTTCTGATCAAGACGTGCCTTGAGAAGCCGTTTGGTGATTCTTCATTAGACGTACAGCAGGTTTAAATCACAGGAATGACTTTCATGATCAGAAGAATCGCTTCATCCCGCCTCCCACGGCTCTCTCCTCTATAATGAGCAAAGCCTCGGATTCCAGGAATTAAAAACACTTCTGTACATTTGATCGAGGAAAGCGCTGATCTCACATTATGCTGAGTTTATTTCTCTCTTCTCGTCTTCTCCACTTCTGTCTCTCTGTTTCTGCCGTAGGATTTTTCCATTCATCACACAAGTCAAGTCGGATCAGCTTTATTTCAATAGATTATAGGAGATTGTGTTTGATGTTCACAGGAAAATAATGATAATGATGCAAACAGAGTTCAGTTCTGCTGTAAAGACAATCGTGTCACTGTTATCTCTGTCACCTACAACAAAAGTGCAGGATATTATAAAATATTTATTACACATGGTCCACGGTAATACCATAGTATTTGTTGAATTTCTTTGAAGTACCATGTAAATATTATGGCACAGTATATGACGAATCACCAGGTTCACAGAAGATGAAGACGAGGATGAGACAACACAAGATTTAATATAATATTAAGAACAAACAGCCAACACGCGAGACAGTGTGAATAACCGACAGGAGTGCGGGTGACGGAACAACTTAAGAAGAACACAAACGAGGATAACTGATCACACACAGCTGACACATATGAACTAATGATAACGGTAACCAAGGAGACAAACGAGTGGTGGGAATCTGAACAAAGACACGTGACAAATGAAAACTAAACACACTGAACACACTGTGACACACTGGTGATAACACAGTACTTTTGGTTTTGATTTGTAGTTCCTAATGATGTACTCATCTACATTTATTATTATTATAGCATTTATTCTTGGATTTATGTTGGTAATACTTTAATTCCGATGGTAAACTTTAGTCATTCTACTAACTGTAACTGTGCAGCTGCATGTCGGTTCGGGAATAAGTAACGTACAGTCAGTAGAATTAACTTTATGTTTGATTATTATGTCTTTTTTTATTATTTATTTAGTATTGTAATAATGGTTTTATTTTTGATTTTGATTTATACTATTTTCCATGTTCTATGTAAAACGCTGATGAGATTTGGGGGAACATTTGGATTTTTGGAACAAAAGGGGCAAAGCAAAGGCTTGAGACAAAAATTTCAGACCCTTTTCATGGAAAGTAGCTTCAATCTCCATATATTTTCATTCAGAATACTGATGAACGAGACGAGTTTGCTGGTGAAGTGTTTCTTTCAGATCGTCACACTCTCTCGACATGCACATATTCATTAAAAAGGGAAAACATTTCTGCAAACAAAATCTACATAGTTCATATATCAGATCTGCTCTAGACTCAGAATACATCAGCAAACGAGCCCAATTAAAGGGCTGGTGTTCATTATGCTGAAGGATCAGGCCCGATTCACACTGAGCTTTCCTGACTACACGGAATCATCACAACACAAGCTCCTGTTTAATTCCTGAAGGCTGGAGACTCGATCCGCTGTCTAGAAACCGGCTGTAGTTCTCTTCATCCTCGTGTCCAGTCAAACGCTGGCTTACCTGATGACAAATAAACCACTTAAAACTGCAAATCACACGGACAGCTTCTCCTCCATTCCACACCGAGGCCCGGATATACCGATCGATTTGATTAGTTAATATGTTAATTGCAGTGTGTGTCTGCGCTGCCGGGATCTTCAATTAATGCGAGTTATTACTCCACCCGAGTGCCTATCACAGCAAGTGTTGGTTTTAGATGCTTAAGACGGCGATGCAGAGACAAAGAAAGCTCATAAATAACAAGCTGTGCTTCTTTAACTGGCTTTGGTCAATGATGCATGTGTTCGTTCACTTGTGTTTGCATCCTCAAAGAGCCGGTGATTGTGCAGGTTTTACTTTTTTAATGCTGATAAAGTCACTCCAGTCATGTTATTCTTGAACAATTCTCTCCTTCAGGGTAAACAGGCTTTTTACATCAACATGTTTTCTTATGTGACTGTCCAAGGGAAAAGCCTTGAACTCTCAAAACTGGGTTCAGAATCTGCTCTTCTGTGCATATAAAGCACAAAGAATCAGAAATGATCAGAATGTTCCAATGATCAGTGAAAAACTGAAAAAAGAAAAATGTTTACAACTGTAATTTCCAAGCCTGGAAAAGTCATGGAAAGCAATAACATTTTAATATTTATGTGAATTGTTTCAGATCTCTGCCTTGTAAACACCGCCTAATTACTGTCATTAACATATAACAGAGCACCAGTCAACGTCCAGATCCTTTGTTTGAGGGAAGAGAGTAAAGCCATGTAAACTCATTGGCCAAAAGAATCCAGCATAGCTGCGTCTCCATCCAGTTTGACCTCACTGAAATGAACAGCAGAGCTCTTGTAGACCTGTTTACTCATGCTCACAATCTAAATGAGAATCTCTGTGAACATGGACTGCTGTGCTGGAATGAGTGTGAGTGTGTTTGTGGCGCTCGTCTCTCTCCTCTGACAGCGTCTCAATCTCAAACGTGTCAGACAGATCTCAGTCTGTTTGAGGTCAGCTGTAGGGGGCCTTATGGGTCTCTTTAATACAACTATAAAAACTGTTAAAATCCCAAAACCTGACTATGTTTGGAAACACATACGCAGAGCTGCAGGAGCATCAGTGTTACGGCCAGCTCGTTTTAAGGCGCAACATAAAAGAGGGATTAAAAACCAACGTACAATGAATACATATTCATCAAGGGTCACTGTGGCCCAAAGTCGTAGTACCTCTTAAAGTGGTCCACACCAAAGAAAACAAGCTCAGCAATCGCTTCTTCCCGTTCGATGAGATCGAGACAGAAGCTTTTCTGGCCATTGATGATGACATGGGTGGGTGGGTGGGGGGGGGACTCAAACCTCATAGTCTGCCACCAATGGGTAAGGAGAACACCCAGGGTCGTAACACTCAGTCGCTAGGACAGCTTTCCTGTTATACACCATATTTGCAATGCAGAAGTATGGCCGAGTCTCCATTCTTATGATGAAAATAAGTTTGGGATTGTGGCTTAGTGTTCTGTGCTCAACAAATCTGGTTTGCAACTTCCCAGTTCCATTAATAAAAATGGACAAAAGACCCCAAAATGATACAGGAGCAATTAAAGCAGCAGCATTAAAGCATCAAACTCATCTACATGACAAGAATAACACAATGAAGAAAGGGATTCATAATTTTCTCTTGCATTATGACCAGAATTAGCCTCATATGACGACCAATGCAGAAGGTCAGTGAAAGTGAGCAGAGGATGATGGGTGAAAAAGCTGATATGTGATCAATATTGTGGAAGAAAGTGGCACATTACGGTTTGCATCTTTTCATCTTCTTCCTTTCGAGGAGCTTCTCTCTCTCTCTGTCCCTCGACAGTGACGGTGTTGGTGAAGCTCAAAGCTGTGAAAGAACTCGCAAGGTCTTGGATTTAATATATATTAAGCGTAGCGTCAGTTCTGGCAGGTCACGCTAGTCAAGCTCTCATCAGCTGATCCATGTCTACCTAAAGGAATATGACACCTATCACTGTATTCATATCTCTCGTTTCTCAGGAGATATTAACCCTCCTCCATCCCCAGCTCCTCTCGTTTCTCAGGAGATATTAACCCTCCTCCATCCCCAGCTCCTCTTGTTTCTCATGAGATAATTACCCTCCTCCCTCCCCGGCTCCTCTCGTTTCTCAGGAGATAATTACCCTCCTCCCTCCCCAGCTCCTCTCGTTTCTCAGGAGATAATAACCCTCCTCCATCCCCAGCTCCTCTCGTTTCTCATGAGATAGTTACCCTCCTCCATCCCCAGCTCCTCTCGTTTCTCATGAGATAGTTACCCTCCTCCATCCCCAGCTCCTCTCGTTTCTCATGAGATAATTACCCTCCTCCATCCCCAGCTCCTCTCGTTTCTCAGGAGATAATTACCCTCCTCCATCCCCAGCTCCTCTCGTTTCTCAGGAGATAATAACCCTCCTCCATCCCCAGCTCCTCTCGTTTCTCATGAGATAGTTACCCTCCTCCATCCCCAGCTCCTCTCGTTTCTCATGAGATAATTACCCTCCTCCATCCCCAGCTCCTCTCGTTTCTCATGAGATAGTTACCCTCCTCCATCCCCAGCTCCTCTCGTTTCTCAGGAGATAATAACCCTCCTCCCTCCCCAGCTCCTCTCGTTTCTCATGAGATAGTTACCCTCCTCCATCCCCAGCTCCTCTCGTTTCTCATGAGATAATTGCCCTCCTCCATCCCCAGCTCCTCTCGTTCTCATGAGATAATTACCCTCCTCTATCCCCAGCTCCTCTCGTTTCTCATGAGATAATTACCCTCCTCCATCCCCAGCTCCTCTCGTTTCTCATGAGATAGTTACCCTCCTCCATCCCCAACTCCTCTCGTTTCTCATGAGATAGTTACCCTCCTTCATCCCCAGCTCCTCTCGTTTCTCATGAGATAGTTACCCTCCTCCATCCCCAGCTCCTCTCGTTTCTCATGAGATAATTGCCCTCCTCCATCCCCAGCTCCTCTCGTTTCTCATGAGATAATTACCCTCCTCCATCCCCAGCTCCACTCGTTTCTCAGGAGATAATTACCCTCCTCCCTCCCCAGCTCCTCTCGTTTCTCAGGAGATATTAACCCTCCTCCATCCCCAGCTCCTCTCGTTTCTCAGGAGATATTAACCCTCCTCCATCCCCAGCTCCTCTCGTTTCTCATGAGATAATTACCCTCCTCCCTCCCCAGCTCCTCTCGTCTCTCATGAGATAATTACCCTCCTCCATCCCCAGCTCCTCTCGTTTCTCAGGAGATATTAACCCTCCTCCCTCCCCAGCTCCTCTCGTTTCTCATGAGATAATTACCCTCCTCCCTCCCCAGCTCCTCTCGTTTCTCAGGAGATAATAACCCTCCTCCATCCCCAGCTCCTCTCGTTTCTCAGGAGATATTAACCCTCCTCCATCCCCAGCTCCTCTCGTTTCTCATGAGATAATTACCCTCCTCCATCCCCAGCTCCTCTCGTTTCTCAGGAGATATTAACCCTCCTCCATCCCCAGCTCCTCTCGTTTCTCAGGAGATAATAACCCTCCTCCCTCACCAGCTCCTCTCGTTTCTCAGGAGATAATAACCCTCCTCCATCCCCAGCTCCTCTCGTTTCTCAGGAGATATTAACCCTCCTCCATCCCCAGCTCCTCTCGCTTCTCATGAGATAATTACCCTCCTCCCTCCCCAGCTCCTCTCGTTTCTCAGGAGATATTAACCCTCCTCTATCCCCAGCTCCTCTCGTTTCTCATGAGATAATTACCCTCCTCCCTCCCCAGCTCCTCTCGTTTCTCAGGAGATATTAACCCTCCACCATCCCCAGCTCCTCTCGTTTCTCAGGAGATATTAACCCTCCTCCATCCCCAGCTCCTCTCGTTTCTCAGGAGATATTAACCCTCCTCCATCCCCAGCTCCTCTCGTTTCTCATGAGATAATTACCCTCCTCCCTCCCAGCTCCTCTCGTTTCTCATGAGATAATTACCCTCCTCCATCCCCAGCTCCTCTCGTTTCTCATGAGATAATTACCCTCCTCCATCCCCAGCTCCTCTCGTTTCTCAGGAGATATTAACCCTCCTCTATCCCCAGCTCCTCTCGTTTCTCATGAGATAGTTACCCTCCTCCCTCCCCAGCTCCTCTCGTTTCTCATGAGATAATTACCCTCCTCCCTCCCCAGCTCCTCTCATTTCTCATGAGATAGTTACCCTCCTCCATCCCCAGCTCCTCTCGTTTCTCAGGAGATAATTACCCTCCTCCATCCCCAGCTCCTCTCGTTTCTCATGAGATAATTACCCTCCTCCATCCCCAGCTCCTCTCGTTTCTCAGGAGATAATTACCCTCCTCCATCCCCAGCTCCTCTCGTTTCTCATGAGATAATTACCCTCCTCCATCCCCAGCTCCTCTTGTTTCTCATGAGATAATTACCCTCCTCCATCCCCAGCTCCTCTCGTTTCTCAGGAGATAATTACCCTCCTCCATCCCCAGCTCCTCTCGTTTCTCAGGAGATATTAACCCTCCTCCATCCCCAGCTCCTCTCGTTTCTCAGGAGATATTAACCCTCCTCCATCCCCAGCTCCTCTCGTTTCTCATGAGATATTAACCCTCCTCCATCCCCAGCTCCTCTCGTTTCTCAGGAGATATTAACCCTCCTCCATCCCCAGCTCCTCTCGTTTCTCAGGAGATAATTACTCTCCTCCATCCCCAGCTCCTCTCGTTTCTCATGAGATATTAACCCTCCTCCATCCCCAGCTCCTCTCGTTTCTCAGGAGATATTAACCCTCCTCCATCCCCAGCTCCTCTCGTTTCTCATGAGATATTAACCCTCCTCCATCCCCAGCTCCTCTCGTTTCTCATGAGATAATTACCCTCCTCCATCCCCAGCTCCTCTCGTTTCTCAGGAGATATTAACCCTCCTCCATCCCCAGCTCCTCTCGTTTCTCAGGAGATATTAACCCTCCTCCATCCCCAGCTCCTCTCGTTTCTCATGAGATAATTACCCTCCTCCCTCCACAGCTCCTCTCGTTTCTCATGAGATAATTACCCTCCTCCCTCCCCAGCTCCTCTCGTTTCTCATGAGATAATTACCCTCCTCCCTCCCCAGCTCCTCTCGTTTCTCATGAGATAATTACCCTCCTCCATCCCCAGCTCCTCTCGTTTCTCAGGAGATAATTACCCTCCTCCCTCCCCAGCTCCTCTCGTTTCTCATGAGATAATTACCCTCCTCCATCCCCAGCTCCTCTCGTTTCTCATGAGATAATTACCCTCCTCCCTCCCCAGCTCCTCTCGTTTCTCAGGAGATATTAACCCTCCTCCATCCCCAGCTCCTCTCGTTTCTCATGAGATAATTACCCTCCTCCCTCCCCAGCTCCTCTCGTTTCTCATGAGATAATTACCCTCCTCCATCCCCAGCTCCTCTCGTTTCTCATGAGATAATTACCCTCCTCCCTCCCCAGCTCCTCTCGTTTCTCATGAGATAATTACCCTCCTCCCTCCCCAGCTCCTCTCGTTTCTCAGGAGATATTAACCCTCCTCCCTCCCCAGCTCCTCTCGTTTCTCATGAGATAATTACCCTCCTCCCTCCCCAGCTCCTCTCGTTTCTCATGAGATAATTACCCTCCTCCATCCCCAGCTCCTCTCGTTTCTCATGAGATAATTACCCTCCTCCCTCCCCAGCTCCTCTCGTTTCTCATGAGATAATTACCCTCCTCCCTCCCCAGCTCCTCTCGTTTCTCATGAGATAATTACCCTCCTCCATCCCCAGCTCCTCTCGTTTCTCAGGAGATATTAACCCTCCTCCCTCCCCAGCTCCTCTCGTTTCTCAGGAGATATTAACCCTCCTCCATCCCCAGCTCCTCTCGTTTCTCAGGAGATATTAACCCTCCTCCATCCCCAGCTCCTCTCGTTTCTCAGGAGATATTAACCCTCCTCCATCCCCAGCTCCTCTCGTTTCTCAGGAGATAATTACCCTCCTCCATCCCCAGCTCCTCTCGTTTCTCATGAGATAATTACCCTCCTCCATCCCCAGCTCCTCTCGTTTCTCAGGAGATAATTACCCTCCTCCATCCCCAGCTCCTCTCGTTTCTCATGAGATAATTACCCTCCTCCATCCCCAGCTCCTCTTGTTTCTCATGAGATAATTACCCTCCTCCATCCCCAGCTCCTCTCGTTTCTCAGGAGATAATTACCCTCCTCCATCCCCAGCTCCTCTCGTTTCTCAGGAGATATTAACCCTCCTCCATCCCCAGCTCCTCTCGTTTCTCAGGAGATATTAACCCTCCTCCATCCCCAGCTCCTCTCGTTTCTCATGAGATATTAACCCTCCTCCATCCCCAGCTCCTCTCGTTTCTCAGGAGATATTAACCCTCCTCCATCCCCAGCTCCTCTCGTTTCTCAGGAGATAATTACTCTCCTCCATCCCCAGCTCCTCTCGTTTCTCATGAGATATTAACCCTCCTCCATCCCCAGCTCCTCTCGTTTCTCAGGAGATATTAACCCTCCTCCATCCCCAGCTCCTCTCGTTTCTCATGAGATATTAACCCTCCTCCATCCCCAGCTCCTCTCGTTTCTCATGAGATAATTACCCTCCTCCATCCCCAGCTCCTCTCGTTTCTCAGGAGATATTAACCCTCCTCCATCCCCAGCTCCTCTCGTTTCTCAGGAGATATTAACCCTCCTCCATCCCCAGCTCCTCTCGTTTCTCATGAGATAATTACCCTCCTCCCTCCACAGCTCCTCTCGTTTCTCATGAGATAATTACCCTCCTCCCTCCCCAGCTCCTCTCGTTTCTCATGAGATAATTACCCTCCTCCCTCCCCAGCTCCTCTCGTTTCTCATGAGATAATTACCCTCCTCCATCCCCAGCTCCTCTCGTTTCTCAGGAGATAATTACCCTCCTCCCTCCCCAGCTCCTCTCGTTTCTCATGAGATAATTACCCTCCTCCATCCCCAGCTCCTCTCGTTTCTCATGAGATAATTACCCTCCTCCCTCCCCAGCTCCTCTCGTTTCTCAGGAGATATTAACCCTCCTCCATCCCCAGCTCCTCTCGTTTCTCATGAGATAATTACCCTCCTCCCTCCCCAGCTCCTCTCGTTTCTCATGAGATAATTACCCTCCTCCATCCCCAGCTCCTCTCGTTTCTCATGAGATAATTACCCTCCTCCCTCCCCAGCTCCTCTCGTTTCTCATGAGATAATTACCCTCCTCCCTCCCCAGCTCCTCTCGTTTCTCAGGAGATATTAACCCTCCTCCCTCCCCAGCTCCTCTCGTTTCTCATGAGATAATTACCCTCCTCCCTCCCCAGCTCCTCTCGTTTCTCATGAGATAATTACCCTCCTCCATCCCCAGCTCCTCTCGTTTCTCATGAGATAATTACCCTCCTCCCTCCCCAGCTCCTCTCGTTTCTCATGAGATAATTACCCTCCTCCCTCCCCAGCTCCTCTCGTTTCTCATGAGATAATTACCCTCCTCCATCCCCAGCTCCTCTCGTTTCTCAGGAGATATTAACCCTCCTCCCTCCCCAGCTCCTCTCGTTTCTCAGGAGATATTAACCCTCCTCCATCCCCAGCTCCTCTCGTTTCTCAGGAGATATTAACCCTCCTCCATCCCCAGCTCCTCTCGTTTCTCAGGAGATATTAACCCTCCTCCATCCCCAGCTCCTCTCGTTTCTCATGAGATAATTACCCTCCTCCATCCCCAGCTCCTCTCGTTTCTCATGAGATAATTACCCTCCTCCCTCCCCAGCTCCTCTCGTTTCTCAGGAGATATTAACCCTCCTCCATCCCCAGCTCCTCTCGTTTCTCAGGAGATATTAACCCTCCTCCATCCCCAGCTCCTCTCGTTTCTCATGAGATATTAACCCTCCTCCATCCCCATTTCCTCTCGTTTCTCATGAGATATTAACCCTCCTCCATCCCCAGCTCCTCTCGTTTCTCAGGAGATATTAACCCTCCTCCATCCCCAGCTCCTCTCATTTCTCATGAGATATTAACCCTCCTCCATCCCCATTTCCTCTCGTTTCTCAGGAGATATTAACCCTCCTCCATCCCCAGCTCCTCTCGTTTCTCATGAGATATTAACCCTCCTCCATCCCCAGCTCCTCTCGTTTCTCAGGAGATATTAACCCTCCTCCATCCCCAGCTCCTCTCGTTTCTCATGAGATAATTACCCTCCTCCCTCCCCAGCTCCTCTCGTTTCTCAGGAGATATTAACCCTCCTCCATCCCCAGCTCCTCTCGTTTCTCATGAGATAATTACCCTCCTCCCTCCCCAGCTCCTCTCGTTTCTCAGGAGATATTAACCCTCCTCCATCCCCAGCTCCTCTCGTTTCTCATGAGATAATTACCCTCCTCCATCCCCAGCTCCTCTCGTTTCTCATGAGATATTTACCCTCCTCCATCCCCAGCTCCTCTCGTTTCTCATGAGATATTAACCCTCCTCCCTCCCCAGCTCCTCTCGTTTCTCATGAGATATTAACCCTCCTCCCTCCCCAGCTCCTCTCGTTTCTCAGGAGACATTAACCCTCCTCCATCCCCAGCTCCTCTCGTTTCTCATGAGATAATTACCCTCCTCCATCCCCAGCTCCTCTCGTTTCTCATGAGATATTTACCCTCCTCCATCCCCAGCTCCTCTCGTTACTCATGAGATAATTACCCTCCTCCATCCCCAGCTCCTCTCGTTACTCATGAGATAATTACCCTCCTCCATCCCCAGCTCCTCTCGTTTCTCAGGAGATATTAACCCTCCTCCATCCCCAGCTCCTCTCGTTTCTCATGAGATAATTACCCTCCTCCCTCCCCAGCTCCTCTCGTTTCTCAGGAGATATTAACCCTCCTCCATCCCCAGCTCCTCTCGTTTCTCATGAGATAATTACCCTCCTCCATCCCCAGCTCCTCTCGTTTCTCATGAGATATTTACCCTCCTCCATCCCCAGCTCCTCTCGTTTCTCATGAGATATTAACCCTCCTCCCTCCCCAGCTCCTCTCGTTTCTCATGAGATATTAACCCTCCTCCCTCCCCAGCTCCTCTCGTTTCTCAGGAGACATTAACCCTCCTCCATCCCCAGCTCCTCTCGTTTCTCATGAGATAATTACCCTCCTCCATCCCCAGCTCCTCTCGTTTCTCAGGAGATATTAACCCTCCTCCATCCCCAGCTCCTCTCGTTTCTCATGAGATATTAACCCTCCTCCCTCCCCATCTCCTCTCGTTTCTCAGGAGATATTAACCCTCCTCCCTCCCCAGCTCCTCTCGTTTCTCAGGAGATATTAACCCTCCTCCCTCCCCAACTCCTCTCGTTTCTCATGAGATAATTACCCTCCTCCCTCCCCAGCTCCTCTCGTTTCTCAGGAGATAATTACCCTCCTCCATCCCCAGCTCCTCTCGTTTCTCAGGAGATATTAACCCTCCTCCATCCCCAGCTCCTCTCGTTTCTCATGAGATAATTACCCTCCTCCATCCCCAGCTCCTCTCGTTTCTCATGAGATATTTACCCTCCTCCATCCCCAGCTCCTCTCGTTTCTCATGAGATAGTTACCCTCCTCCATCCCCAGCTCCTCTCGTTTCTCATGAGATAATTACCCTCCTCCATCCCCAGCTCCTCTCGTTTCTCAGGAGATATTAACCCTCCTCCATCCCCAGCTCCTCTCGTTTCTCAGGAGATATTAACCCTCCTCCATCCCCAGCTCCTCTCGTTTCTCAGGAGATATTAACCCTCCTCCATCCCCAGCTCCTCTCGTTTCTCATGAGATAATTACCCTCCTCCCTCCCCAGCTCCTCTCGTTTCTCAGGAGATATTAACCCTCCTCCATCCCCAGCTCCTCTCGTTTCTCATGAGATAATTACCCTCCTCCATCCCCAGCTCCTCTCGTTTCTCATGAGATATTTACCCTCCTCCATCCCCAGCTCCTCTCGTTTCTCATGAGATATTAACCCTCCTCCATCCCCAGCTCCTCTCGTTTCTCAGGAGATATTAACCCTCCTCCCTCCCCAGCTCCTCTCGTTTCTCAGGAGATATTAACCCTCCTCCCTCCCCAGCTCCTCTCGTTTCTCAGGAGATAATAACCCTCCTCCCTCCCCAGCTCCTCTCGTTTCTCAGGAGATAATAACCCTCCTCCCTCCCCAGCTCCTCTCGTTTCTCAGGAGATAATTACCCTCCTCCCTCCCCAGCTCCTCTCGTTTCTCAGGAGATAATAACCCTCCTCCCTCCCCAGCTCCTCTCGTTTCTCAGGAGATAATTACCCTCCTCCCTCCCCAGCTCCTCTCGTTTCTCAGGAGATAATAACCCTCCTCCCTCCCCAGCTCCTCTTGTTTCTCAGGAGATATTAACCCTCCTCCCTCCCCAGCTCCACCTCTAGTCCAGTCAAGATTTGGCATTTTGATTCCCTCTGAATCAGACTTAAATTCTCTAATTATGTCATACATTAAAATGAATTAATGATATCTGCAATACATTCATGTTGGTTCTGTTCTGTTTACCCTGAGGGGGATTATTGCTGCTCTTATATATGCTAGGCTTCATGGATGCGCAGGGAGTTCTCACCCAGAACAGAACCATACCGCCAATCCAAACTGTATGCTGACTGTCAATCGTATTTGACGATAGTGGTTCTGGCAGAAAATCAGTTATGTTGTATGGCCGGATGCGGATAACAGAAAGTCAGAAATTGAATTTCTCCACCTCAGATTTGATGCGTCTCACAGTGAATACTGAAGTCAGCGACGATCCTGCCTCTCAGAAATGAAAACCGAACAAAGAGACGGAGAACAATAACAACATCTCACTCATAAACGACCTGCTTTGTATTTGTTGATTTCGGGTAAAAATGTGTGTCCAAAGTGAATGATGTTTGTTACGAATGCACAGTTATTTCTTACTTTTGTTTCCCCCAAAGTTATTCAATGTTATTCATGTTCACAGCAATAATTGCAGCGCATTTGGAAAGGCATTCATCCGGGTGACGTGTTTCTTTCAGCGATTCTCTCTTGCAAAACGGCATGATGACTCACCCTGTCCTAATGCGTTCGGGCTAAAGCCATAGAACTCGAACTCGGACAGGAATCTCATTATATTGTGTATGGATGGCGGCTGTGATGACGGCTCACTCACTGTGTTCCTCTGCCTGGTTGTGTCTTCCAGGGGAGAAGCAATGGCCGGTTCGCTCTCAGAGTCACCATGGTAGGAACGCTGCTTGTGTGTGGTTGAGTGTGTTTCTTCCCTCGGCCTCTGCCTGTGTTCGTGCTGGATGTGTGTGTGTGTGTGTGTGTGTGTGTGTGTGTGTCTGTGTAAGTCATGTAGCTCTGTGGACGATGGTTGATTAGATGCTTTCTTGCATTCTTCTCCTGCTTCTCCTGCATCCCTGTAGTGTCTTTGTTCCTCTGGATTCCCTGTTCCTCCAGTGCCTTCGCCAGACAGAGGAGCACACATGCTAGCGCAGGGATAAAGACAGTTTTGAATGATGTTACTTCTTATTAATTAAAGAAGACATCAGAAAAATCTGTGCTTATCTCTGCGGGCGACGTGATGATGCTCCTCGCAAAAGAAGATCTTCTGCCGGCATCCCCGAACCTGGTATGTGCGAGCCAACACGGGTGTTTTTCTGTCTTTGTACATGTTTTCTTTGTGTTGTTTTTCTTGTGAGGTGCATTTATGAGAAGAAAACCCTAATAAAACACATTTGAAATGCTCCAGGTCTCTAGCATGCTGTTTAGTATGGAGCGAACGTGTCTGGGTCAGTGTCCATGAAATTACTCGAGTGTCTGTGATATTGCTAAATGATCCAGTGCTTTTCCATCTTATCCCCAGAGAGAAGTTGTATAGTCACTCTATCAGTGTGTATTTGTCAGTGCGTGCACGGCTCTTTAAAAGCAAATACGCAACGTTTATTTGTATTTGCATGGAGAGCCAAAGGTTACCGTGCCTCAAAATCCTCAAGTTAAAGATAAAGAGCTCTGTTGGAGCTGACACACACTGCATTAGATGCTCTAACCCTGGGCTGCGGTGGGGAACTGCATTCTCATACATGTAGAACTACTGTGACATTTCACAATTAAATGTTAACCATTTTTGTCAGTGTTTAAATGCCAAACCCCAGTGGATTTCCGGCTCTGCCTTTGTCAAAAACAGGAGAAGGGCAAGCCATTGGACTCAAGCCGTCAGCGAGGTCCATCTAGACCAGGCGTTTTCAATTAAAGTTACAAGGTCTCTATATCTCCTTCCCAGCTTTTGGAACAGTTATACATATCCACCGGGGCAGACGTTTTACTTTACAAAAGAAAGAAAAACCCCAAACCAATCTAAATAGTCATCAAAGATGAGAATCTTGGGCCCAGAGAGCCAAAACACTGATGTCTAAGAGTTTCTGCCAAAAAATTACCTAAAAAGTAAATATTTCTCCCAACTGGATATGAATATAAAAAGGTTAGATCAGATGTTTTAACAGGCTATTTTTATTTTACATTTAGACATCTTTGTGTATGGCACATAAAAGCCTTATGACTGAGAAACACTCATAAAGAAAAGTATGGACCATTTTTATATTTTGCTCAAAGTAATAAACTACTAAAAACAAACAATGTACAAAATCTAATAATCAAAACTCTCATCATGAGGACAAAATGAAGTTAACTTGAAGTTTTTTGGTCTTCCCTTGCCATCTCTAAATGATTTTCCAAATTCTAACATTGTTTATTATGAAATGCTCTTCTGATGCTGATTAATAATGCTAAATGTATGAAAAAAAACCCATCTAAAGATGCCAAACATTACCTGAATGACTGAATGACAGATCAGAATAAGTGTATTTGCTGCATTCTCATTTTCTGCATTGTTTTTGGGAAAGTATCTGTTTTGCTGCTCACTAATGTTGTTAAAATAACCGCTTCGTCTGCAGCTCTTAATGCGGCGCTTTAGAGAAGCAACACACACGGGCATGAAGGAAGCACTTTTAGCTCTAGATAAAGATATTATAGATGTAGCTCTGAAAGATCATTATCATAAACAGCCCTGAGTGCTCGTGATGTAAACCGCTCCGCTGTTTTGACGCGCTGCTAACTGTAATCTGTAGAAACGGTAAAATGGCGCAATTATGTCCCGCCATTTGAATAACACTGATCTAGACTACATCATTAGTGGCCCGTTTGCTGAAGCAGTGTCCTCCTCAACAGCTCAGGGAGGAAACGTGGCGCTCTCGATGTGCCTCCATCCCTTCGGCCCTTCATTAGTCCGAGCATCTTCCCGATCCAGACTGAGCTTCATCAGGGACGATCATGTGAAGCCAGATATTTTAACAAAGGAACTCAAGCAAGCAGATGTATTTGTCTTTGCTTGCTGACCTGAGGTTTGCCGGGATGTGTTGATGGAGGAGCGGGAAGCGTGTTGTTGATTCCCGACAGCGCTGGACGGGACGTGAGGGAACACTAGCGGCCACACAGCTGCTCACGCACATGTTCTCGCATCTCCTTCTCTACTCGCTTTTTGCAATACATTTTTTGCTTTGATGATGTCCACGATTAGAGGACATGTTAACAAATGAACTTTTTATTCCAGGATTCAGCTATATCGGGATCATTTAATATCACATCTCATGAGACGCATTATATTACTGCTTATTTTATCGACAGATGTATTAAGCTGCTTTTGCTCTAATCCTGGAGTCTCGAGATGAAATGTGCCCACTGAGTTCTGGTGTAAATGCGATGACAACAGATGAGGTGGATACATTTCATTCTCTGGAGGAAAGGGAAGAGAAATGTCAAACTACTGAATCATTGCTTGGCCATCTGGACATTACTATGCAGACTGGGATGAGTGTTGTTATATTAGATGTGAAACAGGAGTGTGTGCAAAGTGAAGATTCATCAGCTGTAGGCACTGGCGTCGGTTTGCTGGTTCGCTTTCAAAAGGCCAAATCAACAACATTTGTGGTGTCTGATTCATACAAAGTAAATTTCATCACCAAGCAGGGAGGATATTAAAAATGATGCACAGCTTATGACTAGTAAAAGCGACCGCACTGCTGTTAATGTCACCGAGTCGCTCCGAACAGCTCAAGATAACAATAATTCTCTCAAATCATCAGCTTT
>NC_137140.1:500640-530640 GCF_949319135.1 Squalius cephalus
GGGACCTGCAGGCATTTTCAGTTGACGAAGCGTGCCTGGACTTCCGGCCGGCTAACTCCCATGTGATCCTGAGACCGGGAGATGTGCCCAAAGTTCCCACAACTCCCTCCAGGGATCAGGTGGTGAACTTGCAAGCGCTGCCCCTGGAGGACCCAGCCCTAGCACTGCTCTGTCCAGTACACGCCTTCTGCGCTTACGTTGATAGAACTCAGACCAGTTCTTTGTCTGTTACGGAGGCCGGCAGAAGGGAAAGGCTGTCTCCAAGCAGAAATTGTCCCACTGGATAGTAGATGCTATTACCTCGGCTTACCAAGCTTAAGGCCTGCCTTACACCTCCTCGCTAACAGACATTAGTAGAGCTGCGGCTGGGCGACATCTAACACATTTGCGAGATTCTACAATCTCTGTGTAGAGCTCATATCCTCTTGTATACTCGCTCCAAGTAGCCAGTAAGGAGGACCTGCTCAGTGTCAATTCCCTTGCTGCGCCATTCCACTCAGCGGACTGGATGCGTGCGCTAATTTCCTTAGGTGAGAGAACTTGAATGCGAGAATTCACACGCTGCTCCTTATACACACACACAGCGGGTGGAGCTCACAACACAAATTCCGCAGACCAAGGTACTTTGTGTACAATTGGCTCATTTTGTACCACACAAAGGAGATTGGGCTCTCGGACGAGGTCCCATTCGCCAGTCGTTCTGACGTAATGTCTCTGTTCCCTCCTTCAGGGAACGAGGGTTACATACATAACCAATATGTTCTGCTTCTCTACAGCTGTGGATGAGTGATAGAGCAATGTATCCGACAACATTTTGAGCAAATATTGTGTAAATGAGCAACTTAAATGATAAATATTGGTCGACCACTAAAGTTGATTGTACCTGCATTGTTTGTTGCTGATGCTTCTTTTGTCATTTGCTTTATGTTCATTACATGGCCAAACGCATGCGGACCGTGATGAACACACACACACACACACACACACACACACACACACACACACACACACACACACACACACACACACACACACACACACACACACACACACACACACACATTACTTACAGCTGCATGAACTCAAACATGCTTCTGTATTCCAACATGACCTGAACTCGACTGAAAAGTGCAGAAGTGCTCATAGCAGCCAATGAGGATCTGCTCCCTATTTAATGTTGTAATGAAATATAAGAATCAAGCACATATTGGAGGTCTGCATACTCTCGGCCATGTAGTGTGTGTTGCTTATTAATGTGCTTCCCTTTTTTTGCTAAAGGCCATTTTCCCCACACGCTCTGGAGCCTAGTCGATCTTGTTGCCTTTATTTTGCAACCAAATCAGACTTGTCATTGCTTTTTCTGCAGGAGTCCATCAACATAATTACAATCATCTCGGTCTCAGTAGCCCAACGCGAACACCTAAAAATGGTAAGGAACCATCTCAAAGAATAATCTTGTTGTCGAGTGCTTGTGTTTGCATGCCTACAAGATCAACTGGTGCTATGACCAGCTCAATGGCATTGGCCATCTTCATCATCATCACCATTTCCACCTTTAAGAAAACAACTCAGAGAACCTTGAGTTAATGTTGTCAATGAGGGCGGCGCTCAGGCCAGTGGTTAAATCTCCCAGCTGTAACGAAAGCTTCTGACTGGCGAGCAGAAATGGCTCGTTAGCACTGATTAAATCACTGCCGTTGGTGAAGCACTCGAGTCGGACTGGGGTTGGTGGAGGATGGGAGTCGCTTTCCCACCCAACAAGCTTAAAAGGCTCCCAGTGGATCTGTGCTTATATGACAAAGCCTGTTATTGCCTTCACACAGAGCAGCTGATTCACTGCATGAAGATCCTGTTCTGCTGTGGATTATTATGAGTTGTGTTGCATGGCGGGTCATCTCGGCCTGCAGTCCAAATCTTTAACAGCTTGTATACTATTTGCATTTTGTCTTGTAACATATAATAAAATATTATTTTAATACAGTAAAATAACACACACACACACATTATATAGTATCACTACATTTAGTTTACACACTGCTGTTCAAAAGTCTTCTTTTTTAAAATAAATCAATACTTTTTATTCATTCAGGATGCATTAAGTTGACAGTAAAGACACTTATAATGTCACAAATGATTCAGTTTCAAATAAATGCTGTTGTTCTTCATCAAAAAATCTTGAAAAATAAAAAGTATGACGGTTTCCACAAAAATATGAAGCAGCAACATTAATAATAATGAGAAATGTTTCTTGATCATCAAATCCTCATATTAGAGTGATTTCTGAAGGATCATGTGACACTGAAGACTGGAGTAATGATGCTGAACATTCAGCTTTGATCACAGGAATAAATTACACTTTACTGTATATTCACAGAGAATATGAATAATATTTCACTGTTTTTACAGTACAGTTTTTATCAAATAAATGCAGCCTTGGAGAGCAGAAGAGACTTTAACATTAAAAAATCTCTTGAACGGTAGTGTATATGGTATAATATATAGTCTTCCTGAATATACAGTGGCATGTCCTAATTTTGCAGAGTTAGACACGTTTCTGGGTTAAACATATTTTATTAATCCTGGAACAACATTCATGTCTGAAAAACATAACTTCCATAAAATAGAGGTGTGAAATTATGTGTGAATAACACTCATTGGGTCTCATTCATGAAACACGAGCAGAACGGATTTTTGTGTAAATCGTGTGTAAAGTGGTTCTGGCGTAAATTTTCGGATTCATTAAAATGTTCGTATTTTCCAAATGTTAGTTGGTACGAAAGAAATCTACACCTGGTCCCAGCCACGCGTAAATAGTGCGTTTAACATCCGAACGTTTTGCTCATTAATAAGGCTGCCTTTTAATTCACCGTAATCGGGTACATATTTACACAGCATTTTGAAAAAAACAATTACATACGGTTTTTCTTTTTACTTTTATTACGAGAGCCAGTAATAGCATCTGCAAACGGAACACAAGTCCGCAAGTCTTTTTTTTTATTATTATTTTTTTTATTATAATCAAGCTGTTTATTTTTATTTTTTTATTTTTTTACAAGTCCGCAAGTTACAAGTGTTGCAGTCAAGCTTCATGTCGAACCATTTTCTTTTCACTTCTGGGACTGTTCGATTAACAGATGAAACTCCATTGACTGCAGACCTGCTGCCAAGCATTTTTACCTATTTAGGTAAAAGCATTATTACCTAAAAAATCCTTTTTTTAGGACCTGGTACGCCACTATGTAGGCTACGCTTGAAAATAAAATGTGGCGTTTTGAATGAACTTCAACTTCAACTTAAATTTCTGCATCTGAGAAATTTCTCTTTTTCATTCGCTTTTGAGAAGACATGTTGAAATCCTTCGTTTCGTGTCATAATATGATGCCCATATATAGTTGTCAGTCTGTTTTAATGGGCGGGATTTATGGTAATTAAGAATGAGCGTGCACGCGCGTCCCATTTACGACTGATTGGAATTCATTAACACACACACACATTTCACTATCAAATCTGACGTTAACGAAGTATTTGTGAATCAGGAGAAGAATTTTCGGGAATGTCTCTTTACGCGCAAATCACTCACATATTTACTCGTATATTTACGAATGTTTCATGAATGAGACCCACTGTGAGACTAAACTTACATAAACTGTAAACTTGTCCCTCAAATCTGATTGGTTGATTGGAATGTTGATCCAGGAACACGTTGCACTTGGTGAAATCAGGTTCTGCTATATGGTGTCCTCCAAAAGATTAGACATGCTGGAACAGGGTGGGATTTTGGACAAAAATGAATCCTTATCATTTTGTGATAACTTTGCATTGCTAAAGGACAACCTGAATTATGACAATATATTTTGTAAAACAAGGAATTCATAACACAGAAAACCCTGCTGACAATCAATCAAACAAACAATCAAATGGAAGATTAAATGAGCCTAAGATGGTGTCCTGGTCTAAACCAGCTGAACATCACGGCCAGGCCACTGTTACTTCCATTACTATATAATCGAAAAGAAAATCATTCTTGTTGGTCTTCATTAATAATTTCTACTAGGGGTGTAACGATTAGTTTTAACAACGATTCGATTCGTATCGCGATTCGTGGTTGTGGATACGATTCAAGGACGATATTGGTTCATTTAGAACGATGCGATCCGAAACGATTCAGGGACTTGAAATCGATTCAGTGACTTTTTAGCCAAAAATTCTTGTAAGGGAATCAGGTATCAATTAATTATGGATATAAACAAACAAGTAAACAACAATTAATGTCAAATGCATTCACATTTTATTTGAATAACGTAGGACTGCACGATTATGACAAAAATCATAATTGTCGATTATTCCCTTGAAATTGTGATTATTAATTACGATTATCTCAACATTGAATGATGTTTTGAATAGTTTGGCATGGGACCCACATCTCCCCATAGTCATCAAGCTGAGACCCACCTTTTTAGGAATTATATAGGCCTATTATAATACATTTGTTTACACAAAAATTGTTGACACACAAGTTCTGTCCCCCTTTACTTAACATACAAAAAAAAAAAATTTTAAGAATATGACAAATACTGATAAACAGTAGGCACTGTGTGGTTAAGCTATTAAATAGCAGTCCCAAACTAGTTTTTGTTAATACAATCTTGGTCTGAGCCTCCACAGTCATATAAAAATATACAAAATAACCAGTAAGTGGCATTTTGTTATGGAAACAAACAACAGTTAGCCTACCATGGTGACACACAATACTTAGAAGAACTGCTAAAGAAACATGGAAACTGCTCCTGATAAATAGCAACACACATGACGTACCAATAACGTAATTTATTGGTATTTTACTTGTATTTCTTAACTTACTAATTTACGACGTTGCATGCTCGTATTTCTTTTGCGCTTTAGTGAAGTGATACAGCGCGCGCCGGCGCATTTGCGTGTGCAGTTGAATAGTGCGCGCTACTGCAGTATAGATAGAGAGCCTAAGTCCCGCCCCTCCGCTTCCGGCTCATGGGACCTTATTTCGGAAAAAATATGTATGGAAGTCAATGGCGAGAGATAACTTATCTTTTTATTCCGTCTGAACTGTGCCCTGAACTACACATATGATGTTTGTCAATTTAAAAGGTAATTATGAAAGTCAAGAAAGTCGCAGTTTGTCATAAAACAGAAGAGTAACGTTTAGTTTTATGTGAAAATCGCTCAATGAACTACATCTCTCGTCTCGCACTATGTACGTCACAAGATCCGTTGCTCGTATGTGTGTATTCTGGCTCAAAACACTCAGGCATGACGGCGTAACGTTACGATTATAATGTAAGACTATAGAAAAAATGTCAGACGTTAGCTTCAGTAAAGTTAGCTTCATTCATTGAGAGAAAAGGTATGACGTCGCATGTGCGCCTTCTGGGTTTGTAGTCTTTGTAATTACGTATTTTCACAGTCTTATACCTCAGCAGTTTTACATCAAGCTGCGACTTTCTTGAATTTAAAATGTATCTTTTAAATTGACAAACATCATATGTGTAAATCAGGGCACAATTCAAACGAGATCAAAATATTTGTTGTCTCTCGCCATTGACTACCATACAATATTTTTCCGAAATAAGGTCCCATGGTGGTCGACCGGAAGGGGAGGGACTTAGGCTCTCTATAGCGGCTGAGAGGACAGGAGAGCCCGTGTGTCTGAGGCGAGAGACTTCGCGCTGCTTGACTGTTGTCGCGCTGCTGCTCACGCGTCACGCATGGCGACGACGTCACAGATAGGCAGACTGAATCGAGTAACGTTAATGTTTTTTTGAAGAAAAAACATCCATATAAAGTCTGACGTGCTTAAATCCAATGCGTTATTTCCTAGTATGGATACAATCGATTCATTGCCTTTTAAAACGATGTTAGATCGATATATGTCGTCCGGAAGGCCAACTTGCCGAGCACAGATCGATGTAGTTGGATCATAGGAATATAAATCAATACATCGATGTAGTTGATGAATCGTTACACCCCTAATTTCTACTAGAATGCATTTACATTAGAAAATGAATGATGGTTTATGCTGATATTGTCCAAAAGCGCACTTTGAATGCTAGGGCGTTTGCTGGACAGAGTGTTGTATGTATGCCGTGAATGAAGGCGTATTGAGACGGTCAAACACACTCTTCAGTCTCTAACATCACATCAATCCTCTCGCTGTCTGGACGGCGTTCTCTACAGCTGCTGCAAATACTCACTCCCACAACAAGCCAAAATGCCATTTCACGATGCTTCATCATTACAAGAGCGCCAAAAAACAAAGCATCCCGACTCTATTTCATTTGCTCTTATTGAACTGCGTTCTTTTTCCCTTGAATTGACCAGCTCACAGATCTCTGAGGCACGGTAAGTTATCTTCGCAACATCATTGATTCTCTATCTTTCCTTCTCCTCCTCCTCCTCCCTCCAATGAAGATGAATGTTTTCCACTTCACACACCACCAACCGCTGAACCCCAATGCATGAACTGAGCAAGTGTAAATGCAGTTGTGTAAGCGTTGCTCGTCCTCCGTCCGTCTGTGAAGTGTTGTTGCGTCTCATTCTGCTGCGCTGGCCGCGACTCTATTTATAAACCTCGACCTGAGACTCGGACTGGCGTGACGGGCACGAGGAGCCACACACACATCACATCGATCACACCGCATCACATCAGTCACCGCACCCGATTGGTCCGCGACGCCGCGACTCTTATAGCCACTAAATCCCAGTCCAGAAGTTCCCATCCTCCCTCCACACAGTAATGTCTTCAACATGTCGAGTGTGTGCTGAGACGTTTATGAATGTGTGATTTTGACTGTTCCCAGTTAAAGATGCGATGGTGTGTTTTGTCTTGCCCGCAGAAAGCACCCGGATGAACAATATCCTCACCTCACAGACCGAGCCATACGATCTGTCCTTCTCTCGCTCCTTCCAGAGTCTCTCTCATCTCCCCCCTTCATACGAGTCTGCCGTGAAAGCTGACCTCAACAAATACTCCTCGCTCAAGAAACTAAGTATGTGCCAGTCTAATGCCCTCAGCTCTGATAATGATCTTTCTTTAGGGGTCTAAAACAGGGTTCACCAATCTCGGGTCCTGGAGGGCCGCTGTCCTGCAGAGTTTAGCTCCAACACACCTGTTTGAAAGTTTCTAGTATGCCTAGTGAGACCTTGATTAGCTGGTTCAGGTGTGTTTAATTGGGGTTGGAGCTAAACTCTGCAGGACAGCGGCCCTCCAGGACCGAGACTGGTGAACCCTGGTCTAAAACCTCGAGCCCTCTCAAACACTGCTGTGTTTATTTCATTACATCTTCAGTCAAGGTTCAGTTTGTTAACATCAGTTACATATAGAAATAAAGTCGCAATTTTGAGAAATTAAGTCAAAATTACAAGGAAATTGTTACAATTTACTATTCACAATGTCATTTATTTTTTATGTTCTGTTATTACTTTACAATAAGTTTCCATTTTTATGAATATTATGAATAAGATCACAGTTACAGGTTATGAGAAAATAGTCTCAAATGTGAGATATAGAGTATCAAATAATTTTCAATTGAATTATAATTATATTTGTTGTAACACTTACTGTAGTTACGTTCAGTTTGTTGACGTTCGTTAATGCAACAACGAACAGCACTTTTACAGCATTCATCCATCTAGGTCAATGTTAATTAACAGTGATAAAAGTAGATTTATTTATAAATTTACATTAACCTTGATCGAAAATTCCTGAAAACATGGTTCATTCAGGTTCTGTATTTCAGTGGATTTGTCACATTCAGAAAGTGTAAATCTGGAGAGCTAATGATGGTCTGTTCGTATGGAAGATTCAACATTATATCAATGCACAATTGACAGTGGCTTGATTGGAGAACGAGGCTCCTTCAGATCCCAGAAAGCAGTCGGACTGTCAAGAGTCTTTTCCACTCCATCATGTCAATCAGCACGTCTTATTTTCCATCCGCTGCGCGAGATAATCAGTAATCAACATTCCAGCACGATTCATTGTTGATTCCTGTGTAAATGCATTTATGCATCTTTGTAAACACACTGTATATGTGCTGCGGCTTCTATGAGCCGGGTAAAATCCCTATAGGCAAACGTAACCGCAATGTAACGCAGGGAGTCACGGCTCGCCGTGGAGATCAGAGCCTTCGTTTCATCCCATCAGGATCTTCCTCAACAGGCGGCCATTATCCGCTCGCACGGGTTCGATCTGAATCTGATATCTCTGAGTAAAGCTTTCTCGTGGCCTCAGCCCCATGGTATTGATTCAGCTAGTGGCAGGTTCTTTTGCTGTGTAATAAGGTCTCAGCTCATTATATTCCCTAAGTGAAGAGTAAATTCCCCTGAGGCTTGTGTAATTGCATAAAGAACGCTCCAGATCTCTCCCGGCCCTGATCCCTGGGAAACTGACAGGCCTCCTCATCTGCAGTTCTTCCGCGTCCGCCGAGCTTCTACCAGCGAAAACATGCAATCATTCACTAAACTATTCATGGCAGCAGACCCTCCTTCTCCGTCGAGTCTCGATAAGCCTCTGAAGCAGGTTATTTCTTGTAGGCTGGAGCCGAAAGGCTTAGCTGTTTCTTTTGGAGCTTCGGTGGAGTTTTGCTCTGACAGATCATGTTGGATATAGCGTTTCTGTTAATAACATCCCGAGTCTCTTCCTCCTCCTCCTCCTCCTCCTCTTCAGATGTTTGTTTTGCTAATGTCCACAAACCTTCTAAAGGAGACTCCTTTATGAGGAAAGATTAATTGAATCTGTAATCAGCATAAACCGATTATGTGCCATTAATTCCCCTCAGTAACAGAGTGTTGGTCCTTTCGGCGAGTGCGAGATAAATGGTGCTATTGAGCTCTTTTATCTCCTAACAAACTCAATCTCATCCCCTCAAGAGATGCTGTTTCAAATGTCCCACAAATATGACTGCCACTTCCTCGGGCTGTGAATTATTGTACACTTTTTTATTTTTCACAAACCTCTCATCACAGTTATTCGATTAATTCTCACTTAAAGGAAGATTTGTGGCTGTAATTTTGTTTGATACACTCCTTTATTGCATTCACTTCGATATGACTGGGCTCTAAATGTGTGGAGAAATCTATCAAGTGTAACTGATATCTCAAGGACATCAGCCTCCCCAGATTGTATTCATTACACCTCGAGCAGAGGATAATTTCATTATTTCCAGTTCCAATCATTACAGTAGAGTGTCCTGAATCTCTCCAGCTGTGATGCACCATCAGTCCTTTTGACAGAAGAAAGTCTCTGCTTTAAAGTATCTTATTGACTATTAACCAATTCAAATTGGTCAATCGCCGTGCACTGTAGTATTTCGAAAGTTTTAGTCGATTTCACACATATTAGGTTGGCAATAGTTCAACAAGTAAAATGTGTAGGTCTACGAGTTTATTTAACAATAACACGTTAATTAATGCAAGTAAGAATAAATGACTTGAAATGATATCAATCGCATTCTTCTTCTTCTTCTTCTGTAAATTCAAGGCTTCTTCCAAACTCGATAAAAAGCAGATGAATCTGAAGTTGGATGTGTTGTTTATCGAGGGGATGGAGGCGTTTACAGGTTTACGTGCCTCGAGGACGATTACCGTATGAATATCTAAAAATAATGAGCTCAGAAGGGAAAGATTGTCTTGATGGTTTCATACAGATTACATAAAAAGAGAGTATTTGTTTTCGATATGACTTACATAATTTAAAAGTAGACGCTTCAATCTTTCAAAAGATATATCTCTCATGTCTGTGTGGCAAGTATTCGCTGAGTTTCAGAAAGTAGTTCACAGAGACTGAGACGGCAGAATGTGCGCCCTGTTCGTTTTCTTCATTTTACAAAAATTGTGTATACAAAAATAAAAGTAGATCCTTTAAGGCCAATTCACACCGCACAGACAAACGGCAACAAACAAGTCTGTCGGAGTTTGTTGGATCAGTGTGTTACTCCTCTCGGCGTCTGTTGGCCGAGAGGGCTAAGTTTGTTTTCACCCGACTGAACATGTTCAATCGGCGTTTGTTGGGTCGTGGACTGTCTGAGCAGTGTGGTATGAGTTTCCAACAAACGACAACAAACTCTGACGTAATCTGACCTGGCCATGAACCGGGTTCATGAATGACGATGAGGCAAGTCCTTGCAAAGGAGCGTGCTTAGTAAATTATCCTTGGAGTGAAAATGGCAGGTTTCTGGACAAATCAGAAGACAATTCTAGAGAAAGAGCAAGGAGATGATTTTTGCGAGAGCATACTGGACAAAGTTTGAGCATGCACGCGTAAAATCTGAGCGAGAGCAGAGCCATGTTTGAAAGCGCGCATCCAGTAAGTTTTGTGCTAGAGTGAAAGAGATCCGCTTGCGAGCTGAGAGAGTCGACACATGGATGCACTCTCGGGTTACAATAGTGCGCTCTCGTCATTTAACACCAGAGAAACCGCCTCAGAGGAACTATAAAGGGTAGAGCTCTTTTGTCTTTACAGTTGTCATAAAGAGACGAGAAGAAAGTCTGCAATCTTTTATTTTTATTTGTTAAAATGAATGGAAAATATCTGGTATTTTTCCGTGGATGCTGGAGTTTGTCGGTGTCTGTCGGGGCAGTGTGAACATGACACATGATTCATGTCTATAAAATTCTAAATCCAACGGCCAACTTGTTTGTTGGCGCTTGTCTGTGCGGTGGGAATAGGCCTTTACAGTTTCAAATGATGTATTACTCATTACTGTATGACAAAAATTTGTATTTTAAGTTTTTTCGCTGTTTTCAGGAAAAAATGCAAGTGATTAAAATCCAAACGTTATTACGTTTTATAAACTAGGCCTCAGGAACCTGCACTGGCAAGTTACCTTGTTTTCAGGTTGACTTGAATACTCTGACACTTACACTGCTTGTGCTTCCCCACAGCGGATAAGGACGTTGATGACTACTACACCAGGAAGAGGAATCTTCCAGACCTGGCGGCCCGAGGAACTCTTCCTCTGCACATGATGAAGATGAACCAGGATCCGCCGAGCAGCCAGCAGCCCCAGCCGGCGCCCCGCCAGCGTCCCCGCCGGGTCCAGAGGGCCATGTCCCAGGACCGTGTGCTGTCCCCCGAACGCAGCCAGGAGCTCGACTACCCCACGTCCCCCTACGCCATCTCCCCGTACGGCGGGCGGATCCTCTCCGACGAGCAGCTCCTGTCGGCCGAGCGTCTGCGCTCCCACGAGCGGCTCATCTCGCAGGAACGCCACTACTCGCAGGAGCGCATCCACGCGCAGGACCGGCTCCACTCTCAGGAGCGCCTGCATTCCCAGGACCGCCTCTATTCCCAGGACCGCCTCTACTCGCAGGATCCACTCATCTCTCCCGACAAGATGATGTCCATCAAGCGCTCCGGGTTCCACAGCGACAAGTCCATGTCCAGAGCCATATCGCACACGGACGTGTTCATGCCCACCACGCCCCTCCTGGACCGATATAAGATGACCAAAATGCACTCCCATCCCAGTGCCTCGAACAACACGCCACAGAACACTTCCACCATGAACCAGACAGCCTCCAAGAGACAGGCCTTCGCCTCGCGCCGCACGCAGACGATGGAGCAGCTCCACTACGTCCCGCAGCACCACCAACACTACCGCACCGGGAGCAAGACCGAGGTGACTGTTTAACCGCTCACGGGCCGACCGAAGCATACACTCGTCTCAGATCCGGTTCTGCAGGAACTGGCCCAGCACCAGCTACTCTAGAGTCCATACCCAGACCCTTCTGTGTGCATTACCATTCAGTTAAATGTGTTTGTTTATCACTAACGAGGAAGGACTTCTGCATTCGTAAGGGCTTTGCATGGGGATTCGCAGACTGCGTCAGAAGAAAGAACATATGATGAAAGGTATGGACATGGAACAGAAGTGTATAAATTTATATATAAATACACACTATATATATATATATATATATATATATATATATATATATATATATATATATACAAATACTGTTTGTACTTCCGGTCCTAGTCAATAGCTTTAGAAGTTCTTATGATGTACGTACGCGCACTTCTTTTGGTGCCTCTACGAAAACGTTCCATTTCAACAACGAAGTGGTTTTGTGGGTTAAAAAGCACAATCAAGTAAAAGTTGAGTTTGGTTTTGTTCATTCGCTCTGTGGGTGATGGCTAGCATATATCAGTTTGTTCTTCAATTAATGGCCATTCATTATTTTGCGGAGATGATTGTAAATAAGCTCTTTTAGCACCACTAAATGGACGAGTCTGTTCTGGTTGGCATTTGTGTTATTGTAGTTTGATTTTTAGAGATTCAAGACTTCTTCAGAACTATAGAGAACCCACTAACCCAGTGTTGGACCATTTAAAGTTATATATGATACTGTATGTGTGTCCGTTCAAATGTGTTTGTAGAATGAGAATCGGGCGAATGTTGCTGAACAATATGTTGATTTCTGGCTGTAGACTGTGTTGCAGTGACTCACAAGACAAATGAGTATATTATGCTTGTTGTAGTAGTTTCAAATAAACCGTCCTTATTTTTCTAAACATTAACACATATGTGAAAAAGGTTCATGAGCCTCAACAAACACTGAAATATTAAAGAGCTCCGATCTAATAGTCCATGAAGTCTGGGTGGCTAAATTCAGATGAACTGAGAAAAACACGAAGGCCCTTTGGAACAGCTGTGCCTTTTAGAGAGCCACTATCCACTTAAAGTCTCTCACTGGAACACAAGAGGAGAATCTTTGACACGTTTAACGCTTTCCCCGCCAGTGTTTTTGAACAGCATTCTCGATCATTTTCACGCCCCCAGAATATTTTGTTGTATCTGAACATGTAATATGTCAAAAGAAAGAACAGAGCCTCTGCTTTTAAACAAAAATATTGATGCATTCTTTTTTTTATGTGGGTAAGTTTCATAAAAAAAGCAACATTTTGAACAAAAATCATGTTTTTATCAAAGACTTTGTCCAGATGAGATTCAGAATGATGATCATAAACACAGATGGAGTCCATCAACACATCAGAGCTTTCGTTTCCTCTTCATGGGTTCAACATGCCATTCAGTAACTTACGCAGTTTTGATTTATATGCTGTTTAATGTTCGATGATCGCGTTATGTGCGTCAGCAATGCTTCTATCACTTGTTTCTGTTTCTTCGTCACCTGTGTTTTGATCCCGAGATTCTGTACTCTTTCAGAAGATTAACAGTGAAAACATGGATTGCCGTCAATGGCGGGGAAAGAGTTCATGAAAGAGAATGAGGAAAAAATAACAAACGCACCATAAACGTCTCATCAAAGCCGATGTGACTCAAACTGATTGCTTCGTACGATAGCTTTGTTGAAGAACATATTCATTTGAGTTCATGAGAGAAGAAACAACGTCTGGTTTGTGAACAAAAATTTCCCCCTCAAAGAATGAATCAAACTAGTTTAAAAAAAACGTGCTGAATGATTCATAGTGCGCAAGTCATATGGAGTTGATGCTGGAATACTTCAGACCCGGTTCATTGCTATTGCCTGGAAAAGAGCGGCCAGCGCATTATTCAGAATTCCTCCTTTTGTGTTGAAGGAGTAAATAAAGTCACAGGTTAGGACAAACTCTCCTTCTCAGGTTAATTCTCTATTTTACCATATATTTCACCAGCTTTTCTTCAGGCCATTGCTACATGACAACCTTGCTTCATGGTTTTTGGTATGTTATTTACAGTTTAACTTCGGAAACACTTGTGTAAAATAGTCTAAGAGAAATAGAAATGCAATTACTTACACCTAGAAATCGTCCCGTCTTCCAGCAGAGACAGAGAAAGCCAATGTATCTGAAAACTAACCAACCAAATATGCTTCAGCGACTAGGTGATATATTGGGTTATTTTGTCAGTGTTTTGGACATGTGAATGAATCCCCGCCGCTCGCGTCCCAGCCGGAGCTGAGAAACCTCCTTTAAATTCATTGAACTTCAGGGGGGGAAATGCAATTCTCACACACAAACAAAGCCTTTTGGCATTTGCATTTCTTTATTTGCAAAAGCTTTATGGGTGAGACGGACTCGCATCTGCGATCCTCGTACCTCTCTTCTTCCCTATCAGCATTTAGATGAAAATATGACACTTAAATGGAGTCTGTGCAGCAGATTGGCAGTAAAACAGACGCTGGCTTCCTCTGTGTGCAAATGGCCGTCGACTAAAACATCGCTCACATATGAAATAATGAAAAGCCCTGCAGGTCCTGCTTCTGAGAGCAGTCTTGTTCAGTCCAAACGCAATGTTTCCTGCTAAAATTTTTATCCCGGTAATGTTGAGGTATAAGGCAGGCTGTGTGTGAATCTGCAGCATTATTCCTCAATTATTCAGCATCTGTCAGTCAGAACGGCGAGTGCAGAAACAAGACATGCGTTTTAACCGCGTGCTTCTGAAAAAGGCATTTTTGCTTGAGAAACTGCAGTTGAGGCTTCAGATGTGCTGCACAATACACCGACGTTCCATCATTCTCTTAAGGACTCTCATAAGGCTTGAATACACCACATAAATCTTCATATTCCACACGGCACTTGTGAATAATATAGGCAATGGTGCATTTCTAAAGCTTTTAGAGAAAAAGGAGAGGCTCCAAGCGCTTCCATTAAGTTTACAGTTTGCTCTTGTCTCAAATTAGCATATTTCAGAAAGCCAAAGTGAAGAAACGCCACGATCCTCTGGAAATTAGCATACAGCCTGCTTTAATATTACATATACTGCGCCATCGCAGGCTCTGGTGTAAGTCATTCCTCGAGACTGACCTGTAGCCTAGCAACCAGCTTTCCCATGGAAAACCATTAAAGCTCCTTCTTTAGATTCTGAGCAGGAATCGAGAGGTTTGTGCTTCACCATCGGCTCAAACGTGTGTGTGTGTGTGTGTGTGCGCTTTACTGAAGATCTTCTTACTGTACTTCTTACCACCGCAACTTCCTTCGTATTTGAAAAGAAATACTCATTACTTACTACTATCAACACATTACATTTTTAAAGGTCTAGTTCAACCACAAATGACATCATGTCATGTGACTGTCTTTCAGAACACAAAAGATGCGATATGAGAAGGGACATTAAAGTGGTTCATCTGCACTGTTTTCCACTGAAGGTCCGGCTCTTAAAGCTCATACTTGAGCATGTTCTACACAGTGTGTCACTGAATGTCTTCATCTTCGACACACAAAGCTCTCATACACAAAGCAATGGCTAGTTTAGTTGAGGACATTTAATATCCAGCAATATTATTGATCTCCTGCACTGACAGCATTATATGAGAACTGAACTGAGCTGGACGATGACATCACGGTTTCTCCAGAGCGGATATATATATATATATGAACAAAATTAATAACTTTTTTACGACAGAAATGAAACATCACTGAACTTACTTAAGCTGGACAATGCTATTTTCTTCTAGACACAATCTTTGTCGCATTATTTCCCTGTTATCTCTGTAAAGCTGCTCTGAAACACTGTGTTGTTAAAAGCGCTGTATAAATAAAGCTGACGACTGAATATGACTTCAAATATAGTGCAAACGTTTTGTGATACTTTTAGTGTCGTGTTTTGTAAAGAAATGTGCATGAGATCAGAACCGAGACTCTCTTTAGCACTGATCTGACAGCAGTCCTGACACTGTATAATGAGCCGTGCCGTCACCAACCTGATTAATTGCTTTCACTAATTTACCGTTCGTTTAATCATGGACGGCTGCCAACAAAACTCTGACACTCTTATCTCCTCCTCTGATATCCACAATCAATACTAAAGCAATCTGAGTACAAAACCTCATTTTCCTCTGTAATGCTTTCGAAACGCAGCAGATTCCAGTGCGATCGCATCTTCAGCTCAGTCTCAACCATGAACAACACAGGCTGAGTCTTAAAGAACGAGGGAAACTGCGCTGAGCACACCGTGTAAACGCTCTCAGCTCAGGCTGGGCAAGTATGTGAACCTTTAATAGCTTCTTCAATAGCAGGCTGATCCTGCAGATCTCGGCTAACTGAGGCCCAGACCCGCTCCGCTCGAAACTCTGCGGGAATCTCAGTCTGAGGTCAGGACTGACGGACTCTGAACTCACGAGGCTGAGCTGATCTTCCTGGGAACGTGGAGGACGCGAGCTTCATCTGTGACCCTCACCAGCTTTATGAAGTCAATCACAAAAAACGATTATAATCTTCAAAATGGCCACCTATAAATGTCCTTTATTAGAGGAAACTCTGCTTTCGAACGGCAGATGCTTTGACTGGACTGAAGTGGTGAACGATGGGAATGTGTTACTGAGTTCTGTTCAGCTTCTGTTCTGTTGTGCTTTAGCTGGAGATCACCTCAAAGTAAATGACCCGTTTGATTAGAAATCCAGGTAAATCCAAAAGTTCACACTCTTATTTTCTGCAAATATAGAAGACAACTCTTCATGAAAGCGTCTCTGATGCAGCGTTTCACTGACGCCTGAAACCTTAAACCTCACGCTTTTCTTTGATGCCTTACAAGAAATGCAAATCTAGTTAAAATGTGTAATTGCGAGCACAAAGTGCCTCTCGACCGCTTGAGTAAACCGGCAGCGCATTAATCATATTTATAAGCAGGTTCCCCTCACATTTTGTGTCTGTTTGTACACGTGGTTCATATTTATTTCTCTATCGTATTTGTCTCATATCCCTTACACTGGAACACGAGTGAGGAAGAGGCTGAGTAATTGGATTCTGGGTCGATGTATTGCACATCTTCAGTTTCCCCGTGGCCTGTTTCACAGACTCTTCAATAACAGATATCAGTGACCCTGGAGGCTCGGCTTCACCGACTCACACCTCGCTTTCTCCGGGCGAGAGCTTTCAGTGTGACACAACTAACACAGATCTGCAGAACAGAAGCACATCTAGGAAAGGAAAACTCAGAGGAACTAATATGAAACAGGAGAAAGTGCTTTTAATTTGACTTGACAGCACGTCTGTGCAAACATCGCACTGGATCGTCACAACAAATGATGAACAAACTATTAAATACTACTATTATAAAAACTCATATATGATATAAATAATGAATGCCTGTAATGCCACTGGTCCAGCTCAGATCTGCAGCAGCAGGGCGACTCCAGCGAGGGTCCACTTGGACGGGCTGTCTCGGGTCTTCAGGCTGAAGGTCCACACGTATGTGGGTCCGCGCTGGCGGGTCTTGTAGACGGGACACTGGTACTGGCCGCGCTGGTCCTGCTTGTCCACCGGGACGGCTTTGATGAACATCACCGGCATCGCAGGCGTGAGCTCCTTCAGCCGGGCGTCCACCATGACCCCAGCCTGCAGGACACACACACACACACACACGCGCGCACACATTTTTACAAACATTTCAGTAACAACTCTATATGATAAATCACCAATTAAACTATTTCATAATGTGTATTTAAATAATGTCAAGTCATAATGTCATATACTGTATATTCATATTTGTATAGTTACTAAGTACAGATCATTTTGAAAATCAGCATGAAATGGAAATGTACTTTTCTACGCTATTGCGATGAATATCCGAGTGAAATGTCTGAAAAGATTACGGGGGCACATACATACAAATATCTATGTTTTATATTTCACTGCAATACAGGTGCTGGTCATAAAATTAGAATATCATCAAAAAGTTGGTTTATTTCAAGAATTCAACTTAACAGGTGAAACTGATATATTATATAGACTCATTACATGCAAAGTGAAATATTTCAAGCCTTTATTTGTTATAATTTTGATGATTATGGCTTACAGCTTATGAAACCCACAAAATTAAAATCCCAGAAAATTAGAATATTACATGAAATCACACAGTAATTACACAGTGATACCATGGTCATTGAACCAGGTTTTGGTTATTTTGGCAGTGTGGGCCGGTGCAAATCCTGCTGGAGAATGAAGGAAGCATGAAGTGCTCTGGAAATGTCCTGGTGGACGGCTGCGTTGACTCTGGATTTAATAAAGCACAGTGGACCAAAGTCCTCTTTTCTGATGAGAGCAAATTTTGCATCTCATTTGGAAACCAAGGTCCCCGAGTCTGGAGGAAGAATGGAGAGGCACACAATCCAAGATGCTTGAAGTCCAGTGTGAAGTTTCCACAGTCTGTGTTGGTTTGGGGAGCCATGTCATCGGCTGGTGTCGGTCCACTGTGCCGTCCACTCAACGCAGTCGTCTACCAGGACATTTCCAGAGCACTTCATGCTTCCTTCAGCAGACAAGCTTTATGGAGATGCTGACTTCATTCTCCAGCAGGATTTGCACCGGCCCACACTGCCAAAATAACCAAAACCTGGTTCAATGACCATGGTATCACTGTGTAATTACTGTGTGATTTCATGTAATATTCTAATTTTCTGGGATATTGATTTCGTGGGTTTCATAAGCTGTAAGCCATAATCATCAAAATTATAACAAATAAAGGCTTGAAATATCTCACTTTGCATGTAATGAGTCTATATAATATATTAGTTTCACCTGTTAAGTTGAATTCTTGAAATAAATCAACTTTTTGATGATATTCTAATTTTATGACCAGCACCTGTATTCCATTGTTGTCCACGTTTAGTTCATGGAGACTTTGAGGATTATAAGATAAAACTATAAGCCACAAGAGACCAGGTGACTTCCAACAGATACATTTCCTGACAACAATATTGTCATATAGCAACTTGGTGAACTAATACTTTGAATGTGGATCATCCAATCAGATTTTAAAGTTGTCTAAAGTGATCAGTTTCATAATGTTTGTTAATGACAGATGTAATTAGATTGAGTGTCTGTTGGCCACAGTGTGACAGGATGATCTTGTGTAAAGTACAGTAGTCTGTATCGTCCTGAACACGGACGACTTCACGGAGGGAAAATCAGTTAATTAAACCTGACCAAAGATCGCAGAGTATTAAAGAAACAAATGCAAATAATGTTGACATTGCAGCCATCTATGGAGGACGCGGGTTATGGTTTATGATTCTCCTCAAATGAACTCTAATCGTCTCGCAGTGAAAGCTGATGGTGCTTTTAAACAGTGAGAGTTGTACGAGTCTGGATAAATACAGTCCCTGAAACACTCGTCCTCACACACCTTCACTTCACTAAACGCCACGCTCACGTCTTCCCAACTCTTGAAGCGGATTACACTCGCTCATCAGCTGAGAGAATCTCTGGGCTTGGGGATCAGAGTGATCATGAATATATGACGTCCTCCTGTAAACGAGGCTCCATCCTCCATCATGAGCTGGAAACATCCGGAGCCTCTGTTTGAGTTCATGGAAGATGTGCGCCGTAAAACAGTGATTAAAACCTCCCTGTGTGTAATTAAAATTCATTAGAGCGCTAATGGTGCAAACACGCGCTCCTCGTCACAGGTCGTGTGTTTGTGGGAGTGTTGAACTGTAGAGACGGGTCTCAGAAACCATCAGGGGAATGAAGGAACGCTCATGAACATCAGGGGAATGAAGGGAACGCTCATGAACATCAGCTGAATGAAGGGAACGCTCATGAACATCAGGGGAATGAAGGGAACGCTCATGAACATCAGGGGAATGAAGGGAACGCTCATGAACATCAGCTGAATGAAGGGAACGCTCATGAACATCAGGGGGACGAAGGGAACGCTCATGAACATCAGGGGAATGAAGGGAACGCTCATGAACATCAGCTGAATGAAGGGAACGCTCATGAACATCAGGGGAATGAAGGGAACGCTCATGAACATCAGCTGAATGAAGGGAACGCTCATGAACATCAGGGGAATGAAGGGAACGCTCATGAACATCAGGGGAATGAAGGGAACGCTCATGAACATCAGGGGAATGAAGGGAACGCTCATGAACATCAGGGGGACGAAGGGAACGCCCATGAACATCAGGGGGACGAAGGGAACGCTCATGAACATCAGGGGGATGAAGGGAACGCTCATGAACATCGGGGGAATGAAGGGAACGCTCATGAACATCAGCTGAATGAAGGGAACGCTCATGAACATCAGGGGAATGAAGGGAACGCTCATGAACATCGGGGGAATGAAGGGAACGCTCATGAACATCAGCTGAATGAAGGGAACGCTCATGAACATCAGGGGAATGAAGGGAACGCTCATGAACATCAGGGGAATGAAGGGAACGCTCATGAACATCAGCTGAATGAAGGGAACGCTCATGAACATCAGGGGGATGAAGGGAACACTCATGAACATCAGGGGAATGAAGGGAACGCTCATGAACATCAGGGGGATGAAGGGAACGCTCATGAACATCAGCTGAATGAAGGGAACGTTCATGAACATCAGCTGAATGAAGGGAACGCTCATGAACATCAGGGAAATGAAGGGAACGCTCATGAACATCAGGGGGATGAAGGGAACGCTCATGAACATCAGCTGAATGAAGGGAACGTTCATGAACATCAGCTGAATGAAGGGAACGTTCATGAACATCAGCTGAATGAAGGGAACGCTCATGAACATCAGGGGAATGAAGGGAACGCTCATGAACATCAGGGGGATGAAGGGAACGCTCATGAACATCAGGGGAATGAAGGGAACGCTCATGAACATCAGCTGAATGAAGGGAACGTTCATGAACATCAGCTGAATGAAGGGAACGTTCATGAACATCAGCTGAATGAAGGGAACGCTCATGAACATCAGGGGAATGAAGGGAACGCTCATGAACATCAGGGGGATGAAGGGAACGCTCATGAACATCAGCTGAATGAAGGGAACGCTCATGAACATCAGCTGAATGAAGGGAACGCTCATGAACATCAGGGGAATGAAGGGAACGCTCATGAACATCAGCTGAATGAAGGGAACGCTCATGAACATCAGGGGAATGAAGGGAACGCTCATGAACATCAGCTGAATGAAGGGAACGCTCATGAACATCAGGGGAATGAAGGGAACGCTCATGAACATCAGGGAAATGAAGGGAACGCTCATGAACATCAGGGGAATGAAGGGAACGCTCATGAACATCAGCTGAATGAAGGGAACGCTCATGAACATCAGCTGAATGAAGGGAACGCTCATTAACATCAGGGGAATGAAGGGAACGCTCATGAACATCAGCTGAATGAAGGGAACGTTCATGAACATCAGCTGAATGAAGGGAACGCTCATGAACATCAGCTGAATGAAGGGAACGCTCATGAACATCAGCTGAATGAAGGGAACGTTCATGAACATCAGCTGAATGAAGGGAACGCTCATGAACATCAGGGGAATGAAGGGAACGCTCATGAACATCAGGGGGATGAAGGGAACGCTCATGAACATCAGCTGAATGAAGGGAACGCTCATGAACATCAGCTGAATGAAGGGAACGCTCATGAACATCAGGGGAATGAAGGGAACGCTCATGAACATCAGCTGAATGAAGGGAACGCTCATGAACATCAGGGGAATGAAGGGAACGCTCATGAACATCAGGGAAATGAAGGGAACGCTCATGAACATCAGGGGAATGAAGGGAACGCTCATGAACATCAGCTGAATGAAGGGAACGCTCATGAACATCAGCTGAATGAAGGGAACGCTCATTAACATCAGGGGAATGAAGGGAACGCTCATGAACATCAGCTGAATGAAGGGATAGCTCATGAACATCAGGGAAATGAAGGGACCGCTCATGAACATCAGGGGAATGAAGGGAACGCTCATGAACATCAGCTGAATGAAGGGAACGCTCATGAACATCAGCTGAATGAAGGGAACGCTCATGAACATCAGGGGAATGAAGGGAACGCTCATGAACATCAGGGGAATGAAGGGAACGCTCATGAACATCAGGGAAATGAAGGGAACGCTCATGAACATCAGGGAAATGAAGGGAACGCTCATGAACATCAGGGGGATGAAGGGAACGCTCATGAACATCAGGGAAATGAAGGGAACGCTCATGAACATCAGGGGGATGAAGGGAACGCTCATGAACATCAGGGGGATGAAGGGAACGCTCATGAACATCAGGGGGACGAAGGGAACGCTCATGAACATCAGGGGAATGAAGGGAACGCTCATGAACATCAGGGAAATGAAGGGAACGCTCATGAACATCAGGGGAATGAAGGGAACGCTCATGAACATCAGCTGAATGAAGGGAACGCTCATGAACATCAGGGGAATGAAGGGAACGCTCATGAACATCAGGGGAATGAAGGGAACGCTCATGAACATCAGGGGAATGAAGGGAACGCTCATGAACATCAGCTGAATGAAGGGAACGCTCATGAACATCAGGGGAATGAAGGGAACGCTCATGAACATCAGCTGAATGAAGGGAACGCTCATGAACATCAGGGGAATGAAGGGAACGCTCATGAACATCAGCTGAACGAAGGGAACGCTCATGAACATCAGGGGAATGAAGGGAACGCTCATGAACATCAGGGGAATGAAGGGAACGCTCATGAACATCAGGGAAATGAAGGGAACGCTCATGAACATCAGGGGAATGAAGGAACGCTCATGAACATCAGGGGAATGAAGGGAACGCTCATGAACATCAGGGGGATGAAGGGAACGCTCATGAACATCAGGGGAATGAAGGGAACGCTCATGAACATCAGGGGGATGAAGGGAACGCTCATGAACATCAGGGGGACGAAGGGAACGCTCATGAACATCAGGGGAATGAAGGAACGCTCATGAACATCAGGGGAATGAAGGGAACGCTCATGAACATCAGGGGAATGAAGGGAACGCTCATGAACATCAGGGGAATGAAGGGAACGCTCATGAACATCAGGGGGATGAATGGAACGCTCATGAACATCAGGGGGACGAAGGGAACGCTCATGAACATCAGGGGAATGAAGGGAACGCTCATGAACATCAGCTGAATGAAGGGAACGCTTATGAACATCAGGGGGATGAAGGGAACGCTCATGAACATCAGCTGAATGAAGGGAACGCTCATGAACATCAGGGGAATGAAGGGAACGCTCATGAACATCAGGGGGACGAAGGGAACGCTCATGAACATCAGCTGAATGAAGGGAACGCTCATGAACATCAGGGGAATGAAGGGAACGCTCATGAACATCAGGGGGATGAAGGGAACGCTCATGAACATCAGCTGAATGAAGGGAACGCTCATGAACATCAGGGGGATGAAGGGAACGCTCATGAACATCAGGGGAATGAAGGGAACGCTCATGAACATCAGGGGGATGAAGGGAACGCTCATGAACATCAGGGGGATGAAGGGAACGCTCATGAACATCAGGGGAATGAAGGGAACGCTCATGAACATCAGGGGGATGAAGGGAACGCTCATGAACATCAGGGGATGAAGGGAACGCTCATGAACATCAGGGGGATGAAGGGAACGCTCATGAACATCAGGGGGATGAAGGGAACGCTCATGAACATCAGGGGGATGAAGGGAACGCTCATGAACATCAGGGGAATGAAGGGAACGCTCATGAACATCAGGGGAATGAAGGGAACGCTCATGAACATCAGGGGGATGAAGGGAACGCTCATGAACATCAGGGGGACGAAGGGAACGCTCATGAACATCAGGGGAATGAAGGGAACGCTCATGAACATCAGCTGAATGAAGGGAACGCTTATGAACATCAGCTGAATGAAGGGAACGCTCATGAACATCAGGGGAATGAAGGGAACGCTCATGAACATCGGCTGAATGAAGGGAACGCTCATGAACATCAGGGGAATGAAGGGAACGCTCATGAACATCAGGGGGATGAAGGGAACGCTCATGAACATCAGGGGGACGAAGGGAACGCTCATGAACATCAGGGGAATGAAGGGAACGCTCATGAACATCAGCTGAATGAAGGGAACGCTCATGAACATCAGGGGGATGAAGGGAACGCTCATGAACATCAGGGGGATGAAGGGAACGCTCATGAACATCAGCTGAATGAAGGGAACGCTCATGAACATCAGCTGAATGAAGGGAACGCTCATGAACATCAGGGGGATGAAGGGAACGCTCATGAACATCAGCTGAATGAAGGGAACGCTCATGAACATCAGGGGGATGAAGGGAACGCTCATGAACATCAGGGGGATGAAGGGAACGCTCATGAACATCAGGGGAATGAAGGGAACGCTCATGAACATCAGGGGAATGAAGGGAACGCTCATGAACATCAGGGGAACGAAGGGAACGTTCATGAACATCAGGGGAATGAAGGGAACGCTCATGAACATCAGGGGGATGAAGGGAACGCTCATGAACATCGGGGGAATGAAGGGAACGCTCATGAACATCAGCTGAATGAAGGGAACGCTCATGAACATCAGGGGGATGAAGGGAACGCTCATGAACATCAGGGGAATGAAGTCATGAACATCAGGGGAATGAAGGGAACGCTCATGAACATCAGGGGAATGAAGGGAACGCTCATGAACATCAGCTGAATGAAGGGAACGCTCATGAACATCAGGGGAATGAAGGGAACGCTCATGAACATCAGCTGAACGAAGGGAACGCTCATGAACATCAGGGGAATGAAGGGAACGCTCATGAACATCAGGGGGATGAAGGGAACGCTCATGAACATCAGCTGAACGAAGGGAACGCTCATGAACATCAGGGGAATGAAGGGAACGCTCATGAACATCAGGGGGATGAAGGGAACGCTCATGAACATCAGGGGGACGAAGGGAACGCTCATGAACATCAGGGGAATGAAGGGAACGCTCATGAACATCAGCTGAATGAAGGGAACGCTTATGAACATCAGGGGGATGAAGGGAACGCTCATGAACATCAGGGGGATGAAGGGAACGCTCATGAACATCAGCTGAATGAAGGGAACGCTCATGAACATCAGCTGAATGAAGGGAACGCTCATGAACATCAGGGGAATGAAGGGAACGCTCATGAACATCAGGGGGATGAAGGGAACGCTCATGAACATCAGCTGAATGAAGGGAACGCTCATGAACATCAGGGGAATGAAGGGAACGCTCATGAACATCAGGGGGACGAAGGGAACGCTCATGAACATCAGGGGAATGAAGGGAACGCTTATGAACATCAGGGGGATGAAGGGAACGTTCATGAACATCAGGGGGATGAAGGGAACGTTCATGAACATCAGGGGGATGAAGGGAACGTTCATGAACATCAGGGGGACGAAGGGAACGCTCATGAACATCAGGGGGATGAAGGGAACGCTCATGAACATCAGCTGAATGAAGGGAACGCTCATGAACATCAGGGGGATGAAGGGAACGCTCATGAACATCAGGGGGATGAAGGGAACGCTCATGAACATCAGGGGGATGAAGGGAACGCTCATGAACATCAGCTGAATGAAGGGAACGCTCATGAACATCAGGGGGATGAAGGGAACGCTCATGAACATCAGCTGAATGAAGGGAACGCTCATGAACATCAGGGGGATGAAGGGAACGCTCATGAACATCAGCTGAATGAAGGGAACGCTCATGAACATCAGGGGGATGAAGGGAACGCTCATGAACATCAGGGGAATGAAGGGAACGCTCATGAACATCAGCTGAATGAAGGGAACGCTCATGAACATCAGGGGGACGAAGGGAACGTTCATGAACATCAGGGGGACGAAGGGAACGCTCATGAACATCAGGGGAATGAAGGGAACGTTCATGAACATCAGGGGGATGAAGGGAACGCTCATGAACATCAGGGGGATGAAGGGAACGTTCATGAACATCAGGGGGATGAAGGGAACGTTCATGAACATCAGGGGGATGAAGGGAACGTTCATGAACATCAGGGGGACGAAGGGAACGTTCATGAACATCAGGGGGATGAAGGGAACGCTCATGAACATCAGCTGAATGAAGGGAACGTTCATGAACATCAGCTGAATGAAGGGAACGCTCATGAACATCAGGGGAATGAAGGGAACGCTCATGAACATCAGGGGGATGAAGGGAACGCTCATGAACATCAGCTGAATGAAGGGAACGCTCATGAACATCAGGGGAATGAAGGGAACGCTCATGAACATCAGCTGAATGAAGGGAACGTTCATGAACATCAGCTGAATGAAGGGAACACTCATGAACATCAGGGGGATGAAGGGAACGCTCATGAACATCAGGGGAATGAAGGGAACGCTCATGAACATCAGGGGGATGAAGGGAACGCTCATGAACATCAGGGGAATGAAGGGAACGCTCATGAACATCAGGGGAATGAAGGGAACGCTCATGAACATCAGGGGAATGAAGGGAACGCTCATGAACATCAGCTGAATGAAGGGAACGCTCATGAACATCAGGGGAATGAAGGGAACGCTCATGAACATCAGGGAAATGAAGGGAACGTTCATGAACATCAGGGGGACGAAGGGAACGTTCATGAACATCAGGGGGACGAAGGGAACGCTCATGAACATCAGGGGGACGAAGGGAACGTTCATGAACATCAGGGGGACGAAGGGAACGTTCATGAACATCAGCTGAATGAAGGGAACGCTCATGAACATCAGGGGAATGAAGGGAACGTTCATGAACATCAGGGGGACGAAGGGAACGTTCATGAACATCAGGGGAATGAAGGGAACGCTCATGAACATCAGCTGAATGAAGGGAACGCTCATGAACATCAGCTGAATGAAGGGAACGCTCATGAACATCAGGGGGACGAAGGGAACGTTCATGAACATCAGGGGGACGAAGGGAACGTTCATGAACATCAGGGGGATGAAGGGAACGCTCATGAACATCAGCTGAATGAAGGGAACGCTCATGAACATCAGGGGAATGAAGGGAACGCTCATGAACATCAGGGGGACGAAGGGAACGTTCATGAACATCAGGGGAATGAAGGGAACGTTCATGAACATCAGGGGGACGAAGGGAACGTTCATGAACATCAGGGGGACGAAGGGAACGTTCATGAACATCAGGGGGATGAAGGGAACGCTCATGAACATCAGGGGAATGAAGGGAACGCTCATGAACATCAGGGGGACGAAGGGAACGTTCATGAACATCAGGGGAATGAAGGAACGCTCATGAACATCAGGGGAATGAAGGGAACGCTCATGAACATCAGGGGGACGAAGGGAACGTTCATGAACATCAGGGGAATGAAGGAACGTTCATGAACATCAGCTGAATGAAGGGAACGCTCATGAACATCAGGGGAATGAAGGGAACGCTCATGAACATCAGGGGGATGAAGGGAACGTTCATGAACATCAGGGGAATGAAGGAACGCTCATGAACATCAGGGGAATGAAGGAACGCTCATGAACATCAGGGGAACGAAGGGAACGCTCATGAACATCAGGGGGACGAAGGGAACGTTCATGAACATCAGGGGAATGAAGGGAACGCTCATGAACATCAGGGGGATGAAGGGAACGTTCATGAACATCAGGGGAATGAAGGAACGCTCATGAACATCAGGGGAATGAAGGAACGCTCATGAACATCAGCTGAATGAAGGGAACGCTCATGAACATCAGGGGGACGAAGGGAACGTTCATGAACATCAGGGGGACGAAGGGAACGCTCATGAACATCAGGGGAATGAAGGAACGCTCATGAACATCAGGGGAATGAAGGAACGCTCATGAACATCAGGGGAATGAAGGAACGCTCATGAACATCAGGGGAATGAAGGAACGCTCATGAACATCAGGGGAATGAAGGAACGCTCATGAACATCAGGGGAACGAAGGGAACGCTCATGAACATCAGGGGGACGAAGGGAACGCTCATGAACATCAGGGGAATGAAGGGAACGCTCATGAACATCAGGGGAATGAAGGAACGCTCATGAACATCAGGGGAACGAAGGGAACGCTCATGAACATCAGGGGAATGAAGGAACGCTCATGAACATCAGGGGAACGAAGGGAACGCTCATGAACATCAGCTGCTGCCACTAAAGCCTCAGCTGGAGACTCAGTCAATCAATCAATCAATCAACATTTATTTGTATAGCGCTTTACAACAACCGTCAGGTATCCAGGTGATGCACTACAGGTGTACGCACATCTAGGGGTTTAAAAGAATAAAACGTGCTAAATGCTGGTGTTCATGTGAGGTCAGTCGCCGCCGCTGTGCCTCACTCTTCAAACTGCTGTCTTTAAAACTCACTTCTCATTTTTCATAGCAATGAAGTCAGTGTGAATTTAAACCAGTAAATCTTACAAATATATGAATATACTCGTAAGTGCTTCAGTTTGCTATCTTCTCATCTACGTTTTGCTTGAACATGTTAAACGTATCTAAGCGTTACTGTAATACATTTTAATTTACATTTTTGCAACTTATTAAATATTAAAATATTTTTTAATTATCTGTTGAAACTAGTGTAGGAAATAGCAAATGTAAATGATATGATTTGCTCCAAACATTGCACATAGTCTGGAAAATGTACATTTAAATACAGAAATACATTGCCATTTTGCATATTACATTTCAAATTGAATATTGCTATCCATAAGCTTCCATCATTATATATTTTTTGCATTAAAAGCATTTTCGAAATTAATTTTTTTTTTCTTGTAATTTAAAAAGTTTTTGTTGTATGCATCTCTGAATCACACACAGCTGTATATTAAGGGGGCAATATTAATATCCCATTTATAAGCACATCTTCACTAGCTAGCATGGTGGCGATAGCTTTATCACTCCCTCATTTTACAATCAACACTTAGATCTAGAACGCAAACTTGCTTCTCAACACAGAACCAGGTGAGAGTGGCCCTGATCCAGAGACTGAGCCCGTACCGGTGGTTCCCAGTGCGAGAGCCAGTACCTCTGGTTCCCAGTGCGAGAGCCAGTACCTGTGGTTCCCAGTGCGAGAGCCAGTACCTGTGCTTCCCAGTGCGAGAGCCAGTACCTGTGCTTCCCAGTGTGAGAGCCAGTACCTGTGGTTCCCAGTGTGAGAGACAGTACCTGTGGTTCCCAGTGTGAGAGCCAGTACCTGTGGTTCCCAGTGTGAGAGCCAGTACCTGTGCTTCCCAGTTCGAGAGAGAGCCAGTACCTGTGGTTCCCAGTGCGAGAGCCAGTACCTGTGGTTCCCAGTGTGAGAGCCAGTACCTGTGGTTCCCAGTGTGAGAGACAGAGCCCGTACCTGTGCTTCCCAGCGCGCTCCCTCCATGAAGAGCCCGTGGATGTAGGCTCCCTCTCTGGGCGGCGCGCTGAACTCCTCTCGGCTCTTCTTGGTGACGTCACACTGCAGGCTCATGCGGTCCAGAGGCCACTCGTTGCGCCGGGCCATGGACTGCATGATGGCCGTGAGGAAGGACTGCGGGTTGAAGAAGCCGGCGAGCCACACCACCGCCGGCAGACTGAAGTCCGCGGTCCAGGCCTCCAGCTCGCGGATGCGGGTCAGCAGGTCCACGAACCAGATGGCCAGGCCACACATGGACGGGTACGCCCGCTTGGTCCAGGAGTCCGGCACCTGGTCCAGGTACACCGCGTTCTGGAGGTTCTCCATTTCGGTGGTCATCGTGAGCTCGCCCTGTGAGAGGAACGTCAGGCAGTGAGTCGAGTCTCCTTCCTTTATACAGCGCTTTAACAGTATAGATCGTTTACAAGCAGCGTTACAGCGATAACAGGAGATTACAGTTACAGAGAGTGTTTAGGCTTTACAGCAGCTCTAGAATAAAGTTACTGTCCAGATAAAGTTAGTTTTGATTGATTCACTTCCGTTGTAAAGATCATTAGTTATTAACTTAGGGGCCGCTAACACACACCGTTCTCACAGAAAACCCTCATCACGCTCGGCCGCTCCTCCGCACGACAGCAGAGTTTGGGCCTCGAGAACACACTCCCTGAAACAGGATCCAGTGCAGCTGAATTTAAATGTTAAAAAGAAATTATAACAAATGAACTGATTATTTCCAGGTAAACAAATCATCCCAGCGTAGCCTTCCCGAGATGGTCTTCTAGTGTTTATGTTGATAACAGCGTTCTGCTCGTCATCTAAAGTAGATTTAACAGATGCGAGCCTGTGCAATGATTCAACTGAAGAACACTATTAATGCGG
>NC_137140.1:533140-540640 GCF_949319135.1 Squalius cephalus
ACCAAAATATATCCAGACACCTTCAACATTTCTCACATTATCAGTTTATTCGCTATAGTTTAGAGAATGGTAATAAAATATGAGCAGAACTCAGTTGATATTTGACTGGTTTTGTCCGTCCTTCTGTTAGACTGTCTCACACATGAATTATGTTGAATATCTGTCAGCTGTTAAATTTAACTACACAATTAGATAATACCAGTTTAGCTCAACCAATCACCAAGCAATGCTTCATTGTGTTCAGTCTGTGTGTAAAAAGAGCATTAGCAATTAAAAAAAACACACTTCAGCAAAACATGATCAGCTCAAAGTGTCCCAATCATTTCTGGCCCCAAATTTTTATAATGTCACTGGTAGTCACTGGATGAAGAGTTTTTGGGTATAATATGTCACAGTTTACTTTATTTTGCTCTCCTCACTCTGGAAACAGCTGCTAGAATATCCCTGAGTAAGGTCAATACAGGTGCATTAACACACTTTTTTCCATTGAGATGCTGAATTAAACCTAATTATTTTTGCTGTGAAAATGCGGTATCATGAGGTCAATTCCTGACTTTTCCTCCTCTTTACACATGGTACTAAATAATGTGGGAAGAGCTTTAGGTGTGAGTGTGTCTTATATACAGTATTAAGTCCAGAACCTTGTCGTCGCGCGAGCCGGACGCCCCCTCTCCGGATCCGCCGTCTCTGGGCTGCATCTCCAGCACGGTTCTGAAGAGCTTCTCCGAGGTCTGCGTGAGGAACCCGATCTCTGCGTTCGGGTGCAGGCCGTACAGGTACGGGGACTCGGCCGGGAGAGCCGCATCGATGTACTGAAACACATCCAGAGAGAGTCCTGAGTCCTGATGAGCCGTGGGACTCGCATAATACAACTCACAAAAATATGTTTGAACGTTCAAAACATGTAGTTTATTAAATGTTTTTTAAAAAAATGTATTGGTTATGTAAACGCTAAGGGAACATTCCATTGTATCATTCTTCAAACATTATGGGAATGTTATTTTTAAATGTTCTCTAAAAACATTAGACGAACTCCAACTAAAACGTTTCAGGTAAAAACACTCCATGAATGATGTATAAATAATGTTTTTGTGCTGATGTTTTGAGAACATTATTAAAGACCAGATAACTTTGAACAAATGTTCAATTGATATTACTAGAAGAACATTTCCTTGTCGGAACGTAAGCTAAAGTTCTGAGAACTGTTCCCTGATCATCATTAGACAGAAGGAGTGAGCTTGAGTGAGTCCACTGGGTCTCTCGTCTGCTGTGATGCTTCTAAAGCGGAGCCGATGACAGAGACTGAGCCTCAGGAACACTGCAGGCATCCTGACTACTTACACACACACGCACGCACGCACACACACACACACACACACACACACACACACACACACACACACACACACACACACACACACACACACACACACACACACACACACACACACACAAGAAACACAAACACAACACTACACACAGGCATACAAGAAACACAAACACAACACTACACACACGTACACAAGAAACACAAACACAACACTACACACGCACACAAGAAACACAAACACAACACTACACACAGGCATACAAGAAACACAAACACAACACTACACACACGTACACAAGAAACACAAACACAACACTACACACAGGCATACAAGAAACACAAACACAACACTACACACACGTACACAAGAAACACAAACACAACACTACACACAGGCATACAAGAAACACAAACACAACACTACACACACGTACACAAGAAACACAAACACAACACTACACACGCACACAAGAAACACAAACACAACACTACACACACGTACACAAGAAACACAAACACAACACTACACACAGGCATACAAGAAACACAAACACAACACTACACACACGTACACAAGAAACACAAACACAACACTACACACAGGCATACAAGAAACACAAACACAACACTACACACACGTACACAAGAAACACAAACACAACACTACACACAGGCATACAAGAAACACAAACACAACACTACACACACGTACACAAGAAACACAAACACAACACTACACACAGGCATACAAGAAACACAAACACAACACTACACACACGTACACAAGAAACAAACACAACACTACACACGCACACAAGAAACACAAACACAACACTACACACGCACACAAGAAACACAAACACAACACTACACACACACACAAGAAACACAAACACAACACTACACACACACACAAGAAACACAAACACAACACTACACACACACGTACACAAGAAACACAAACACAACACTACACACACACACAAGAAACACAAACACAACACTACACACACACGTACACAAGAAACACACACACACACACACAAGAAACACAAACACAACACTACACACACACACAAGAAACACAAACACAACACTACACACACACGTACACAAGAAACACAAACACAACACTACACACACACGTACACAAGAAACACACACACACACACACACACAAGAAACACAAACACAACACTACACACGTACACAAGAAACACAAACACAACACTACACACACACACAAGAAACACAAACACAACACTACACACACACACACACAAGAAACACAAACACAACACTACACACGTACACAAGAAACACAAACACAACACTACACACACACACAAGAAACACAAACACAACACTACACACACACACAAGAAACACAAACACAACACTACACACACACACACACAAGAAACACAAACACAACACTACACACGTACACAAGAAACACAAACACAACACTACACACACACACAAGAAACACAAACACAACACTACACACACACACAAGAAACACAAACACAACACTACACACACACACAAGAAACACAAACACAACACTACACACGTACACAAGAAACACAAACACAACACTACACACACACACAAGAAACACAAACACAACACTACACACACACACAAGAAACACAAACACAACACCCTAATGATGAAATCTAGCATGTAGGTCTCTGCCGTGAGAGCCAGCATCCCAGAGACCTGAATTTATCAGACAGAAATGAGTCTTCATTAATTAGCAGGGCTTTAGACACATGCAGAAGATGCATGAAGAGAGGAATATGCTTTGAAAAAAACTCTAAAGCGCTGTGGTAGAATTCATGCATTCACAGGCTAAATAGGATCAGTCCAGCCGAGTCACACTTCCACAGCTAATCCTCCTGTAATCAGGTGACTCTGACATCACTCGGCACTCACCATCATGCAGCTCCACACTCGCAAGGCTTTTGGGACAGAATAGGAGTTATTATCATACAGTGAGGCTGATGATCACTGACTAGCTGGTTAAAGCATGTCAGGTTCCCTTTTGAGGGAACTCGCACTGCGTCGATGACGACACTATGGGGAACGCCTCTTGGCGTAACGCGTCTGAAGTATGAATGAAACTCAATCCAATCCTATTGGCATTGCGTGATGACGTACGTAGCGTGTGGCGGCATTCACGGAAGCTACAAAAGGACGCCGGCACACCACAGCATTAGCTTTCGCTCTTCAGCAAGCGCTCTCTGTTGTGTATCTGTCTATTTGGTGCTGTCTGTGAAATAAATAATATATCGAAATATATCGAAATGGGCAAGTGAGCAGTTAAAGAAGTGTGTGCATCCTTACCCTCGCTTTATTACAGGGGTGGGGACACACATGAGATATATTTGATGAAGCCGTCCAGGCTGGCGATCCCCGTGGTTCAAGTCAGATCAGATCGTGGGGCTCGCAGAGAGAGAGCTAGCAGAGAGAGCTAGCAGAGAGAGCTAGCAGAGAGAGCTAGCAGAGAGATCGAGACTGCTTCGGCTGATAGCTCAGATCCCTTCACTCCCCGTGCGGGTTGAGAGCCCGGTGCTGCAGCTGTCTGATTCTGATATAGACGTGCTCAGCATCGCGGGGGATCTGGATGAATCCCATTTCAGACTGCACCCGTGTATGAGGAGCTTGTGGAGGTTGTAACGCGTGCAGTGGCCAAATTAAACATCAGTTGGCCACAAGAGACGGGCCGTGCCATTGGTCGCTCCATGGCAGCACTGGTAACCACGGAGAGGCATCTGTGACTGTGAATCTGTCGGGCATCAGGGAGAAGGACAAGGCCTTCCTCCTTGATGCCCCCGTCTCGCCTACTGGCCTGTTCGGCGACACCGTTAATGCAGTCGTCGTCAGGTTCCAGAAGACGGAAAAACAATCCGCCGCATTCGGCCACCAGGGGGCAGCCTCAGCCACCATCGAGTTCCTCATACCGGCAGAGCCAAAAGGAGAGTGTCGCTTCTAGAGGTCCCCCTCAGAGAGCTCGGGACTCTGAGCCTCCTGAGAAGACAGATCTGAGGACCGTCCTTCAGGCCAGGAAGGCAACGGGAAAGAGGTCCTAACTTATGTGAGACTTATAGAACATGTTCCTCCACCAGACAGGGAGTCCGGGTTCTACAGCCGGTACTTCATAGTTCCAAAGAAGGATGGAGGGTTGCGTCCAATTTTAGATCTAAGACATCTGAACCAGTCTCTGAGGAGATTCAGGTTCAAGATGTCAGATCCGATCTGGTTTGGACGCTTCTAAGGATCTTAGATCTTAAGGACGCTTGCTTCCACTTATCCATCCTTCCATCTCACAGGAGGTTCCTGAGGTTCGCTTTCGGGGACGAAGCATACCAATATCGGGTTCTTCCGTTTGGCCTAGCTCTCTCCCCTCGCAATTTCACCAAATGCATGGATGCAGCTCTAGCTCCGCTGAGGGTTCAGGGCATCCGGGTGCTAAATCACATCGACGACTGGCTTATTCTGGCCCAGTCGCAGGAGCAGGCAGTTTGGCATTGAGATGTCGTCCTTGCCCACATCCAGAGCTTGGGGTTGAGACTCAACACAAAGGAAAGTGTGTTGGCACCTGCCCAGAGGACCATGTTCCCGGGGGTGGTGAGGGACTCGGTTACGATGCATCGTGGTGCCTGGAGATCCCCTCCCCTCTTAAGAGAGGTAATGGCAAGGAGAATGGCCACCTTAAGTGACAGGTTTTTGGCCTCAGCCGACTCCAGAGGTTCGAAGGGGGCCTCGACCAGCCCTTCGAGAACCACTGCCAGGTCCCATGTGGGAACTCTGGTATGATTTGCAGGTCTCATCCTCTAAGCCCCACGGAGGAAACGTACGACCAGCTGATGTCTCCCCAGAGGCCCATCACTCAGAGGAATGTGGAAAGCCGTAATGGCAGCATTCATGAGGTACGTGATACAGCTGGCTGGGCCAGTCCGCACACATTCTTGAGGTTTTATAGTCTGGACCTCCCCTCTACACCCAGCGCACGAGTGCTCTCGTCCTAGTTGTGCCTGGGACAGCTTCACACTGGGACAGGCAGGTTTCGTTGTGGCATAGTGGGTACTCGTTCCCCATTGTGTCGTCATCGACGCAGTGCGAGTTCCCCTGAAAGGGAACGTCTCGGGTTACTGCATACGGAAGGGAACTCCCAAAGAAGGGAATGAGACACTGCGTCCCTTCGCCGCGCCTCCTCCTGCCTGGGAGCGACTTGCTTCATCGCGAAGCTAGCGCTGTTGTGTGCCGGCGTCCCTTTGTAGCTTCCGTGTATGCCGCCACACGCTACGTCATTACGCAATGCCAATAGGATTGAATTAGTTTCATTCATACTTCAGACGTGTTACGCCAATTCCCCATAGTGTCGTCATCGACGCAGTGCGAGTTCCCTTCTCAGGGAACAAGGGTTACAGTCGTAACCCGAGACGTTCCCTTTCGACGGAACTCGCACTGCGTCGTTTTTGTAACCAGGGCATCTACAGCATATCTAGTTCACCTAGTTCAGGGGTTTCACAGATATATGTTTTGAGAAAGAAATGTTGTTTCCAATACTAAATAATTAGCTTTTATATTGGCACTGTACTAAAGTCAAAATGAATCATGAAAATGTTAAATAAGCCCTAAAAAACGAAATTTTTCTTTTATCTTATATTTTCCACACACCCCAGTCTGACCCCTGACCTAGTGAACCGGAACTGGCTTTACATCCAGCGAATGATCTGCAGTCGTCCTCATCACTGTAATCAGATATGATTATGCAGGCCTGAGCAGTGATTCTCTCCTGTACCTGATGATAGCCGTTGTAGTCGTGGTTACCCGGCAGACGGAAGCCGTGTGCGAGGTACAGCTCCCCGTCCATCATCTCGGGCTTGATGAACTCCTCCAGGTACGTCCTGCAGAGCCTGCGGTCCCAGTCATCAGTGATGTGACCCCCGTACATGATCTCCCCGAAGAGGTAGCGCAGGTCATCGAAGGGCACCTGGAGGAAGAGAGAAAGTGTGTGTGTGTGTGAGAGAGAGAGAGAGAGAGAGAGAGAGAGCTTAAAGAAGGACCTGCAACCGTCTGGGCCACCACACCGCAGCACTTACAACCCATGATTAACTCCCAACATTCAGTGTTGCTCCCTAGAGTGCATTAGAGGTATATGAGACTAATCCGTTTTCTACAGCTGTCAGCTCCGTTACACTGAGAGTTGCAGATGTACAAACCGTAAAGAAAACAGCGCTTGCTTATCATTTTGAATATCAATCACGCTGATGACTTTCTTAATTTCAGTCGGCTCATGATATCATGAAAATATTCTTGCATTTGAATGCTCAGGTACGATGACGTAAATTATAACAGCCTTCTGTCTGTGCTATCTTTGACTTTGCTCGCTTTCTTTAATCTCGTGCAAGGACTCATTCGCTAAGGCCGGCGACACACTTAGCCACTGGCTTAGAGACTGACTCAACACACTTGCAGACGCTTTCCAACGGACTACAGCAGATTTCAAACACCGACTGTAAACACCGACTGAACGCGACTCAGTGATTTATGTATTTGATTTATACTTTTAAGCTCCTAAACAAGACCTACAGGAGCGTCTTCTGAATCCAGACAGAAATGTAAGTCATTGTTCGCTGATAATTCTCTGCAGTGGAACAGTGCAAGTCATATCGGCTACTTTCATTAGGTTTAATTGTCCATTTTGGATGAATTTAGAGTAAATGAGGAAAAGGAAATTATGCCAAATTTTGGGTGAACTATCCCTTTAAACCAATAGATGTTCAATATTCAGCACTGAATTACAGCTGGTCTTCTTTCTCTAACTGTGATTGGTGTTGCCTTCATCCTGTATATTTAACCATTTATAGCTGATCCACAGCGCTCCAGTGAAACTGACATGACAATGGCTTTAACATTTTATCATTTCATTTACACTGAAGCAAAGCTATCTGACACTTTCCCACTGTCCTGATTTTTCCTTCTGGAAATGCAAATCTAGTCCGAGTCCATGGCTGTGTTATGTTGGGTTTTTGCCATAAAAGCAAGCGCTGGTTCTTTATTGCTCCGTGTAATGAACGGACATAAATATTAAATTGGGAGCAGGTTGTTGTGTAGGTGTGTGAGCAATCAAACACACTCAGACCCACAATCATTCT
>NC_137140.1:545640-648140 GCF_949319135.1 Squalius cephalus
GCAGCATATTCCTTCCAGAAGAGCCGTTACAGTTAAACACTCTCCTGGCAGCCATTCCCCGTCTCTCCCCGTCTCTCAGTGTGTGTGCGAGAGGACAGGGGACTCCGGTCAGCTGGCTCCAGGATTAGCGATTGATTGGCTCTCCACAGTGAGTGGATTCTGCACTTCTGCCGGACGATATAATTAACCTTCACTGGAGGGGAACTTCCCTGAGCTCGTGAGAGGAGCGCTCGCTGAGGCCGGAGAGCTGATGGAGACTGGGGGACGGAGACGGGAATCTGTGGGGCCAGCGATTGAGAATCTCACGCAAAGGCAATTAAACCGGCGTGCGTCTGAGCAGCGCAGCGAGCGGAGGAGATCGGGTCCAGGGGATCACGTCCTCACGCTTCTGCCGCTCCAACCGCTCAGTGAAGGTCGTCGTGACTCTGTGCGAGAGTGAAAGGCACTGTGTTGAGATCGCGTTGGATGATGCAGCATTTTCTCGTGAGAATCGTCCACATCAGAACATCTGATTTCAGAGAGTTGTATCTATATGGGCAGTGTGTGCATGTGTGTGTCTGCTGGAGCACGTCCAGACTGGCGTGTGGTGGGAGAGAGACACTGGGATGTAATGGACTCATTAGTGGAGTGTGGCGTTAGGACAGCGGAACAACCGGCCATTAATCAGCCGAGAGCGAGAGCGAAGAGACACAGACATTTACTGTGCTAAAGTCCAGGCCACACCCCTCATCTGAGTCACTACAGTCACACACACACACTCTCAGCGTCCACACACACTCTCAGCGTCCACACACACTCTCAGCGTCCACACACACTCTCAGCGTCCACACACACAGCGTCCACACACACTCTAAAGTGTCTCTATCCATCATAGAAGTGCATCAGATGGAGAGATGCACTTTTCCCTTACGAAAAATAAGTATACTTCATATTCATTTTATGAAGTATATTTTTAAGTATACTTTATGTAGTAAGTATCCTAATATCAATGTAAACTTGTAAGTGTACTATTTCAGTTCTGTTTGGGACTAAATTGGCCTATACTGGACTAACTGTACTATAAGTGTAAGAGTAGTAAACTAAGTACACAACTAGGTTTCTCAATTTGTAATGCATCTGTACTACAAGTGAACTTATAAGTATACTAGTAGTTTACTATTTTAATACAAGTAGTAAATGTTTTAGTTTATGAAAGTACACACTGAAGAGTCCTCTCAGTAAACTACTAGTTTAGTAGTTTATACTGCAAGTGTACTTGTAAGTTTTCTTTAAGTGAACATAACATTATACTTATAGTTTACTATTTATATATTATTTTTGCACTTGCAGGATACTACTATGTTCAAATGTAGATATTATTTTTTATACTTGAAAAATACCTTTAACTGTACTTTAATTTTAAAAACATTTTATTAGCTTCATGCATCTCAACACTTGAATGTCGGTAAGTTTCATAAAGAAAGGCAACATTTTAAACAAAAAAGTAGAGTTAGAGTAAATTCCTGTACGCCACCAGTGGACTCGCCTACACACAAATTCAGATACGCAGAATTAGAAACATATCTGTTTTATATCAATATTCTAATCAATATTTTCAAACAATGTAAGTTTCATAAGACTGTATATGAAAAACTATGTAAAAAAAAGTATATTTAATTGACTACTCAATCAAAAGGGTTAACACAACTACAAGCCAAGTATACTTTGAATTCTTAATTATTCTTTTAAGTATTTCTGGATCAAAAGATTGAGTTCAAGTATAGGCCAAATATACCTGGACTTTTCTCTCAGTATAAGTCAAGCACACTGAAGTGTAATTTAAGTATATTTTTGAGAAGTATATAAAATGTAGACTGAAAGTATACTTTCTTATTTTTAGTTTAAAAGAAGTACACTAATAGAAAACTTGAATAAACGTATTTTTCGTAAGGGTTACTATAAGATCCCACTAATGAGCGATTCATTTGATACAGTACTTATTAATGTTTTTTAACATTAGTTAATAAAAATACTGTTCAAAAAACAAAAGTGTCATTATTCAGTTGTCAACTGAGACCAATCAATGACATATTTTCATGTATTAGTAAATGCTGGAATTAATCAAGATAAATAAGTGCCTTAGAATTACTTTTCATTATAAGTTCATGTCTACTAATGTAGTTCACTAAACTTAACAAATGAACCCTTTTTATAAAGTGTTACCAATGATGAAATGAGGTGAAGGGCATCAGTGTGATGTGAACGTCAGCTGTACACACACCTGGACTCATCAGCTGTGCTGGTGTTTACCTGTAGAATGACCCAGTGTCCCTCTCGGGCTGCCGTATCCAGAGCCTGCTCCGCCACCACCTCCTGACCCTGGCCCAGGGACACGTTGTGGAAGTTCTTGTTGTCGAAGGTGAATCCCAGTTTTCTTCCTGCAGGAGTTATTAAAGCTCAGATTACAGGTCTGAAGCATCAGAGGTGTTCGTGAGCCAGCGTGTGTTTGATCGGATCCCTCACATGACCTTCAGCAAACCCTCAACTCTGCCTAAGAGCAGGAGAGCAGGAGAGAGTCTGGAGGCCGTGATCAGCTCAGACAGTCGTTCCCACACGCCAGCGCTTCATCAAGCGCACACCATCACGGCTGTGAGAGCAGGGCTCCGCTGATCTTTAGGGCTCGTTTTAAAAATACCAAAATGACATTTGGAAAATGCCAAAATGCCAGCTTAGCTTTAAATCACTGCAGCATGGTGGGTAAAGGAAGTAGCTGGCCAGTACCGTGTTTCTCCACGTCCTTCAGCGGGTCGACTCCGGGAGACAGGATGAAGAACATGGGAGTGGCGGGTCCCGACTCCTCGTACGACACAGCGAAGTCCAGCGAGCGGCTCACCACGAACTTACTGCCCAGCTTCTCCTCCACAAAATCCCTGCAGGAGAAACCATGATTACGGCACTGATGATGATGAAGAGCTGGTGTTCCCAGTGAGCCGTGTGTAGAGCACTGAGGGGACTGATGGTTTAAGACACTGTCTCATTAGATCAACACTTCGTCCTCTTTCTAAAGGTCACGGTCACAGACTCGACTGCAGGAACTACTCAACTACCAGCTCCCCACCAATGGCAGACAGCGCTCTCTGTACAGGGATTGGGAATTATTCACTGGAACGGCTGTCAGAAGAGTTAGGCACACATTAGACTTGTGATATAAGTTTGATTCAGTCTGACAAATGAATGGCTTAATGAACTGAATCCCTCAGAGCGGAGTCTGTTCACGAGGCAGTGAGGACATCTGCAGTGTTTGTGTAGCGATTTTTAATTTGTAAATAAATATTAAATTAGCCTGTTAGCTGTCAGTCACACTTGGCGCATGCTAACATATTTTAATAATCATCATATATTAGGTATTATTGGAAAGCTTAAACACTCAAAATTCATCCTGTTAAAAATATTCTGAGATCAGACATTGCGCTGCGTTTGCTTTACTTTAAAACCGTTTAGCTACTCATTTTTTGTGATATCAACTTCACATTTGGACTTGGTTAGACACACGGCTTTGAAGCCAAATTATTCTGTAAAATAAAATGTTTAGGTCAGTGCGTCTGCTTTACAGTGATCTTTAAGGCGAGACACGGCAGGCAAAAACATCGGGTTTTTTTACTGGTCAATTTTGAGATTTTTGGATATTTGTCTTCAATAACATATTTGTCTTGGATATTTGTCTTCAATAACATGTCTTCTTTCAGACTTGTGGTAAAAAAAAGTCAGAAATACACACTTAGGTCCAAATATGGTCATTTCCTTTATATCAGCAACCAATCGTGAAAGTAAAAGGGCTGAATGCGCAATCTCATTGGCTGATGATAAATCTTTAAAGCCCGTTTTCTCAAAATGACTTTTCTCTCCGAAATCTCCACTTCAGGAGCACCGATATACACCAAACTCTCCAGTCTTGAACCTAGTTATATTATGAGAGGGATTTGTAAATATATTATTCCTAGCCTGATTTATACAACATTTTATTCCAAAAAACATGGTGAAAATCATTTTTTTAAGGCTATTGACAGTATATTCTGATTTACAGGATAACAGAAGTAGATATCCATAAATCCCTTTGTAATTTTTTCCCATCTAATATGTGAACACAATGAAAGAATTTTTTTAACCTGGCTTTATCCAATACTCAGATTTAGTTTTTTTTTTATATATGCAAATTAGCGCATATTTAATTAGATATTGCCTAATTTGCATATTTAAACATTAAATTACAGAAAACCTGTAATACATTTTTTTCTCATCTTAATGTAGGTAATCAACTGGGAACGTTTCATGGTGATATCTGCTAGTTAAAAATGTTACCCTTATTCACCTGTAGTGTCTCGCCGTAAGTTCTGTACCGTTCACTAACAACCAGCCGAGTGTCTTCAGACAGAGACTATGAAGCATTAGATCAGGCTGAGTTCAGATCTGTGACAGTCACAGGCTAAACTGGTGTGCCTCTGACCTGACGGCGTAGGTCATCCTGTCGGGCCGCAGCGCTCTCATCATACACAGCCTCTGGAGAGACGTCTTACTCTTCCACTCCTGAGGGAACTTCTCCTTCTCAGGACACTCTGACTCCACAAACTTCTTCCAGCGCTTCGCCGAGCCTTCGATGTCCCGGTCCAGGTTCTGGAACTCCTCTATGGCAGACAGAGACTGAAACCACAACATAATGTCACCAATCTTTCACTGAATGAATCATTATCAAGATGAAATACTGATATCAGGCATCAAGGGCAGTCGGCGCGTCACACGGCCTCTTCAGCTCACACTAGCTCATCTGAAATGCTCCTGCGGTTTAGCAAATTCATTTTTAAAAGTACAACTATTTCATGTCGTCTCAGAATTAATTTGAAGTCATAAAAGCTGCATGCAAAATAATTATAAAATAATTAGGAAAACTCTTGGCTAGAGTTTAGCATGTCACACAGCAGGACACGCTTCACGTCAGCCAAGCGTTCATCGGTAATACAAGCATGTTTCATTAAGTCTGCATTATTTTGCGAGCATGCTGAGTGGACAATATGCAATCTTATCAAAAGAGGAGAAGTTATGATGACAGAAGAGTCAGATTCAACATTGTCAAGGCGCTAATCAAATCTAACTACAAAGTAAAGCGTCTTTATGCCACAAACTGCTGAGTAAACACGAGCGTGTTCCTTCATAAACCAGACTTCCAGAAGTGCTTCGGCAGCAGGAAAGCAGATTTGCTCCGGTGAAGTTATATTTATCTTCTCTGGGAAGAACAACGCGGTGACATACGCCGGTCCCTTTCATCTGGCGGGAGAATGATGACTCATAATCCCAGAAAGCCTCGCTTATGGGGAACACTATATCCTAACGGCAGATTTCAGCACATTACGGACTCTCAAATGAGATCAGATTTACATTTGCAGCGCTGACGATAACTGTGCGGGAGAGCGGCGTGCGTCCGGAGACTCTGAGTCAGGCGTTTCAGGACAGAGGTGCCAGTTAGACCACGAGCTGACCGGAGCGTGTGTGAGACCACGAGCTGACCGGAGCGTGTGTGAGACCACGAGCTGACCGGAACGTGTGTGAGACCACGAGCTGACCGGAGCGTGTGTGAGACCACGAGCTGACCGGAGCGTGTGTGAGACCACGAGCTGACCGGAGCGTGTGTGAGACCACGAGCTGACCGGAGCGTGCGTTAGACCACGAGCTGACCGGAGCGTGCGAGAGACCACGAGCTGACCGGAGCGTGTGTGAGACCACGAGCTGACCGGAGCGTGCGAGAGACCACGAGCTGACCGGAGCGTGCGAGAGACCACAAGCTGACCGGAGCGTGTGTGAGACCACGAGCTGACCGGAGCGTGTGTGAGACCACGAGCTGACCGGAGCGTGTGTGAGACCACGAGCTGACCGGAGCGTGTGTGAGACCACGAGCTGACCGGAGCGTGTGTGAGACCACGAGCTGACCGGAGCGTGCGTGAGACCACGAGCTGACCGGAGCGTGCGTTAGACCACGAGCTGACCGGAGCGTGTGTGAGACCACGAGCTGACCGGAGCGTGTGTGAGACCACGAGCTGACCAGAGCGTGTGTGAGCGTGTGTGAGACCACGAACTGACCGGAGCGTGTGTGAGACCACGAGCTGACCGGAGCGTGCGTTAGACCACGAGCTGACCGGAGCGTGCGTGAGACCACGAGCTGACCGGAGCGTGTGTGAGACCACGAGCTGACCAGAGCGTGTGTGAGCGTGTGTGAGACCACGAACTGACCGGAGCGTGTGTGAGACCACGAGCTGACCAGAGCGTGTGTGAGCGTGTGTGAGACCACGAACTGACCGGAGCGTGTGTGAGACCACGAGCTGACCGGAGCGTGCGTGAGACCACGAGCTGACCGGAGCGTGTGTGAGACCACGAGCTGACCGGAGCGTGCGTGAGACCACGAGCTGACCGGAGCGTGTGTGAGACCACGAGCTGACCGGAGCGTGCGTTAGACCACGAGCTGACCGGAGCGTGCGTGAGACCACGAGCTGACCGGAGCGTGCGAGACCACGAACTGACCGGAGCGTGCGTGAGACCACGAGCCGACCGGAGCGTGTGTGAGACCACAAGCTGACCGGAGCGTGTGTGAGACCACGAGCTGACCGGAGCGTGTGTGAGAAAACGAGCTGACCGGAGCGTGTGTGAGCGTGTGTGAGACCACGAACTGACCGGAGCGTGCGTGAGACCACGAGCTGACCGGAGCGTGTGTGAGACCACGAGCTGACCGGAGCGTGCGTTAGACCACGAGCTGACAGGAGCGTGCGTGAGACCACGAGCTGACCGGAGCGTGTGTGAGACCACGAGCTGACCGGAGCGTGTGTGAGACCACGAGCTGACCGGAGCGTGTGTGAGACCACGAGCTGACCGGAGCGTGTGTGAGACCACGAGCTGACCGGAGCGTGTGTGAGACCACGAGCTGACCGGAGCGTGCGTGAGACCACGAGCTGACCGGAGCGTGCGTGAGACCACGAGCTGACCGGAGCGTGCGTGAGACCACGAGCTGACCGGAGCGTGCGTTAGACCACGAGCTGACCGGAGCGTGCGTGAGACCACGAGCTGACCGGAGCGTGCGTGAGACCACGAGCTGACCGGAGCGTGCGTGAGACCACGAGCTGACCGGAGCGTGCGTGAGACCACGAGCTGACCGGAGCGTGCCTGAGACCACGAACTGACCGGAGCGTGCGTGAGACCACGAGCTGACCGGAGCGTGCGTGAGACCACGAGCTGACCGGAGCGTGCCTGAGACCACGAGCTGACCGGAGCGTGCGTGAGACCACGAGCTGACCGGAGCGTGCGTGAGACCACGAGCTGACCGGAGCGTGCGTGAGACCACGAGCTGACCGGAGCGTGCGTGAGACCACGAGCTGACCGGAGCGTGCGTGAGACCACGAGCTGACCGGAGCGTGCGTGAGACCACGAGCTGACCGGAGCGTGCCTGAGACCACGAACTGACCGGAGCGTGCGTGAGACCACGAGCTGACCGGAGCGTGCGTGAGACCACGAGCTGACCGGAGCGTGCGTGAGACCACGAGCTGACCGGAGCGTGCGTGAGACCACGAGCTGACCGGAGCGTGCGAGAGACCACGAGCTGACCGGAGCGTGCCTGAGACCACGAGCTGACCGGAGCGTGCGAGACCACGAGCTGACCGGAGCGTGCGAGAGACCACGAGCTGACCGGAGCGTGCGTTAGACCACGAGCTGACCGGAGCGTGCGAGAGACCACGAGCTGACCGGAGCGTGCGTTAGACCACGAGCTGACCGGAGCGTGCGCGAGACCACGAGCTGACCGGAGCGTGCGTTAGACCACGAGCTGACCGGAGCGTGCGTTAGACCACGAGCTGACTGGAGCGTGCGTGAGACCACGAGCTGACCGGAGCGTGCGCGAGACCACGAGCTGACCGGAGCGTGAGTGAGACCACGAGCTGACCGGAGCGTGCGTTAGACCACGAGCTGACCGGAGCGTGCGAGACCACGAGCTGACCGGAGCGTGCGAGAGACCACGAGCTGACCGGAGCGTGCGCGAGACCACGAGCTGACCGGAGCGTGTGTGAGACCACGAGCTGACCGGAGCGTGCGTGAGACCACGAGCTGACCGGAGCGTGCGTTAGACCACGAGCTGACCGGAGCGTGCGAGAGACCACGAGCTGACCGGAGCGTGCGCGAGACCACGAGCTGACCGGAGCGTGCGAGAGACCACGAGCTGACCGGAGCGTGCGCGAGACCACGAGCTGACCGGAGCGTGCGTGAGACCACGAGCTGACCGGAGCGTGCGTTAGACCACGAGCTGACCGGAGCGTGCGTTAGACCACGAGCTGACCGGAGCGTGCGAGAGACCACGAGCTGACCGGAGCGTGTGTGAGACCACGAGCTGACCGGAGCGTGTGTGAGACCACGAGCTGACCGGAGCGTGCGAGAGACCACGAGCTGACCGGAGCGTGCGTTAGACCACGAGCTGACCGGAGCGTGTGTGAGACCACGAGCTGACCGGAGCGTGCGTGAGACCACGAGCTGACCGGAGTGTGCGAGAGACCACGAGCTGACCGGAGCGTGCGAGAGACCACGAGCTGACCGGAGCGTGCGTTAGACCACGAGCTGACCGGAGCGTGTGTGAGACCACGAGCTGACCGGAGCGTGCGAGAGACCACGAGCTGACCGGAGCGTGCGTTAGACCACGAGCTGACCGGAGCGTGTGTGAGACCACGAGCTGACCGGAGCGTGCGTGAGACCACGAGCTGACCGGAGCGTGCGAGAGACCACGAGCTGACCGGAGCGTGCGTTAGACCACGAGCTGACCGGAGCGTGTGTGAGACCACGAGCTGACCGGAGCGTGTGTGAGACCACGAGCTGACCGGAGCGTGCGAGAGACCACGAGCTGACCGGAGCGTGTGTGAGACCACGAGCTGACCGGAGCGTGCGTTAGACCACGAGCTGACCGGAGCGTGTGTGAGACCACGAGCTGACCGGAGCGTGCGTGAGACCACGAGCTGACCGGAGCGTGCGTTAGACCACGAGCTGACCGGAGCGTGTGTGAGACCACGAGCTGACCGGAGCGTGCGTGAGACCACGAGCTGACCGGAGCGTGCGAGAGACCACGAGCTGACCGGAGCGTGCGTTAGACCACGAGCTGACCGGAGCGTGTGTGAGACCACGAGCTGACCGGAGCGTGCGAGAGACCACGAGCTGACCGGAGCGTGCGTTAGACCACGAGCTGACCGGAGCGTGCGAGAGACCACGAGCTGACCGGAGCGTGTGTGAGACCACGAGCTGACCGGAGCGTGCGAGAGACCACGAGCTGACCGGAGCGTGCGAGAGACCACGAGCTGACCGGAGCGTGCGTTAGACCACGAGCTGACCGGAGCGTGCGAGAGACCACGAGCTGACCGGAGCGTGTGTGAGACCACGAGCTGACCGGAGCGTGCGAGAGACCACGAGCTGACCGGAGCATGTGTGAGACCACGAGCTGACCGGAGCGTGTGTGAGACCACGAGCTGACCGGAGCGTGCGAGAGACCACGAGCTGACCGGAGCGTGCGAGAGACCACGAGCTGACCGGAGCGTGTGTGAGACCACGAGCTGACCGGAGCGTGCGAGAGACCACGAGCTGACCGGAGCGTGTGTGAGACCACGAGCTGACCGGAGCGTGCGAGAGACCACGAGCTGACCGGAGCATGTGTGAGACCACGAGCTGACCGGAGCGTGTGTGAGACCACGAGCTGACCGGAGCATGTGTGAGACCACGAGCTGACCGGAGCATGTGTGAGACCACGAGCTGACCGGAGCGTGCGAGAGACCACGAGCTGACCGGAGCGTGTGTGAGACCACGAGCTGACCGGAGCGTGAGTGAGACCACGAGCTGACCGGAGCATGTGTGAGACCACGAGCTGACCGGAGCGTGCGAGAGACCACGAGCTGACCGGAGCGTGTGTGAGACCACGAGCTGACCGGAGCGTGCGAGAGACCACGAGCTGACCGGAGCATGTGTGAGACCACGAGCTGACCGGAGCGTGTGTGAGACCACGAGCTGACCGGAGCATGTGTGAGACCACGAGCTGACCGGAGCATGTGTGAGACCACGAGCTGACCGGAGCGTGCGAGAGACCACGAGCTGACCGGAGCGTGTGTGAGACCACGAGCTGACCGGAGCGTGTGTGAGCGTGCGTGAGACCACGAGCTGACCGGAGCGTGTGTGTGTACGGGCCGCCTCCCTCTGCTTCTCAGTGTAGACTCGCTCGTCGCTATCAGATATTAAGATATGATGAGCACAGTTTCAGAGAAATAAAGTATAGAACGAGACTGACTTTGATGCCGCCCCAGGAGTGATCGGACAGGAAGTCCACCGGTGATGTCAGTCCAGGAAGCACTGGGTAACGCAACAGGAAGTCCAGCTCTCGGGGAATGATCTCTTTACTCATGAGCAACACCTGCAGGAGAGATGAAGAGTGTGTTTAGGAGAAGTGTGTGTGTGTGTGTGTGTGTGTGTGTGTGTGCGTGTGTGTGTGAGATGCTCACCTGGAAGGCCAGCTGGGCGGTGTACGTGAGCTTGTCGCACTCGAAGAGCCCACGGGTCGTGTACTGGAACACCGATGACGTGATGCTGTCGATCAGATTCAAGACTCGCTGCTTCAAGCTCTCATCAGGCTCAGCTTTCAGTACGGCCTTCTGAAACACCACGCTGAACGCCTGGACCAGAGGAACACACACACACACACACACACACACACACACACACACACACACACACACACACGCAGAACAATGAGGAGACCGAGACGGACACACAGCTAATGAGTTTCTCTCTAATGAGAAGCTTCTGCTAACAGTGCTGAGGAAGATCAACATTTCTCTGCATACATTTGTACAAAAAAGAAGCAGCAATTATGTTGATATCTGTAGACTGTAGCTTGTCGGCATGATGACTGAAAACACAAGAACGTGTGAACACACACAAATGAACTATACATTCATAATCTATTTGTCAGCAAAGCTGTTCTTCAGAACATTAAAATAAAGTGTTTCTTAAAGAACTCTGCTGCAGTTCGAGAGGAAGTCTGGGTCCGTCATAGCCTGGGAAAACCCAGACAACTTCCGGCAAATTTAGATTTGCTCTGCAAGTATTCCGGCAAAGAGCTCATTCAAGCCCATTTCTAATCCGTCCAAATCGCGGCACCAATCAGAAACGTTGAGGCGGGCTTTACACGACATGACGATCGCTCTGATTGGTTTTAGCTATATCCAGTTGCACCCAGAGGCATTTGAGCGACGTCCGTTGGTGAAGCGCAGCAGCGTTTAAATGCATTATTATATTCAAATTGCAAACACATGAGGACAGTCTCCATGAAAGACCCACTGATGAACGTGCTACTACATTTCTCTCCGAAACGGTAGGAAATTAAATTCAATTTAATAGAGGATTTTAACTGTGTCAAGATGATTGACAGGGCAGTTTACGTGACAGGACGCACGCGACAGATCCGTCCGATAAAGATGACGAAGTAGTATGTCCCAAAGCTTGCCTACTTTTTTGCCTTTTCTTCACAAAAAGAGTACATACTTTTATGGCGTAGTGTAACTTAGGCGAATTGGGACGCAGCATATGGCTTTACAAGATGCCGATCGCTCTGATTGGTTTTAGCCCAGAGGCATTTGAGCGACGTCCGTTGGTGACGCCCCTTTGGAAATGAGTTATTAATGAAGCTTTGCCAGACCATAACTCAGTTACTACTGAGAATGGTCTGGTTTTAACCAGGCTAGGTCAGTCAGTGTTGATTCTTTACACTGGTTCAAACTCAGAGTTCATGACTCTTTATGAACCGTTAGATGCACAGAACACACTGATGAGGAACACCAGGCCTCCACCGGTACCTTGAGAGAGAACTGGTACATGGGGTGTATTTTATTGAGGTCGTTCATGATGAAGTAGAGGAGCGAGGCTCGGGCCGCCGCTGGACGGTAGTGCTCTCTGGCGTTGTTGATCTCGGCCTCCGTCACCTTCGCCTCCTTCACCTGTAGCACACACACACACACACACACACATCACTATCTGACAATACAGGAGCAAACACACACACATCACTATCTGACAGTACAGGTGCAAACACACACACACACACACACACACACACACACACACACACACACACACACACACACACACATCACTATCTGACAATACAGGAGCAAACACACACACATCACTATCTGACAGTACAGGAGCAAACACACACACATCACTATCTGACAGTACAGGAGCAAACACACACACATCACTATCTGACAGTACAGGTGCAAACACACACACACACACACACACACACACACACACATCACTATCTGCCAATACAGGTGCAAACACACACACATCACTATCTGACAGTACAGGTGCAAACACACACACACACACACACACACACACACACACACACACACACACACACACACACACACACACACACACACACACACACACACACACACACACACACACACATCACTGGCTGACAGATGCTGAATTTAACGACTCGTGTTCATGAAACATCACAGAATAACAGCAAAAGTGTGTTTTATTCCTCACGACAAAAACTAATATAAACTAGTGAACAAATTTGATCATTTCAGAATCACAACATCTGAACTACTGAAAAGTAAAACACAAGCATACGGACGCATGTGTTTTTATCAACTTACTCTTATATTCTTACTGGAGATTACAGAAGAGACCAGACTGATTAAAACTACATTCATTGGTGGATTTTAACATCAGGTTTTAATTAACCATAATTAGATCCAAGCAATTATATGAACGGTAACTGAACAAAAGTGGGAAACAATAAGGTCTCATTAGTTAATGCAATAACTAAAATGAACAAACAATGAGCGATATATTCTTACAGCATTTACTAAGTTTTGTTAATGATAGTTAATACAAATGTTAATATTAGTTTACAGTGTGTTAAGTAAAATGTATCAGCAAACGTTGACATTAACATTAATATGATTAAATGCTGTAGAATTATAGTTGTTAGTTGTTAATGTTAACCAAGTTTAACAAGTGAAATCTTACGGTAAAGTGTTTAATGATATATTATATTATATTATATATGATATATAAACTGTGGCACTCTCCATAGTCAAGTCATCTTCATTTATATAGCGCTTTTAACAATGGAGATTGTTTCAAAGCAGCTTTACAGAGATAAGCGTATAATTTAAGGTAAGATTGTTTTGGCTTTATAGCGGTTCTTTAATAAAGTTAGTTTTGATTGATTTGCTTCCGTCGCAACGATCATTAGTTATTAAATTAGGGGCCGCCAAGACGACACCATTCTCTCTACACAGACTTTAAACGCGACCCTGTGAGAAACGCTGATGGCGTTCACATGCGCATTAGGAACGGGTTCTATAGTTATGTGCGTTTGAATATATGTGCACAGGTTTGTAATTCCCTACAGACCAAGCCTAAACACAGTACTGGTGTTCCCTTATAAATTTGATACAGACTTTTATTTTATTTTGTCACTTCGGGGTAGATACGCGAAACAAATTCTCCCGACGACGCTTTATCTGTAGAGTGGGAAAGGGATCCTCCATAGGGAGAGACTAGTTGGCACTTCAGCACAGCGTTGTCAAACACATAGCACGTGTGTTCTGGTGTCAGAGGTGAAACACACACACACACACACACACACACACACACACACACACACACACACCTTGACTTCAATCTCTGCCGCTGTCCGTTTGGTGATCTCCAGGTTCTCCACCAGCTCGATGTCCCCGAGGAAGTTCCCGGACGCCGAGGACAGGCGTGAGAGCAGGTTGTCCTCCAGAGTTTTCAAAGTGATTTTGAAGCCGTTCTGCTGCGTTGTGAGGTTTGACTACAAAGTAAAAGACACAGAAAGACATGTGAGATAAAAACAAGAGCCACGGGGCAAAAGTCAGGCACATCTGAGAGATCAATATATGCAGTCGTCTTTGCATGGATTAGCAGACTTCCTCTCGCCAAAGACATCAAACCCCAGCGCCGGCGTGTGATGGGACTGTCAATGCTGGCGGATCCATTCCTTGCGTCTGATAGAGAACTAATGCAGACGAGCGACGGGCTGGACTGCAGATCACACGGACACGCTCGGAGAGACTCATCTCAGAAACACTCATCTTGGACTGTCAAGACACAACACATCCCTGAACAGGTCAATCTGCACACTAACAACCCTATACTAGCGTCGCTCGTCCTCTATGATCCTCTGCAAACAACAGCACTGGAGACAAATCACAAGAGCTCGGGTCAAAGATCCGGAGCTGGCCGTGCGGCGGCTCATCAGAGAGGAGGAAAACGGGTTCGGGAAACTAGCCCTTCCTAATGAGTCAGTCATTAATGATTACATTTCCACTGGCATCTTGTGTGTCCAATTACCCAGGAGCTGAAAAACAAACAATTAACCAGCAGCCGAGAGCCTCACTGAAGAAACTCAGTGCACTTACGGTCTGATCCGAGCAACAGAAAGTGAGTTTGGCTGATCTGAGGTTCTCCTTCTCATTAGTGAGACTGATGCGTCTCTCCCGGATCACAGTGGCATTTACTTGATCTAATGGCCTTGAGATGTGCAGATCTCAATGTGAAGGCTGTGATGAGGTAATCGCACCGCAGTTAGCGATGGCATTGCGTGATGTAAACACAAGCAAGGGAATATGAACAAACCCTCTAAAACCCGCAGCATCCCTGTGGTGTGTGCTTGCATAAGATCTAATTATGAAATCCAGTAAAGACTGGACAGAGTGTCACGATACCTCGTCATCTTACTCCACGTTAAGGGACTGTCACACTTTCTACAACTTTCTATATTAATTAAGACGATAGGAGAGTTCGGCAGCATTTTCCCCATCCTGAGGATCTCAGCTTGCAGACACTAATTAATCAAGCTTCATTAAGTAACATATCAATTCTACGGGATGCACGTCTCGGAATAACCGCATTCACTCCCTGTCGGTTATTAAAACGCTTCTTTGGTTTGCTGTAATTTGTTCGCAAATAAAAGCCCTCAGCTTCAGCTTCAGACACACATTTCAGGAAGACGAAATGAAGTCCAGCTGAATACATAAATAAAAGTGTGTTCCTCAGGGAAAGTGAGAGGAGTAATGGGGAAGTTCGAGCCTGTGGCACAAACGCTTGCTTGACCATTCCAGCTAATTACTTGCAGTAATGTTATGCTAATATACTAATGCTAATATAATACATTTGAAAATGTGTTACCGATAGTCGAAGCTCTCATTGGTCATTAGCAAAATTGCTCAGGGTAAGCGTGTGCTAATTATATACATGAAGGTGCAAATAGTGCACCACTAATTAACCTTTTGTAAAGTAACGGTGAGAACACACAGCCGCTCTCTGGGAAACAGCAAGTGTCATCAAATATTCTGATACGCATGCAGAACTGAAACTGATGAATCCAATTAAGCTCTCAATCGCCTGTCATATAGCATCTAATTAAAGGGATATTTCACCCAAAAATGAAATTATCCCATGATTTACTCTCCCTCAAGTCATCCTAGGTGTATATGACATTCTTCTGTCAGACGAACACAATCAGAGTTATATTAAAAAATGTCAGTGAATAACCGTTTCTGTTTTGAAGTCCATAAAAGTGCATCTGTCCATCATAAAAGTGCATCTATCCATCATAAAAGTGCATCTGTCCATTATAAAAGTGCATCTGTCCATCATAAAAGTGCATCTGTCCATCATAAAAGTGCATCTATCCATCATAAAAGTGCATCTGTCCATCATAAAAGTGCATCTGTCCATCATAAAAGTGCATCTATCCATCATAAAAGTGCATCTATCCATCATAAAAGTGCATCTGTCCATCATAAAAGTGCATCTGTCCATCATAAAGTGCATCTGTCCATCATAAAGTGCTCCACAGGCTCCGGGGGGTTAATAAAGGCCTTCTGAAGAGAAGCCATGTGTTTGTGTAAGAAAAATATCCATATTTAACACGTTATAAAGTAAAATTCTATCTTCCGGCCAAACGAACATATGCAGTCTCTACTTACGCCTAAAGCGCAACTTACGCAACTCATGAAGTCAGTAGTAGTGTAAATATCAGCAGTGCGTCGCATTACTCTGACATTTTGTAATATAACTCTGATTATATTCGTCTGACAGAAGGTCATAGGTCATATAAACCTAGGATGAGTTGAGGGAGAGTAAATCATGGGCTAATTTTCTTTTTTGTGTGAACTGTCCCGTGACGCGATCAGGATCCGCTGTGAGCGTGATCACCTTGAGCTCCTCCAGGTCGGGTCTCTCCATGCTGACCACAGCCGCCAGGAGCTGGTCCTCCAGCCCGTCCCGGGTCACGGTGAAGTTCACCAGCGTACACTGAGCCTGCAGCTCCGGCTGGTAGTGAGGGTTCGCCAGCTTCGTGTGGAGGATCAGCCGGAAACTGGGGTTGTACTCGCACTCCTTGTCGCCAATCTTTATGTAGCTGTTGCAGATTAAAAACGAGAATCAGCTCATTATTTAGTGCAGGTGCCGTGATGACGCTCCACATCTGGAGGACTTCCTTTCTTTCATGCAACATCACAGGAGAAGAAACTGTCAAACTCAAACATATGGAGCACAATATCTCTTTTGTGTTTAAACGCACACACACACAAACATCATACAGGATTGGACAGACGTGACGTGAATAAACGACACAATAATCATTTTAAACAACAACAACAACAAAACCTTCATGCAACAGCTGTGAGGCGAGACCCTACAGGCACTGCCCAGTTCAGAGCTCCAGTTGCTGCTTCTCTCAGACTAGTGGAAAGAAATCATCCGAAAGCCACATTTAAGAGTTTCTTTTATTGCACTTTATCTCTTCGTGTCTGTAGAATTCAAACTCAATCCACATCTTTTCAGGCAGTGAGTTTGAGTCATAAACCTCCACTTCAGCTTCACACACAGAAGGTTTGCTCTTATTATGATTGGCCTGATTTATTCAATATTTCATTCCTACAAAACATGGTGGAAATGTATTTGTTTTGTGTCTGTTGACAGTATTTTCTGATCTATGGAGTGATAAACCCTTTGTAACTGTAATATGTCAACAAAATCAAACAAGAATTATGAACCTGGGGCCGGATTCACGACAACCTTCTTAGAAAGAAGTTAAGAAAATTCTTAAGAAGATTTGTTGGGAATACAAAATATTCTTATCTTTTTTCTCAAGTTAGAAAATAAGAAGAAATTGTCAGTTAAGAAGAATTTTATTCTTCAGAATGTTTTGTGAATCCGGCCCCTGGTTTTATCCAATATTCAGATTAATGTGCTTTAGTGATTAAAAAGGTCACTTAAATACTCTCACCGGCCTTTCTTTATGGTCTCCCGCCCGAGCAGCGGCCCGAGCACCGGGTCCATGGCCTCCTCTAAGTTCTCGATGAGGACGACCTCCCCCACTGATAGAGCCCTCTCGATGGAGTCCAGGTACCTGTGGGACAGGGAAGGGATCCGCTTTAGTGACGACCCCAGCAGATTCAGGAGGCCGGCTGTGAGCGTGCAGTATTACCCTCTCTGGCCGATCCGGATGATGCGCAGGTCCTCCCCGTACCGGTGCTTGATCCACTTGATGCCCTGCAGCTGCGGGTCCACCATGAGGGGCCAGCGCTCGCAGCTGGTGAGGATGGTGGCGTTCTCTGTGGACATGCGGTCCGCCGGGAGCCCCTCGTTCTGCCAGGTGGCGATGTCAGCGTCGTCCGTGAGCATGGTGAGCGGGTCCAGGGCGGGGGTCACCGGGATCGGCACCTGCGGAACAACAGCCGATGACTGGCGGATACTGAGGCCTTGTCCACACTAATGTTTGAGTTTTCCTCTCCGCTTGGCCGTCCGTCACACTGAGACGCCGCTCTTATTAATGAAAGCCAAGCTTTTTGAAAACGCTCTCCAAAGTGGATACATTTGAATATGCCGTTTTCGCGTTGTAGTGTGGACTGGGAAAACTGAGGTATTAGAAAACGATGACGTAGGTTTAGTCATGTGACGCATATTGTACCAATAATGTAGATATGTATTTTTATACTGGTATAGGCTCAATGCGCGATCGCTTCCACGTTTGGTCTCAGCCCGCCCAGTTACACCCGGTGATGCGCCGGAAGCCGTTTTTAGGCGGAGATAATGGCAAATTACACTCTCTGTTTACAAGAACTTCCAGCGGTTAACGCAGTGATGTTAACAGTATCGTGAGGCAGTTAGCCGTCACACCTAAGAGTCAGACAATAGGCGCGTTTCCATTACAGATTTGCGCAAAACATTTGCGATTTTTTCTAAATGTCAACAAAAAACTATTGCGAAATGACGGCGTTTCCATTAACCGATGTTATGCGACTAAAACTTCATTTTTTCCTCTGGCGATCAGTAAATCATTCCAAAAACCATGGCAACGGACGCTGGTGGGTGTACTATATCACAGCCACTGCACTGGCCATTATTATTAATGGAAGGAGTGTGTGTGTGTTTTCAAGCATTAATGGTAGGAACGACCCTTATTATACTGTGAGCGGCTCATATGAGGAGTTTCTGGGTGTTTCTCCCTCAGATCTGCTTCCAGGTCTTGATTGTGGCATTTATTTGAGGTTTAGAATCCATTATTCCTCTAATTATTTTGTCTTATATGAATTTAATAAAGAGCTCTGTCTCGTCTTCTGTCCAAACACACCGCGTCATCTACGTCAGCTGACTGTAAATGCACAAAAACTGTTTCCATTGCAGTTTTGCGAAATATTTCTTTTTCGAATTGCCTGAAAAAAACCCTCATGCGAGCGGAAAAACCTTTTTGCGATAAAAGGGAGTTTTTGCGAAAATTACGTGTTTCCATTAGGCGTATTTTCAATTCGCAATTTTCAATTCGCAATTTCAGTTTGCGCAATTTGAAGGGTAATGGAAACGCGGCTAGAGAAGGGCTTTAAGCCATTTTGCCCCACACAATTTTGAAAACCACATCACACGTAAATTTTCACCACTTCTGAAGCGTGTGCAAAGTTTCATGATTTTTCGAGCACGTTTTTTATTTGCCACACTTCCTGCTACCAGCAGGTGGCGCTATTGCTATAACCATAATGAGCATGGTCATGTGTTCAGGACAGGACTCTTATCAAACATGTGAAGTTTGGGGCAGATTGGACATCGAATGCCTAAATTACTGCAGGCTGTCTGTGGTTGCCTAGCAACATCGGAACTGCAAGCAACATTAATATTGAACTTATCTGATCATGCATATATAACCAAAAGGCCGAAATTGGGTGAACGTTTGTCAGGCCGCCGAGGGCACATCCTTCGACGAAAACTCAAGATCTTCGCAATTTAACGTCGTAAAGGCCTCCAGATTACACTCACCAAATTTGAAGAGGATCAGATCAAATCTGTAGGAGGAGTTCGTTAAAGTACAACATCAGGAAATTTTGAAAAATGCCCAAAATCTAGGAGGAAGTTCAAAATAGCTCACTTCCTGTTGTGTTTAGGGCTATGCTCCAAGAGACTTTTTTGTAGGTATTGGGTCATTACATGTATGTACCAAATTTCATACCTGTGCGTGAAACGTAGAGCCGGGGCAAAATGTGGGGGCAATAATTTACCGAATTTGCCCCACCCAATTTTGAAAACCATTTCACACGTAAATTTTCGCTCGATGGTGTTTTATGCCCCCAATGGCTCCTTAGAGGCAGCTAACCCTACCCTCAACCTTAAACCTACCCATCCCCTCGCTGCCTGGAAGGCGACGTTGGGGGCATAAAACACCAAAGACCTAAATTTTCACCACTTCTGAAGCGTGTGCAAAGTTTCATGAGTTTTCGAGCATGTTTAGGCCCTCTAAAAAGCAATTCACTTTGGAGAAGAAGAAGAAGAAGAAGAAGAAGAATAAACGGAGCAAAAACAATAGGGTCCTCTCACCATCGGTGCTCGGGCCCTAAAAATCACCATGGAATCAAAATGATAATTCTTGAATCAGAATAAGTTCCTCTTGCAGCATCTCTTCTCTTCTCTGATGACGAGGGCGGGGCTATAACCTGTCACTCACATGAGATCAGCCAATCGCAAACCACAACCATCCAACCAGCCAATCAATTCCCCACAGACACAATCAAGCCCCGCCCACATTTGTTCTTGTTCCAGAAGCGTTTCACTCGGTATACGGCACAATAGAGAAGCAATTATGCTTGTAGATTTCAAAGGAAAGCCACATTGGCCTTAATCAAACATGCAAATGTTGAAATGAAAGCTGCGGAGTGTTTGTCAGTGATGTCTGAGATGTGGCCAGACCTTGAGCTGGCTGAGGAACGGCCTCCAGGTGTTGTCCATCAGCTCCAGGCGGTAGCGTTTGGTGAAGTATCCCAGATAAGAGATGAATGCAGTGATGAGGAGCACGTCTCCACACAGAGTCTCCTCCTGAGCCTTGAAGGTCTTCACCGCTTCGGCCCAGCGCACGTTCTCAGACGCCAGACCCCCGACCTGACACACACACAGCGTACAAGATCTCTCAAACACTCACAGAAAACACGCATTAAACTTCAAAGTAATACACAGTCTATATTAGTGATGCACCCAAATGAAAACTCTGGGCCGAAAACTGAAACCGAAAATTAAAAAAAAAAAAAAAAGTGTATTAATTTCTTATTTTAAATTAGTTTTTTGTATAATTGTATTATTAAACTTTTTTATTTAATTTAATAATTTAATGAATCGGAGGCCAATAAAATAAAATAACCACAGTTTTATTTCTAGTAACACAAAAATTTAACAGAAAATAGGCCTATATTAAACAATATTAAATACCACTTTATGAATATCAATATATCAATATATTATTCTTCATTCAGTTCTATGCAGCAGAATCAGATTTAACAGATTTATTTGTTCACCTATTATCTAAATAAAGTAGTCCTTCAAAGCGGGGCGGCATATTTTCGGCTTATATTTTCAGCCTTTTTTCTGGTCTTTTGAAAATGGCATTTTCGGCAGTCGAAATTTCGGTGCATCGCTTGTATATAATTATTATTTTTATTTATTTTTAAGTAGATATATTTTCTTAAAGACTACTAGCAGGACATTCAGAATTACATCACTTCTGACATCTGTGGCCTGCGTGCTTCTTCTTCAGTGGTGCTTTAGTAACACGGACACTGGTAATTACTATTCGGTGGTAATGGTGTGGAAATGACACACTTCACCTTTAACCCCTCACACACTGCGGGGTCACAATCATTCCCAGATCAAACAATGGTTTATATGTGCGCTTCAGGAAAACACCAGCTCTTCTGCATGAGTGTGTGTGTGTGTGTGTGTGTGTGTGAGTGTGTGTGTGTGTGTGTGTGTGTGTGTGTGTGTGATTTACACTAGTAAAGCTGCACGCTCGAGTGCACAGCAGAAATTACTTATTCTGTGGGTTTGCTGCATTTTAATTATTATTCATATGTTTTTCTGTTTGGCTTGCTCATCTATTTCTCCGTAATGAAGGCCGGATCAGCATCAGGGCTCTGATTGGCTCACCAGGCGGTTAGCGAGAGCGATGGTGAGCGCTGTGGTCTCGGCCTGCTGTTGGCACCGCAGCTTATCGGCCGTGGCCTTCTCAAACTTGGCCATCAGCTTCGCCAAGTTCCCGTTCAGTTGCTGTCGAGAGAAGACGACAGGATGTTATGAGGATGTTTAAATCACACGTTACTTGTGAACCTCGTGTGTGTGTGTGTGTGTGTGTGTGTGTGGACATCCGTAAAGACTGGATAAAGAGAACAGTGTGTAGCTTTAACACAATCAAACTGATCCGTAGTCAAACTTCATAGAGTCTGAGAGACATTGAGAATATTGCTAAAGTGAACACACAGTACAGAAATAGACTATATAGAATACAAATGTGAAGTAATTAAAAAATGAAGGAAAGGATATAAAGAGATAATACAGGAAAATAAATAAATAAATAAATCCATTTTTATCTACATCAAGATTTTATGTAAAAATGTACACAAATGTAAAGGATAAAAATCTCAGGTCATGCTTCTTTATGCTCTTCAACACTTTCCACTGTTTCCCTTCAATAATTCATTTTCAACAGTAATGTGGTGTCAAATTCATTTTATCTCAATTAATACGAGGCCATTTAATCTGTATGCATAACAATAAAAGTTTGATACATTAAAATGTTAAAAATGTTTCGGTTACACTTTATTTTAAGGGGTCATTGTTACAGTGTAATTATATATGTAAGTCCTGAGGGATATTAAGCAACTACATGTACTTCCTATAGACCGTATGCGCCAGAGACACTATCTTCCAATCAGATCTCTGCGTGCAGTGTCTTCCTCTGGTCACTGTTGTTTGAGGCTCTGTAAGCATACTTATATACTCACGTTGATTTTGGCCTTGATGACGGACAGCTTGTCCTGCGCGGTGGCCAGATCAGCGTTAGCTTTGCTCAGGGCTTGTCTCTTGGGCTCCACCTCGCAGTAAACCTCATAAAACTTCACGATGTTGATGACCCATGAGCACAGGCCCGCGGCCGCGTTGGATTTGGCTGCGATGAGCTCCGGCTGGAAGTCTGGGTCCTGCAGGTACGGCTTGATGGCTTTGAGGCAGTTCTCGTGAATGTTTTCCTTTTTGAAATTGATCAGCGAATCGAGGAAGGCGTCGACCTTCGCCATCATCACTTTGGCGGCCTTCCAGCTGCGGTCTTTGGGAACGCGGCCGCCGGGAGCCGCTAGCACCATCACAGCGGCCGTCACGTTCGTCACAGCGGCCACAGGCGCACCGAACGACTTCAGCTCCGTCAGATTGTTCTAGAAACAAGAACAACAGGGGCAAAACAAGATCAATATACAGTGAGCAAACCTTCTAAAATACTACAATATTCTACAGTATTTAAATATATAGTTATACATGCAAAAGGTTTGGATCGGAAAGATTTGTAATGTTTTTAAAAGAAGTCTCTTCTGCTCACCAAGGCATTTATCTGAGATAGAAAGCTTTTGTAACATTAAACACTACCGTTCAAAAGTTTGGGGAATGTTTCTCGATCATCAAGTCATCATATTAGAGTGATTTCTGAAGGATCATGTGACACTGAAGACTGGAGTAATGATGCTGAACATTCAGCTTTGATCACAGGAATAAATTACACTTTACTATATATTCACATAGAAAACAGTGATTTTAAATTGTCATAATATTTAACAATATTATTTGATGAACAATGCAGCCTTGGTGAGCAGGAGAGCCTTCTTTTAAACCGATCCACAGCTTCTGACTGGTAGTGTATGTATGTTATGAAGTGAGATCTCGGACCTTGTTGAGAGTGTTGAGAGCCTCTTGAGCCGCTATGAGCGCGGGTTCGGCTTTAGCCAGGTCCTCCTCACAGTCTCTCTGTTTGCGCATCACTTCCTCCGCGATGATGGCCACCTTCCTCTCCTCGTCATCAGCCACGGTCTTCTCCTTCGCCACCTTCTCCGTCTCCACTCCCACGACCTGGATCAGCTTATCAGCGCTCTCGTTCTTCAGCTTCAGCTCCACCTCCTGCGCCGCCAGCTTGGCCTTCAGATCGTCCACCTGAGAGACGACGGAGAGAGGACCGGTGAGCAGAACACGTCTGGGATACAGGCATACACAACTATTGCATACAGTCAGACCAGAGTTCATTCACACACCGTCAACATTTCTCACATTATCAGTTTATTCGCTATAGTTTAGAAAATGGTAATAAAATATGAGCAGAACTCAGTTGATATTTGACTGGTTTTGTCCGTCCTTCTGTTAGACTGTCTCACACATGAATTATGTTGAATATCTGTCAGCTGTTAAATTTAACTACACAATTAGATAATACCAGTTTAGCTCAACCAATCACCAAGCAATGCTTCATTGTGTTCAGTCTGTGTGTAAAAAGAGCATTAGCAATTAAAGAAAACACACTTCAGCAAAACATGATCAGCTCAAAGTGTCCCAATCATTTTTGGCCCCAAATTGTTATAATTGTCACTGTATGAAGAATATTTGGGTATAATATGTCACAGTTTACTTTATTCTGCTCTCCTCACTTACAGAAATGAACTATAGTGTCCTGATCACACTAGTGAAATATAAAAAATGATATCTGGTGTCTGAATAATTTTTGGATTGACTGTATATAAAATATAATTATAATCCTAATTATAATAAGAAACTAATAAATGCTGTAAATGTAAAGGACCTTATTATAAACTGGCATCATAATAATATATGTGCTGTATTTATTATTCAGTATTAAAGTCTGTTGAGGAAGCTAATGAGCTGTTATCAACTAATTGCATCAGCAGTTGTTTTGAATAACAGGCTATTTGCTTTTGTTCTGGAGTCATTGTGAAATCATATTAGTGATATTATCGGAGAATTGAGCGCTGGAAGTTTTAATTGATAAATGACAATCACTTGAGGCGGATGAACGTTTGGTAATGAACGTCTTTTTGTTTTTATATGTCACAAGGGATTATGCGATTGGCACTTATTCTGCGAGACAAAAGCTGATCGGGAGAGAAAATTGGGGCGAAATACGCAATTAGCAGAGAAACTGCTGTCAGCCTCGATCCCACAGCAAACAAACAGTCAAATAAGGCAATCCCAAACCCTCTGGAATCTGCTCCCTTTCTCCAGCTCAAACCTGCTGATTATCCCTCAGAAAACCAGACTGCCCTCGGGGAGCAAACCCTACATACCCACAACATCAAGCTGCTATCATGTGGGTGATTAAACTGATGAATAGGAGGTAAAGATGATGGAGGACTAATTGCCCTGAAAGCGCAGTCAGAAAGCACACTTCAAGCTCTCGACGGAAGTTTGTCCCTCTCTCTCCTCAAACTACATGAAACGACTGTAATGATCCTCTTCAGGCAGAGCGGCGATTCTCGTCTTCACAGGCCTTCACAAGTTCACATCAAAGAACACAAGCATAATATTGTGTTGTGAAAATATCATGAGTCATCTTAAAAGAGACAATTTGAGATAAAAAGGCAGAGGAACTGTTAGACAGTACACAGTGCTGTGACCGTGACCATACAGCCGGCTTTAAGGAGGCTGCGTCATAAACATGCTTATTTTGAGCAGAGAAAACAACACAGGTTCTCATTTAAGATGAAACACTTAATGAGTGGCTATAAAGCGAATAAAAAGCAAAGCAGCCGGTCCACCTCGACGCTCCCGAATGCGAGCAGGGACAAACTAGCTTGAATTGATGTCCGCTATCCACTAATTGCATGTTAGCGGGGTCCCACCTCAATAAAGCAGCCAGGAGCTCCATTAATAACCCTTCTGCCTCATTAGCACCCACTTTTAATTTTGATTTCTAGCCAGGCCGGCTCTCTGCCGTTAATGTAAATAGGTTATTCTGGTGGGCGTCGATCTCTAACAGTGCACTAGCGTAAAGTGTGTGTGGATTCTGATTTTACATTTCTTCCCCTCTCGTCTCTAGCAAGTATAATCTCTGCGCTTAAATGAGCTTTCTGATAGCTTTCCATCTAAAGGCTGGTGGGAGCGAGGACAGATCCCCAATCCATTACCTGAGGACCCGAAGAGCGTACACACACACACACACACTGTATTCGACCCATCAGAAGGCATAGTGCAGCTCAAACAGAAGCAAGCATGAGAGAAGAAATAACGTCTCGATCAGAATAATTAGCTCAAGTGCTGCTGAGAACACACTTATGCCGAGGTCACAGCGCATGCTTCTCAAGCTCGTCAGATCGCTGTTCTCGAGACTGGAATTGTTATTAAAAATGATAGCCAGCAAGAAGCCTGCGATGGTCTGTGCGCTCCTTGCAGCGAGGAGGAGAAATATAAACAGATCACGCAGGAGGGAGTGATCGGAGACGCTGGGATCAAGGATTGTGTGTTGGAGGTAAATATATAACTCTGCAGTGTGCCGCTGGTCAAGCAGATGTTTGTGCTTTGTTTCTGTCTGATATAATTGTAAAGCTGATATCTGGTCTCTAACCTCATTGGCTATAGGCCATCGGTCAGAACACATTCTCAGCGCAGGATTCTGAATCGCCGACAGGTCCAGATATTTATCATTATCAAAAGTGATATTACGGTCGCTTATTCTAGTCTTCATCTAATTTATTTCTTCAAGACTGGTCAAGACTTTAAGCCAGTTACACAAGCGGACAGTGTCCGATCAGACCGGGAGCACTGGAGCGTGCCGAGCGTTCACGCTGAACAGGGGGTTATGGGAACAAGAAGTGTGAGCAACCGTAATACTGACATTCTCAAACCACAGAAGTGATACGGTAGGCCATGAAGCCACACGACTGAAATCAATGACATTTTCTAAACACAATAATCATACATCATTAGACAAAGTCAGCTGTCTGAAGCATTGCAGTGTTTTAGAGATATTGAGCGACCCGCTCTCCTCCCAGAAACACTCTATTAGTGCTGACAGGAGAACAACAGGGACAACAAAACGCTTGCTGGGAAGAGTGTCGTCCTACGCAGCTCGCATTTAAAAGACCCGTATAAAAGGCATCAGGCGTCTTAATGCGCTTCATTCGCAGAAGAGGATCTATTGATGAATAATATGTGTGTTGACCACTGAAAAAATAAATTAGCTAATGGCACATGAATTTATGGCATGGAAATGAATCTTACAGCTGTGCTGCACTCATGCCAATGAAGAGGCTCAGCTAATGCTTTTAATGCTCCTGGAATGTGATTATTCTTAAGCATTTCACTCAAGGCACACTTGAGAAGCACTACACGCCTGCGCACACATATATCCAAACGCGCGCACCTCTGTGTGTAATACATGTAATGTAATGTATATGGACATGTAATACGCATGTGCGTTTTTCGCGGATTCACATTTTTAACAATCTCTGTTACTGTAATCTCCTGTTATCACTGTAAAGCTGCTTTGAAACAGTCTATATCAGGGGTGTCAAACTCAGTTCCTGGAGGGCCACAGCCCTGCAGAGTTTAGCTTCAACCCTAATTAAACACACCTGATCAGCTAATCAAGTTCTTCAGGCTTATTTGAAAACTGCAGGTGTGTGTGTGTTGAAGCAGGGTTGGAACAAAACTGTGTAGGGCTGTGGCCCTCCAGGAACTGAGTTTGACACCTGTGGTCTATATTGTAAAAGCGCTGTATAAATGAAGGACACTCAACTCACTGTGTGAAACAGCACACTAAAATAGTTTTAAGAACAGAAGAGCTAAAGGAACACGCAACATGCTCATCAAAGTCATCAGATATTTCTCTGGTCGTTTATCCTGCAAGTGAAGTCAGCTTTATTTATACAGCGCTTTTAACAACACAGAAAATAGAAAATAATGCAACAAAGTTTGTGTCTAGAAGAAAATAGCGTCACCGTCCTGCTTAAGTAAGTTCAGTGATGGGTCATTTCTGTTGTAAAAAACTTAATTTAGTTCATTTATATATATATAGCCACTCTGGAGAAACCGTGATGTCATCGTCAGGAAGGTTTGTAAGCCAGGAGGACCTGATTGAGATCACCTGAGCTGTGGTGCTGTTGAGCTTCTCCAGGCCGTTCTCCAGCCGCTCCATCTTGGACGTGAGGTCTCTCCTCTTGAGCGCGAGCAGGTTCCCGTACAGCTTGATCTGCTCCAGGAACGACTTCGGCGTGGTGTAGTTATAGCGCCGCTCGTTCGACAGGTAGTCCTTCGACGCCTTGTTCACGCTCACGTGTACGTAAGCCATGAACTTACTCACAGAGTCCTTCACCTCAGGCTACACGTGTGGAAGAATTAACAATGAAATATAATTACCAGCATATTGTCAGAAATGTCATACTAATGGGCCGTCACAGCCGTTTCATTCTCCTGAAATATAATGCAGAAAGAGACTGAGCGAGCGCTGTGCAATCTAATTATGTTCTTCATGACTTCAGGCATTTGCACTTGAATCTGTAAGAGGAGCTGAGCTCCGTCTAATAATGACATCTCAGTGCTGTGGATTGAGGAAATCGTGATCAGACCTGTTGATGAAGATGAGTGAGTGTGTGTGTGTGTGTGTGTGTGTGTGTGTGTGTGAGAGTGTGTGTGTGTGTGTGTGTGTGTGTGTGTGTGTGAGAGTGTGTGTGAGAGTGTGTGTGTGTGTGTGTGTGTGTGTGAGAGTGTGTGTGTGTGTGTGTCACCTGGATGTGCTCCACGTCCTGTAGGAAGCGCAGACTGACGGACTCCAGCGCCTCCTGTGGCCACTCGTGGAACCAGTCGATGGCGGTGCAGTTCACGACCGCGGGGAACTTTCTGCTGCGCACGCGGAGTTTACTTCCCACCGGAGAGAAGCACAGCGCCACCTGCAGGACACATTTGTGTGAGTGAACCACTGCTAAACACAGACACTGAAGGGGTCAGAGGTCACTGTGGATTTAAGATTTAAGCACGAGTGTTCACAAACTGGTGACGTCTGTCTATGGACAACAACAGGGCCGTTGCCACACCCTTTTTACTGGGGGATGATAAAAGCCAATAATATGAATAATTTCTAAGTTGAAGGCTGATCGTGAGGCCAGCTGAAGCAGAAATGAGCTTCCTCTTCAAACACACGCCTCAAACACACGCCTCAAACACACCTCAAACACATGCCTCAAACACACCTCAAACACACGCCTCAAACACACGCCTCAAACACACGCCTCAAACACACGCCTCAAACACAAGCCTCAAACACACCTCAAACACACCTCAAACACACACCTCAAACACACCTCAAACACACGCCTCAAACACACGCCTCAAACACACCTCAAACACACACCTCAAACACGCCTCAAACACACACCTCAAACACGCCTCAAACACACACCTCAAACACGCCTCAAACACACGCCTCAAACACACCTCAAACACACACCTCAAACACGCCTCAAACACACGCCTCAAACACGCCTCAAACACACGCCTCAAACACACCTCAAACACACGCCTCAAACACAAGCCTCAAACACACCTCAAACACACCTCAAACACACACCTCAAACACGCCTCAAACACACGCCTCAAACACACCTCAAACACACACCTCAAACACACACCTCAAACACGCCTCAAACACACACCTCAAACACGCCTCAAACACACGCCTCAAACACGCCTCAAACACACACCTCAAACACGCCTCAAACACACACCTCAAACACGCCTCAAACACACACCTCAAACACACGCCTCAAACACGCCTCAAACACACGCCTCAAACACACGCCTCAAACACACCTCAAACACACGCCTCAAACACACACCTCAAACACACGCCTCAAACACACCTCAAACACAAGCCTCAAACACGCCTCAAACACACACCTCAAACACGCCTCAAACACACGCCTCAAACACACGCCTCAAACACACACCTCAAACACGCCTCAAACACACGCCTCAAACACACACCTCAAACACACCTCAAACACACACCTCAAACACGCCTCAAACACACGCCTCAAACACACGCCTCAAACACGCCTCAAACACACGCCTCAAACACGCCTCAAACACACACCTCAAACACGCCTCAAACACGCCTCAAACACACACCTCAAACACGCCTCAAACACACACCTTAAACACGCCTCAAACACACGCCTCAAACACGCCTCAAACACACACCTCAAACACACGCCTCAAACACACGCCTCAAACACACCTCAAACACACGCCTCAAACACACACCTCAAACACACGCCTCAAACACACCTCAAACACAAGCCTCAAACACGCCTCAAACACACACCTCAAACACGCCTCAAACACACGCCTCAAACACGCCTCAAACACACGCCTCAAACACACACCTCAAACACGCCTCAAACACACACCTCAAACACACGCCTCAAACACGCCTCAAACACACGCCTCAAACACGCCTCAAACACACGCCTCAAACACACACCTCAAACACGCCTCAAACACACGCCTCAAACACACACCTCAAACACGCCTCAAACACACGCCTCAAACACGCCTCAAACACACACCTCAAACACGCCTCAAACACGCCTCAAACACACACCTCAAACACGCCTCAAACACACACCTCAAACACGCCTCAAACACACGCCTCAAACACGCCTCAAACACACACCTCAAACACACGCCTCAAACACGCCTCAAACACACGCCTCAAACACACGCCTCAAACACACCTCAAACACACACCTCAAACACACGCCTCAAACACACCTCAAACACAAGCCTCAAACACACACCTCAAACACGCCTCAAACACACGCCTCAAACACGCCTCAAACACACACCTCAAACACACGCCTCAAACACGCCTCAAACACACGCCTCAAACACACGCCTCAAACACACCTCAAACACACACCTCAAACACGCCTCAAACACACACCTCAAACACGCCTCAAACACACGCCTCAAACACGCCTCAAACACACGCCTCAAACACACACCTCAAACACGCCTCAAACACACGCCTCAAACACACACCTCAAACACGCCTCAAACACACGCCTCAAACACGCCTCAAACACACACCTCAAACACGCCTCAAACACGCCTCAAACACACACCTCAAACACGCCTCAAACACACACCTCAAACACGCCTCAAACACACGCCTCAAACACGCCTCAAACACACACCTCAAACACACGCCTCAAACACGCCTCAAACACACGCCTCAAACACACGCCTCAAACACACCTCAAACACACACCTCAAACACACGCCTCAAACACACCTCAAACACGCCTCAAACACACACCTCAAACACGCCTCAAACACACGCCTCAAACACGCCTCAAACACACACCTCAAACACACGCCTCAAACACGCCTCAAACACACGCCTCAAACACACGCCTCAAACACACCTCAAACACACACCTCAAACACACGCCTCAAACACACCTCAAACACAAGCCTCAAACACGCCTCAAACACACACCTCAAACACGCCTCAAACACACGCCTCAAACACGCCTCAAACACACACCTCAAACACGCCTCAAACACACACCTCAAACACGCCTCAAACACATGCCTCAAACACACACCTCAAACACGCCTCAAACACACCTCAAACACACCTCAAACACAAGCCTCAAACACGCCTCAAACACGCCTCAAACACACACATCAAACACACACCTCAAACACGCCTCAAACACACGCCTCAAACACGCCTCAAACACACACCTCAAACACGCCTCAAACACGCCTCAAACACACACCTCAAACACACGCCTCAAACACGCCTCAAACACACGCCTCAAACACACCTCAAACACACGCCTCAAACACACACCTCAAACACACGCCTCAAACACACCTCAAACACAAGCCTCAAACACGCCTCAAACACACACCTCAAACACGCCTCAAACACACGCCTCAAACACGCCTCAAACACACACCTCAAACGCCTCAAACACATGCCTCAAACACGCCTCAAACACACACCTCAAACACGCCTCAAACACATGCCTCAAACACGCCTCAAACACACACCTCAAACACGCCTCAAACACACACCTCAAACACGCCTCAAACACACACCTCAAACACGCCTCAAACACACGCCTCAAACACGCCTCAAACACACACCTCAAACACGCCTCAAACACACACCTCAAACACGCCTCAAACACACACCTCAAACACACACCTCAAACACGCCTCAAACACACACCTCAAACACGCCTCAAACACACACCTCAAACACGCCTCAAACACGCCTCAAACACACGCCTCAAACACGCCTCAAACACACACCTCAAACACGCCTCAAACACGCCTCAAACACACACCTCAAACACGCCTCAAACACACACCTCAAACACACACCTCAAACACACGCCTCAAACACGCCTCAAACACACGCCTCAAACACACACCTCAAACACGCCTCAAACACACACCTCAAACACGCCTCAAACACACGCCTCAAACACGCCTCAAACACACACCTCAAACACGCCTCAAACACACACCTCAAACACGCCTCAAACACACACCTCAAACACACGCCTCAAACACGCCTCAAACACACGCCTCAAACACACCTCAAACACACGCCTCAAACACACACCTCAAACACACGCCTCAAACACACCTCAAACACAAGCCTCAAACACGCCTCAAACACACACCTCAAACACGCCTCAAACACACGCCTCAAACACGCCTCAAACACACACCTCAAACACGCCTCAAACACACACCTCAAACACGCCTCAAACACGCCTCAAACACACACCTCAAACACGCCTCAAACACACCTCAAACACACCTCAAACACAAGCCTCAAACACGCCTCAAACACGCCTCAAACACACACCTCAAACACACACCTCAAACACGCCTCAAACACACACCTCAAACACGCCTCAAACACACACCTCAAACACGCCTCAAACACACACCTCAAACACACGCCTCAAACACACGCCTCAAACACACGCCTCAAACACACCTCAAACACACGCCTCAAACACACACCTCAAACACACGCCTCAAACACGCCTCAAACACAAGCCTCAAACACGCCTCAAACACACACCTCAAACACGCCTCAAACACGCCTCAAACACACACCTCAAACACACGCCTCAAACACGCCTCAAACACACGCCTCAAACACACACCTCAAACACGCCTCAAACACACGCCTCAAACACGCCTCAAACACACACCTCAAACACGCCTCAAACACACACCTCAAACACGCCTCAAACACATGCCTCAAACACACACCTCAAACACGCCTCAAACACACCTCAAACACACCTCAAACACACACCTCAAACACGCCTCAAACACACACCTCAAACACGCCTCAAACACACACCTCAAACACACGCCTCAAACACGCCTCAAACACACCTCAAACACACGCCTCAAACACACGCCTCAAACACACCTCAAACACAAGCCTCAAACACGCCTCAAACACACACCTCAAACACGCCTCAAACACACGCCTCAAACACGCCTCAAACACACACCTCAAACACGCCTCAAACACACGCCTCAAACACACGCCTCAAACACGCCTCAAACACACACCTCAAACACGCCTCAAACACACACCTCAAACACACACCTCAAACACGCCTCAAACACACACCTCAAACACGCCTCAAACACACGCCTCAAACACACGCCTCAAACACGCCTCAAACACACACCTCAAACACGCCTCAAACACACACCTCAAACACGCCTCAAACACACGCCTCAAACACGCCTCAAACACACACCTCAAACACGCCTCAAACACACGCCTCAAACACACGCCTCAAACACGCCTCAAACACACACCTCAAACACGCCTCAAACACACACCTCAAACACACACCTCAAACACGCCTCAAACACACACCTCAAACACGCCTCAAACACACGCCTCAAACACACGCCTCAAACACGCCTCAAACACACACCTCAAACACGCCTCAAACACACACCTCAAACACACACCTCAAACACACGCCTCAAACACACCTCAAACACAAGCCTCAAACACGCCTCAAACACACACCTCAAACACGCCTCAAACACACGCCTCAAACACGCCTCAAACACACACCTCAAACACGCCTCAAACACACACCTCAAACACGCCTCAAACACGCCTCAAACACACACCTCAAACACGCCTCAAACACACCTCAAACACACCTCAAACACAAGCCTCAAACACGCCTCAAACACGCCTCAAACACACACCTCAAACACACACCTCAAACACGCCTCAAACACACACCTCAAACACGCCTCAAACACACACCTCAAACACGCCTCAAACACACACCTCAAACACACGCCTCAAACACACGCCTCAAACACACGCCTCAAACACACCTCAAACACACGCCTCAAACACACACCTCAAACACACGCCTCAAACACGCCTCAAACACAAGCCTCAAACACGCCTCAAACACACACCTCAAACACGCCTCAAACACGCCTCAAACACACACCTCAAACACACGCCTCAAACACGCCTCAAACACACGCCTCAAACACACACCTCAAACACGCCTCAAACACACGCCTCAAACACGCCTCAAACACACACCTCAAACACGCCTCAAACACACACCTCAAACACGCCTCAAACACATGCCTCAAACACACACCTCAAACACGCCTCAAACACACCTCAAACACACCTCAAACACACACCTCAAACACGCCTCAAACACACACCTCAAACACGCCTCAAACACACACCTCAAACACACGCCTCAAACACGCCTCAAACACACCTCAAACACACGCCTCAAACACACGCCTCAAACACACCTCAAACACAAGCCTCAAACACGCCTCAAACACACACCTCAAACACGCCTCAAACACACGCCTCAAACACGCCTCAAACACACACCTCAAACACGCCTCAAACACACACCTCAAACACACGCCTCAAACACGCCTCAAACACACACCTCAAACACGCCTCAAACACACACCTCAAACACACACCTCAAACACGCCTCAAACACACACCTCAAACACACGCCTCAAACACGCCTCAAACACACCTCAAACACACGCCTCAAACACACGCCTCAAACACACCTCAAACACAAGCCTCAAACACGCCTCAAACACACACCTCAAACACGCCTCAAACACATGCCTCAAACACGCCTCAAACACACACCTCAAACACGCCTCAAACACATGCCTCAAACACACCTCAAACACACACCTCAAACACACCTCAAACACACACCTCAAACACACGCCTCAAACACACCTCAAACACACACCTCAAACACGCCTCAAACACATGCCTCAAACACACACCTCAAACACACCTCAAACACACACCTCAAACACACGCCTCAAACACGCCTCAAACACATGCCTCAAACACACCTCAAACACACACCTCAAACACACCTCAAACACACACCTCAAACACATGCCTCAAACACACCTCAAACACACGCCTCAAACACGCCTCAAACACACACCTCAAACACGCCTCAAACACATGCCTCAAACACGCCTCAAACACACGCCTCAAACACATGCCTCAAACACACCTCAAACACACACCTCAAACACACGCCTCAAACACACCTCAAACACAAGCCTCAAACACGCCTCAAACACACACCTCAAACACGCCTCAAACACACGCCTCAAACACGCCTCAAACACACACCTCAAACACGCCTCAAACACATGCCTCAAACACGCCTCAAACACACACCTCAAACACGCCTTAAACACACACCTCAAACACGCCTCAAACACACACCTCAAACACGCCTCAAACACGCCTCAAACACACACCTCAAACACGCCTCAAACACGCCTCAAACACACGCCTCAAACACACGCCTCAAACACACCTCAAACACACGCCTCAAACACACGCCTCGGCCACGTTTACCCGTCAGATGATCGTTAACTGCTATAAGAATGCTTGCTTATCTCTTCTAATTTTTGGCTTGATGTAGTCATTATCAGTCAAAGCTTTTTGAAGTGATTGGGTAGTGTAGTGAGTAGTGTGTTAAACTGGCGGTTATGGAAAGGGGCGGGACATTTCACAAACACACTTGACCAATCAGAACACACTGCTTCAGCCGACCAATCAGAGCACAGTGTGCTTTTCAGAAGGAGGGGCTACATAGAGACAGGAAGTAAACAGAGCGTTACTGACAGACTGGGAAGAGAGGAGCTGCATAATCAACATTCAGGCAGGAAAACCGTCCACACATGTACACACATCAACAACAATCATATATCGGCGCAGAATCAGCCCTCGCACAGCCTCCCCAGAGACGTCAGGCTGTTCATGTTTATCTAGTTACATTGCGAGAGCTGGAAACTCATTTACAGAGACTGTGGGAGAGCAAAGGCAGCCCTGCGAGGCTTCATGAATCACTCCTGCTCACGCACTTTGAGTTGCCTACGGACACGGTCGATGAAGAACTTCCAGCAGTTTTCCCTGGTGTCCATCAGACCCTGACCACGCACTTCATTCCTCAAAGAAGAGATGATGTTCTCCACCTCGTCGTCAGGGAACAGGTCAGGGATTTCACCTGTGATGGAGACCAAGAGCTGATATCAGTCTCTGACAGATGGAAACATTAGGAACTGGCCATAGGCAACAGGAAAATAATACAGCTCTCTGAAAAATGATATTACTTTAGGCCTGAGAAATGTAAATAAAACAATTACACTCGTATCTTGATACAGTGAAATGACTTAAATGGGCGATTCATTTCAATCAGATCAATCTTTTTTAACCAAACATTCACTGTGGACAAGAAATGTTTAAAGCAAGTACAGTAAAAATCTACATTTACAAATAATTATTATGTTTTTCACAGTATGAGCAATATTTGGATCGGTATAATAAACAGCAATAACTACCTACATCATTTGGTTGCCAAAATAAATGCATATTAATCATCACTATCATTTTAATACTGTTTTTATTGTTATTTGTTGTTGTTAATAATTATTATTATAAAAAATGCTATGTAAATATCTTTATTAACATATGGAAAAGCACATCAACATATGAGTGATGATTTAAACTAATCATTGAATCGATTTCTTGAAACATTCCCAATGATTCACAGAAATGAATCAAAAAGGTACTGAAGTTTAAATCAATCTCTTAACGCTCTAATGCTCGTGAGCCGCGGAAATAATGATTGAGTAATTCGTCTAATGACACAGTCTTTAAGAAACATAATGGAGAAAATAAAAAGCACATTAAAATCTTTGCAATGCAAAGTTTATACTGCCAGTAATATCATCACTAATAAACATAATAAATCCCCTCATGCATATCATCTGGCAGAGGAAGCCAGTGGAACACACACACACACACACGCAGACACACACGCAGACACACACACGCAGACACACACACACACACACACACACACACACACACACACACACACGCAGACACACACACACACACACACACACACACACACACACACACACGCACACACACACACGCAGACACACACACACACACACGCACACACACAGACACACACACACACACACACACACACACACGCACACACACAGACACACACACACACACACACACACACACACACACACACACACACACACACACGCACACACACAGACACACACACACACACGCACACACACACACACACACACACACACACACACACACACACACACACGCACAGACACACACACACACACACACACACACAGGCTTACCAGATGCTAAAAGGTCGTTCACCAACACTAGGAACTTCTCGTCTGCGACCTGGGCGTCTGTCATGAGGAGCACCATGCCAATATTCTTCACGCCAGCTTTAACGTATAACGCGCCCAAATCGCTCTGAGAATACACAAAACAGCAGTCACACGCCACGGCTCCTCTTCCCTGGAAGAGTCCCAGCAGAACAGTAAGAAATGAAACATATTACAGGCATGAAAGCTGATGAGCTACACACACAATAATGTGCAATATCATCTTGTGTTCAAGAACTCCTCTGTGTACTTGATAATTATTCCATTATTTCTCAGACTTTTGTCTGGAGTTGCACCTAGACGATTTACACTCCGGCAGGAGCATCACAATGAATATTTGATAGGGCCAATAGCAAGCAGCCGCAGTGAGTGTGATTGAGAGCAATTGTTTTGTGTCAGGCTAATAAACCTTGAGATCAGGGATGCCGTATCCTTTCTTCAGCGTGATCTGGAAGACCTCGAGTGAGCTGATGAAGGCCGCCAGTCTCGTCAGGCTCTGCTTCCCACTGCCGCCCACTCCCACCAGCAGAGCGTTCCCCCGAGGAGACTCCAGGATCCGGTTGATCCGGCAGCTGAGCAGGAGAGAACATGTAAAGCGCTGGGACAATCAGCTGAGTAAAGCCTAAACAGCTCTGAGGAGTCAGTGGTTCACCAGTACAGGCTCTTCAATGGCACATAATGATACGTGACGGTGCAGTTCAATAAACTCTTATTTACACCACTCACTGAGCAGATCTGAAAGCACATTTGCTTGCCTATTAAATTGATAATGCTGTCAGTAGAGTTTGGAAAGGGCAAAAGTCAAATATCGACCAATGATTTGCTCTGTCACTACTAGGGATGTGCAAAACATGTACATATTTTCTAAATCAATGAGTTGGTGGGTTATTGTCAATTGATTAATTACACTTATTTATAATAAATAAATTAAAAACTCATTTTTAAATGATTGAAAACTTAATTTTGCTTTTTAGATACTGAAACCATGAGAATAATCATGATTAGCTTACCAGCTTATACTGACATCCCTAGTTTTTAACAGGAATAAGTGAAAATAAAATGAATGTGGGACTGCAGCAAACATGACTCGGCGTCTATAAAACACTAGTGGCGTTTAAAGCGTTTAAAGGCAGCACATGGCATGGTGTCAGTGCAGTGAGATCCATCTAAACGCGGTTGGCGGTGGAGAAAGGACATTTCCGAGAGGCTTTCCCGTGCGCCCGTCTCTTTCTGGTGAAAGCTGCACAGTCTAAAGAGCTGCAGTGAAGTCTAGAGCCCTGTCAAGATCCGCAGGGATGTCTTACATATGAGACATGGCGTCCTCGAAGAGAACCAGGTTCAGCGCCGGGTTGACCTCGTTGTACCCGTCCAGCGCTTCCAGCAGGGTTTTGTTCAGGCTCCCCCAGGACTGCACCGGCATGTATTTGGGTTCCCCGATGCCCGTGGCGAAGTGGCAGAACATATTCATGGCCGTGGTCTCCTCCAGGGTCTCCTCCATATCCTAGTGGGAATAAAAACAGCCTTAAAACTCCATGAAATATGAACTAACGTTCAGTGCCGCTGCCTTGGGAAGGAGCTCAAGTTAAACCAAAAGACTGAGAATTCAATCAATTCGTGTTCCTCTTGAACCATCATGAGCTGTGTGTGTGTCTGTAGTTCTGCAGGAGTGAGCGTGCGCATGTCAGATGATTCTCTCTTCTCTTCACTCTCTTCTTCTCTCCGCGCTCGCTCGTGAGCCTCAGGAGGAGGAGGGCCGTGGAGAGAAACACTGTAAGCATCTTTTTTCCCTAATCTGCTGGACTGACAGGGTTTAGCTCTCTCTCACCTGGTAGAACTTCTTCACCATGTCCGACTGCAGTTTGTCAAAGAGGGCGAAATCTGTGTGGTCCACCATCTTGTCTCGGTAGACCCGGCTGGCCTCGTGCAGGTAGACCTTCAGCAGGTCCTGAGGAGTGCGCACACACTCGCCGGTGCAGAACAGGATTCCCTGCAGTGGAACAGCACACGGGTCAGCGCTGCGTCTCCAGCAGTCCTAATCTACAAACACTGCACAAGAGCTTCTAAAATTGCAATAATTCAGATATCAACTGAGAGACATGCACAAAAACACTGAATTGTTTGAGCATTGATGCTTTTGGGGGAGAAGTATCTCTGGTTCGTCTAATATTCCACAATAAACTCTACAATGATCCGAAAGCGACTGAGAAGGATGTCAGTCACCAGAACCTCATCTCGGATTATGTTAAATATAGTCATCATGCCCTTTGTTCTGCGGGTCACCTTCAGGGTTGTCGCCCACAGAAGTGACTGATCAGAGATTGAGACTGCAGATTGATCAGAAGAGTGGAGCGAGGAGCCTCGGGTGAGGTCGCGTGTCCTCCTGGTGTGGATCCAGAAGCTCGTATTGATCAGGCATCAGGAGACGGAGACACACCTGATCTAGCTCCAGCATCTGTCCAACACTCAGTCCTCATCCCGAGGGAACATTAGCTCTGTCCCGTCAGGAGCTGATCCTGGGTCTGTTAAAGCTAACTAAAGGCTCTCAAAGCAGGATCATCTTTTCACTCCTGAATCCTGAAACTGCACTAAAGACATCTATAGATTACTGAGTCCTGATCTACTATCCGGCAGCCCTGCTATCATCAAGCCAGCTCTATTCCTGTAGCGCTTCATACGGCACAGGCACAGGACAATAATGATGCGATGATGCACACACACTAAAAACACAACAGGTCGGTTCAGTGTGGATTCAGTTCTGTTCAATAACGAGTCAAGAATGAGTTCAGTGATAAACTGTGACGTCATCATCAAATCATTATCACATAGATATGAGTTCTTCTCCACATTGTTGGGTGTTTATTCAACTATAGACACTTTTGTGAACTATATCTATATCTATAGGCACTTATGTAGATTATAAACAGCCTGAAAATACTCTATAGTTCATAAGTCATTTTCTTCTGTACACATTTCCACACGTCAAATTAGGAGAGTTTCATTACATTTTGTGATGGACATTTTAAAACGTAAAAATCTTTTGCAATACAATTACACTTTATTTAACTATTAAATATTTTAATGAATATTTATATAAATGATTTCACATAATACATACTGAAACAGGAAATCATTGTTTTATTTATATGTTATTATTTTGTTTATATGTACATTTATTATTTTTAATCACTCTTTGCTTAAATGATCAGTTGTTTTAGGACTGAGAGTTTGGGATAAGGGGACAACAATACAAATCTGTACATAAACTAGCCATTTAAAAACTAGCCAAATATAAATGATTAAAGCATGTAAAAAAGTTTAAGACAAAGTTGCCAATGTGACACTCGTGTTGCAAAAGGAAAAAAGTTAATTTAATAAAGAGAAATATATATATATATATAAATATCTTAATTAAACTATATATAATATGAAACTGCAAGTGCTGCATTAGTGCTGCGGAGATCATTACTGTGCGGTGTCCAGCTTCACTGCAGTCGGTCCAGCTCCACAGTCGCCTCTTTAACACATCCATCACTGATTGGCCGTCGCTGATCAGCACATGTAGGCTGAGGAGGGCCGTCAGCGTGACATACAGCGAGCAGTGTGTGTGACGCTCAAGAGCCCAGCGCCGAGCCGCCGACACACACACACACACACGTCTCTAGGAGAGCCCAGCACCGACACACACACACACACGTCTCACACACACACACACACACACACACACACACACACACACACGTCTCTCAGAGAGCCCAGCACCAACACACACACACACGTCTCACACACACACACACACACGTCTCACACACACACGTCTCTCAGAGAGCCCAGCACCAACACACACACACACAAACGTCTCACACACACACATACACACACGTCTCTAGGAGAGCCCAGCGCCGACACACACACACACACACACACACACACGTCTCACACACACACGTCTCACACACACGTCTCTCAGAGCCCAGCACCGACACACACACACACACACACACACACGTCTCACACACACACACACACACACGTCTCTCTGAGAGCCCAGCGCCGACACACACACACACACACACACACACACGTCTCACACACACGTCTCTCAGAGCCCAGCACCGACACACACACACACACACACACGTCTCACACACACACACACACACACATCTCTCTGAGAGCCCAGCGCCGACACACACACACACACACACACACGTCCTCAGCGGAGCTTCATTATCGCAGCCGTCTCTCACACACAGCTGTAAACTAATGACTTGACGTCAATCACCGTGTTGGAGTGAAGCACAGTTCCTACGGCAGCATCTGAAGTCGGAACTTTATTAAAAATGGAACTTTTCTTGGCTCTGGGCAAATAAACTGCCTTTTAATTTTTTTAAACCGTTCACAAAAACAAAAGGGATCGGATCGGGCCTTTGGGTCCCTCTCGGCGTAACATGAGACATTCAGTCCTGCGTATCGCCAACTAATTAAGCCAATCGGAGAAACATCCGCGTGCTCGCCGCCGCCTCAGCACAGACGCAGACGCAGACACGCTGAGCTCTGAGAGCACGCTCTGCTGATGAAGAAGCGGAGCTGGGAGTGTGTGCTTTGAGGCTCTGAACTGTGAGCTGAATTAGTAAGGCAGAACTAAGGGCCGATCTTCAAATGTTCCTTCAGCTGCGTCTCGTTCCGCTTCATTACTCCGACGGCTCCCCAAACAATGAGAGGAGGTTCACAGGCTCTTCTCTCCTCTTTCCACTTTCATCAGCACTAAACCGAGGAAACGGGCCCAGCAAAGCCGCTCTAAAACAATGAAATCCAAAGAGCGTTTGTCTAATCCAGCACAGTAACAAGAGCTGGGACAGAAGAGCCGCAATTAAAAGGTGGACGTGCCGAACGGTCTATGCGTGAGAATGGACCACATGATGTGCTGGCTAGAAAAAAGCTGAAATGACTTTTAACTAATGGATGAACTGGATTTGTCTGCATCTGTCAGGATGTGCACATGAAAAGATGCCATGGATGAATTAATTATTCATTTCGCCTGCAAAGAGAAACTAATCAGAAGCTGATCGGTGGCTTTTGACGGCTCATCTGAACCACTACTTTTACTTCAGATCATCAATACTTCAGTAATCTACAGCTCATCTCAAACCATCAGCTCTGCCTTTCAATCATTAGTCATTTGAGACTGAAATTACTCGCACTGTTTTCAGAGCTCATGACTTACGAGACAGTCATATAAATGTAATATTACACACAGGAAAGATCATGAACTTTCACCAGTTTTCCTCACATCGATAGCATTCAGAGAGCGGCTGCGAGGGGTTTCTGGGATAAAAGGTTATTGTTTGAGTACCTGGAATATGTTGGAGAGGTCGCGGAGGTTGAAGATGTAGTGGAACTTGATGGCGGTGGGCAGGAAGCTGGTGGTGATGCGCTGGTGGAGAGCGAGGGCCAGCGTGACCAGCTGAGAGCTGCTCTTCTGCAGGGCCGAGGCGAAGCCGTCTCCGCTCAGGTGCTGGCTCAGGATGCTGCAGTAGATGGTGTTCAGGGCCTCCACTCCGGGGAACGACAGCGCAAACACTGAGAAATGCCTCTGAGATACACGTTTCAACAGTTGCACATTAAGCCTTTGCTTCAGCTTTGAGAGGTGACACTATATGAAACATTTTCAAAATAATTTATATATACACTACCAGTCAGAACTTTTGGACCGATATGATTTTTTATGTTTTTAAAAGAAGTCTCTTTTGCTCACCAAGGCTGCATTTATTTGATAAAAAACAAAAAAACAAAAAAAAACACTAATATTGTTGAATATTATGACAATTTAAAATAACTGTTTTCTTTTTACATTTTGAAATATAATTTATTCCTGTGATCAAAGCTGCATTTTCAGCATCATTACTCCAGTCTTCAGTGTCACATGATCCTCCAGAAATTATTCTAATATGATGATTTGATGCTCAAGAAACATTTATGATTATTATCAATGTTGAAAACAGTTCAGGATTCTTTGATGAATAGAAAGTTCAAAAGCACAGCATTTTTTCTATATTTATAATCAAATAAATGCAGCCTTGGTGAGCAGAAGAGGCTTCTTTTAAAAACATTAAAAATCTTACCGATCCAAAACTTTGACTGGTAGTCTATGTATGTATGACTGTATGTATGAATGTATGTATGACTGTATGTATGCATGTATGACTGTATGTATGTATGACTGTATGTATGTATGACTATGTATGTATGAATGTATGTATGACTGTATGACTGACTGTATGAATGTATGTATGACTGTATGACTGACTGTATGAATGTATGTATGACTGTATGACTGACTGTATGAATGTATGTATGACTGTATGACTGACTGTATGAATGTATGTATGACTGTATGACTGACTGTATGAATGTATGTATGACTTTATGTATGACTGTATGTATGTATGACTGTATGCATGTATGACTGTATGTATGTATGACTGTATGCATGTATGACTGTATGTATGAATGTATGTATGACTGTATGTATGTATGTATGACTGTATGCATGTATGACTGTATGTATGTATGACTGTATGTATGTATGACTGTATGTATGTATGACTGTATGCATGTATGACTGTATGTATGTATGACTGTATGCATGTATGTATGACTGTATGCATGTATGCATGACTGTATGTATGTATGTATGACTGTATGCATGTATGACTGTATGTATGTATGACTGTATGTATGTATGACTGTATGTATGTATGACTGTATGTATGTATGACTGTATGCATGTATGACTGTATGTATGTATGACTGTATGCATGTATGTATGACTGTATGCATGTATGCATGACTGTATGTATGTATGTATGACTGTATGTATGTATGTATGTATGTATGTATGACTGTATGTATGTATGTATGTATGTATGCATGACTGTATGTATGCATGTATGCATGTATGTATGACTGTATGCATGTATGCATGACTGTATGTATGTATGTATGACTGTATGTATGACTGTATGTATGTATGACTGTATGTATGTATGACTGTATGTATGTATGACTGTATGCATGTATGACTGTATGCATGTATGTATGACTGTATGCATGTATGCATGACTGTATGTATGTATGTATGACTGTATGTATGTATGTATGTATGTATGCATGACTGTATGTATGTATGTATGACTGTATGTATGTTTGTATGTATGTATGCATGACTGTATGTATGTATGTATGACTGTATGTATGTATGTATGTATGTATGTATGACTGTATGCATGTATGACTATATGTATGTATGCATGACTGTATGCATGTATGTATGACTGTATGCATGTATGACTGTATGTATGTATGACTATGTATGTATGAATGTATGTATGACTGTATGCATGTATGACTATATGTATGTATGTATGACTGTATGCATGTATGACTGTATGCATGTATGTATGACTGTATGCATGTATGACTGTATGTATGTATGACTATGTATGTATGAATGTATGTATGACTGTATGCATGTATGACTATATGTATGTATGTATGACTGTATGCATGTATGACTGTATGCATGTATGTATGTATGTATGTATGCAGTGACAGTAAACAGTGCTCTGTGTTGAGCTGACACTGATAGCGAGCACCTGCAGGCGAGGGTTGATGGTGAAGCTGCCGGAGGTGGGGTTCATGCAGGACACGTACTGCACATTGTGGATCTCCTTCAGCTGCAGCTTGCTCCTGTCGTACCTGAGGACACAGCGTTCCGTCAGACTCACACACATACACACACACACACACTCTGTATGCACACCTCGTCCTGCACTAAAGCCACTGCGGCTCAGAGAAATACACCGCCTTCAGCTGTTCTCCTGCTCACCCCGATCTAACAGACACTGCAGAGACACTGAGAAACCAACAGGAGACACGCTCTCTTTCAGGGACAAAACACTGACATCCTGACAACAGAGACAGAGCCTCTTCAGGCCTTGAGCACTGGACCATCTTAACAACATAAAACACTTGTGTAACAAAATCCAATATCCATAAATTGTGCATCTGAGCAAAGGTAGCATCATAATGAGCATGTCTACAGTGTGTTAAATGTCCATGAGGGTCAGCTTATGCATATCATGGAATCAGAACAGAAACTACACTTTAAAGAGGACCTATAATGCCCTTTCTCAAAGCCTTGCTGTTGTTTTCTACTCTACTAGAACAGGTTTTCCTGCTTGAATGTTGATATTTTCCTCCTATTCTCCATTGTTGCGGCTCCTCTCTTCCCAGTCTGTCAGTAACGCTCTGTTTACTTCCTGTCTCTATGAAGCCCCTCCTCCTGAAAAGCACACTGTGCTCTGATTGGTCGGCTGGAGCAGTGTGTTGTGATTGGTTGAGCGATTTGAGTGTGTTTGGAAAATGTCCCGCCCCTTACCATAACCACCAGTTTAACACACTACTAACTCACTCAACCAGGCCCCGCCCCTTTATTCTGCGCATTAATTATTATAATGAGGAACATTGTGACGTGTTCGTTCCCGAAGAATCTCACGACTACAGTGGAGGCGTTTCAGGAGTTCAGAAACACTGACTCTGATATAGAGAAGAACTGCAACAGTACACACTGAAGACAGATGAAGATGGTCATGTGACGGTCAGTACCAGTGGGTGTAGTCCATGTGCTGGCGGATCAGGGTGTGCGGCTGGACCGTGCCGTACGCGTCCACCTCCGGCATGTTCATGTCATCGATGAAGTAGACGAGCCTCTTGCTGCCGGGCGGCCCGTAGTTCCTGCCCGCCTTCTTCTCCAAGGGCTTCTCTAGAACAGCTGTGGGGAACGTGAGCATTCAACAGCACTGGCAAACACTGCAGAGAAGCACTTCACCAGGAAACTACAGCGCATGACAAGGACTTCTCTAGATATGTCTTATAAACTATTATCTAACATAGAATGAACACAGTTTAAAATCCATCTAATGTCCATCAAGCCTTTAAAACGGTGCTTTTGACCTGCCATTGTTTTCATAATCTGTTGAAATGATATTTAGTTCAGTGTGCAAAAGTTCTTTGAATTAATTTTGATGTTGTGAATTGATAAATATATTAATTTTACTAATATTAAAAACATTGCATTTCTTAATTGTGGCACCCAAGAAGCATCATATTTTAGATCCGCATGAATTACACAAACTGTACTCCTCATGTTACTCAAGTTATTGTAAGAAAAAAAATGAAAATAAATATTTTGACTAATTTGTGACTCTTAACCAAGTTATCCATTAAGATTTAAATATTTTATATTTATGTAAGTTTGTTATTTTCTAGAAATCACTAAATAACCTAAATCGGTTTTGATGTTTATTTGGTGCTTGCTAGAAAACAACAAAAATCATGATTTAAACTGTATTTAAACATTCAGGGTAGTAAAAATCACAAACTATAATATAAAATGAATAGAACCCCCCCCCCCCCCCATCTCATTTATGCAATTAGATGAAGCACCTGAATATTAATAATTTTAATCATTTTTTATCAGTACACTGAACCCCATTCACTGATTGTGCCTCATACCAAAGCAAAGCTATTCAGAAAATAAGCGTCTGATTCTGAATGTGGTTTGGTCCGGTTTGACAGGAGCAAGCGTTGGAACATCACATGATGCGGAGTGATAAATCTCAGACCAACAGATTGCAAAGGCAGGGACACGAAACAGCTGACGCCCGGAGCAGAGGCAGAGGGCCATGGGTGCTCGCTTTACACCACCCAAATCTGTCACTGTCCACAAGCCAGTGAAGGTGCACTTTTGAAAGCACTTCTGCTCTCAGGTCAGAACACACACACGCACATGCACACACACACACACACTCACACACACACACACACACACACACTCGCACTCGCGCACGCGCGCACGCACACACGCACGCTCGCTCACTCACTCACTCACTCACTCACTCACTCACTCACTCACTCACTCACTCACTCACACACACACACACTCACACACACACACACACACACACACACACACACACACACACACACGTACCCTGCAACATGGCTGAGGTGGTGTAGTAGTTGAACGGGACGTTTTTGATGGCGTATTTCTCCGGGTCCAGGGAGCCCAGCTTGTCTCCCACCAGAACCGACTTCCCGGTGCCAGCGTTGCCCACGAGCATGATGGGACGCCGCCTCTCCAGCAGCCGGTCCATGAAGTAGCGCACGCGGATGGTCTCGCTGGTGTGGACGAGGCAGGCCTGAGGGACACACACACACACACACACAGTGAGCGGAGAGCCTCCGTGTGTGAACTAACCCCCCCTGAGGATCTACAGTCTCTGTTATAGAGCACACTCATCTGCAAATGTGTTTATCTTTCCTGTTTTTACATTGGTTTTCTCAAAGTGCTTATATGATGAGAAGACACCTGAAATGCGTTATAACCTGTGGGTATTGACCTCTGACGTAAAACAGTTCATCAAAGTTTTCCTAAGACAAGAACGGATATTGTTCAAAATTAATGTACTGTATAATTTTGTTGACATGTTTTGATCCTCTTCAAATGTTGACTACTGTATAGAGCCATGTTTTAAAAAGACACTCCTGAGCAAGTGTAGTGTGTGTAGTCTTAAACTTTGACTCATAGTATTGCTCAGCAGAAAAATAAATAAATGTCAAACTTTAACAACACAATTACTAAGACTTTATCTATAGTCCAAAATGTAAATGAAATCTAATTCAAAACATTCACAGAAACACATCAACAGTGTGTCCGTGACAGTGACGCGCTCGTCGAGTGTGTTCAGCGCCGCTACAGAGATGAGCACCTGCAGAGGAACCTCCGGGTCCATCACGAACTGCGGGACCATCTTTGACCAGGGCTCAAACTTTTTGCTCTCGGGATCAATGTAGTAATCGAACACGGTGCCTTGAGCCGGGAACTTCACGCTTTTGAACTCCGTCACCCACCACTTGCTGAACTCCAGCCTGTAATCCACGAGCTGCAGTGACACACACACACACACACACACACAGAGTGTTAAAGCAGGCAGTGTTCATGAGGAGTAAAGCCAGCAGGGACGCACCTGATCCTGGAACATGGTTCCTCCGAAACACACACACACACACACACACACACCTGATCCTGGAGCATGGTTCCTCCGAAACACACACACACACACACACACACACACACACACCTGATCCTGGAGCATGGTTCCTCCGAAACACACACACACACACACACACACACACACACACACACACACCTGATCCTGGAACATGGTTCCTCCGAAACACACACACACACACACACACACACACACACACACACACACACACACACACACACACACACACACACCTGATCCTGGAGCATGGTTCCTCCGAAACACACACACACACACACACACACACACACACACACACACACACACACACACCTGATCCTGGAACATGGTTCCTCCGAAACACACACACACACACACACACACACACACACACACACACACACACACCTGATCCTGGAGCATGGTTCCTCCGAAACACACACACACACACACACACACCTGATCCTGGAACATGGTTCCTCCGAAGGCCCAGACGGCAGCGAACACGAAGTAGAGCTCGTACAGGTCCTTATGGCTGTCGGGAGGAGTGTGTTCTGGGACGAGGAGACACTCCAGCAGGAAGCACAGCATCTGCACCAAACTCTGCTCAGGGATGGGGATGATCTTCTTAAACCTGGGAACAGGACACACAGCAGCTCAGTCAGCAGAACACACACACACACACACACACGTTAGGCTCAGGTGAACTCGGCCTCTCCAGCACTGAGGCCTTCAGTGACATCATCAGTGTCAGACCTCTGCTCCACAGGCTACTGCGACAACCACGGGTAAAGCTATCAGAGTTGCTAAAACTAAAACCATTAAAAAGAAACATTTTCACTTCTGGAATAAAATGAAAACCTTAAACTAAAGCTAGTTGCCAAGGCAACATTTCTCATTTTCATTTAGTTTAACTTGATGCACTAAAATAATAATAAAAACACTGTATAGACAAAACAACAAAAATTAATGCAAATGAGAAAAACCCACAACAAAGTCACTAAGACTTTAAAACTATTGATTAACTGTAATAAAAATAGTCAGTATAATAGCTCAGGTAAAGGCACCTGGAGCCCATAAGAGGTTCAGCTCATGAATATTAATGAACATCATGAATATTAATGCTGCTAGATCAGTAGTGGCAGACGCGATCACGGGGACCGGGGACGCACCTGGACCGGAGCGTGTCCAGGCATGATGGGAGGTACTTGTCGAACAGGATGGTGAGGTTGGCCTTCTCGGACTGCACTTCTCTGCAGTCGATCCAGCTCGACACCGGCGGGTTCCAGCCCAGGTCGGCCGGGTTGATGTACAGGATGCCTGTGTGGAGGAGCGGCACACACACATCTAGTCAAGTCAAGTCAAGTTTATTTATATAGCGCTTTTCACAACATAGGTTGTATCAAAGCAGCTTCACAGTAATAAATTAAAACAATACATCAATGTTTGTTTCTAATGGAACGTCCATGTTTGGTAATGCTGATCAATAATCGTTGATTGATTAGTTAAATTAAATAGCCAAATATCCCCTCTGACTGAGATATCTGACATCTCAGTCAGAACCCGAGCAAACACACACACACACAGATAAACACTCAGAATCAGATCATCAGTGTTTCTAATGTGACGGATGCAACACTAACTGATCAAACAGCAATGAGACGTTCGGTCAGAAAAGAACAACACAGAGATTGTGAGTGTAAAAGTGCGAGTGTTATGACCTCAGCGGAGCCACTGTGCCCTTCCTCTGCATCGCTTATGAAACACAGATATTCAGCAGCACCTCTGTGTTAGTCTTCTGTTAGCATGATCAACAACACAAGTCCACAAACTCCAAAATCTTATATTTATCCCTTAAAGCACAGATTATTGTCCTGTATCGTCTTATATCTGCTCCAGTTTAGAGGAACGAGCTGTTAGGACACACACTCACACATATATAATCTCCTCTGGATATAAATAAAATAAAAAGTAACAATGAAACAGTGTTATTTAAGTTTTAGAATTAATATCTAATATTGTAACTTTTATTTTTATATTTTTAGTTTCGTGTTAATTTTGAGTCCTTTTGTTATGTGCTTTTGTCATTTTATTCGTTTTAGTTTTTTTATATTTCATTTATTTTATTTCAGTTTTAGTTTCCTGTTTAATTTAAACCTTTTCAGTTTTTTTGCCAAGGCAACATTCCTAATGTTCATTTATTTTATATTTTCAACTCATATTTATATTTATATTTAGTGTGATGATGATGATGATGATGATAAGCCTGTTGTCTGTGATGATGTGTGTGATGATGATGATGATGATGATGATAATAAGCCTGTTGTCTGTGATGATGTGTGTGATGATGTGTGTGATGATGTCTGTGATGATGTGTGTGATGATGTGTGTGATGATGTCTGTGATGATGTGTGTGATGATGTCTGTGATGATGTGTGTGATGATGATGATGATAATAAGCCTGTTGTCTGTGATGATGTCTGTGATGATGTGTGTGATGATGTCTGTGATGATGTCTGTGATGATGTGTGTGATGATGATGATAATAAGCCTGTTGTCTGTGATGATGTGTGTGATGATGTGTGTGATGATGTCTGTGATGATGTCTGTGATGATGTGTGTGATGATGATGATAATAAGCCTGTTGTCTGTGATGATGTGTGTGATGATGTGTGTGATGATGTGTGTGTGATGATGATGATGATGATGATGATGATGATAATAAGCCTGTTGTCTGTGATGATGTGTGTGATGATGTGTGTGATGATGATGATGATGATGATGTGTGTGATGATGATGATGATGATGAATGTCTGTGATGATGATGATGATGATGTGTGTGATGATGTGTGTGATGATGATGATGATGATGATGATGATGATAATAAGCCTGTTGTCTGTGATGATGTGTGTGATGATGTGTGTGATGATGTCTGTGATGATGTCTGTGATGATGTGTGTGATGATGATGATAATAAGCCTGTTGTCTGTGATGATGTGTGTGATGATGTGTGTGATGATGTGTGTGTGATGATGATGATGATGATGATGATGATGATAATAAGCCTGTTGTCTGTGATGATGTGTGTGATGATGTGTGTGATGATGATGATGATGATGATGTGTGTGATGATGATGATGATGATGATGAATGTCTGTGATGATGATGATGATGATGTGTGTGATGATGTGTGTGATGATGATGATGATGATGATGATGATGATGATGATAATAAGCCTGTTGTCTGTGATGATGTGTGTGATGATGTGTGTGATGATGATGATGATGATGATGATGATAATAAGCCTGTTGTCTGTGATGATGTGTGTGATGATGTGTGTGATGATGTGTGTGATGATGATGATAATAAGCCTGTTGTCTGTGATGATGTGTGTGATGATGTGTGTGATGATGATGATGATGATGATGTGTGTGATGATGATGATGATGATGATGTGTGTGATGATGATGATGATGATGATGTGTGTGATGATGATGATGATGATGATGATGTGTGTGATGATGATGATGATGATGATGATGATGATTGATAATAAGCCTGTTGTCTGTGATGATGTGTGTGATGATGTGTGTGATGATGATGTGTGTGATGATGATGATGATGTGTGTGATGATGATGATGATGATGATGATGATGATGATAAGCCTGTTGTCTGTGATGATGTGTGTGATGATGTGTGTGATGATGATGATAATAAGCCTGTTGTCTGTGATGATGTGTGTGATGATGTGTGTGATGATGATGTGTGTGATGATGATGATGATGTGTGTGATGATGATGTGTGTGATGATGATGATGATGATGTGTGTGATGATGATGATGATGATAAGCCTGTTGTCTGTGATGATGTGTGTGATGATGTGTGTGATGATGATGATAATAAGCCTGTTGTCTGTGATGATGTGTGTGATGATGATGTGTGTGATGATGATGATGATGTGTGTGATGATGATGATGATGATAAGCCTGTTGTCTGTGATGATGTGTGTGATGATGTGTGTGATGATGATGATAATAAGCCTGTTGTCTGTGATGATGTGTGTGATGATGTGTGTGATGATGATGATGATGATGATGTGTGTGATGTCTGTGATGATGTCTGTGATGATGTGTGTGATGATGATGATAATAAGCCTGTTGTCTGTGATGATGTGTGTGATGATGTGTGTGATGATGTGTGTGATGATGATGATAATAAGCCTGTTGTCTGTGATGATGTGTGTGATGATGTGTGTGATGATGATGATGATGATGATGTGTGTGATGATGATGATGATGATGATGTGTGTGATGATGATGATGATGATGATGTGTGTGATGATGATGATGATGATGATGTGTGTGATGATGATGATGATGATGATGATGATGATTGATAATAAGCCTGTTGTCTGTGATGATGTGTGTGATGATGTGTGTGATGATGATGTGTGTGATGATGATGATGATGATGATGATGATGATGATAAGCCTGTTGTCTGTGATGATGTGTGTGATGATGTGTGTGATGATGATGTGTGTGATGATGATGATGATGATGATGATGATAATAAGCCTGTTGTCTGTGATGATGTGTGTGATGATGTGTGTGATGATGATGTGTGTGATGATGATGATGATGTGTGTGATGATGATGTGTGTGATGATGATGATGATGATGTGTGTGATGATGATGATGATGATAAGCCTGTTGTCTGTGATGATGTGTGTGATGATGTGTGTGATGATGATGATAATAAGCCTGTTGTCTGTGATGATGTGTGTGATGATGATGTGTGTGATGATGATGATGATGTGTGTGATGATGATGATGATGATAAGCCTGTTGTCTGTGATGATGTGTGTGATGATGTGTGTGATGATGTGTGTGATGATGTGTGTGATGATGATGATAATAAGCCTGTTGTCTGTGATGATGTGTGTGATGATGTGTGTGATGATGATGTGTGTGATGATGATGATGATGTGTGTGATGATGATGATGATGATGATGATGATAAGCCTGTTGTCTGTGATGATGTGTGTGATGATGTGTGTGATGATGTGTGTGATGATGATGATGATAAGCCTGTTGTCTGTGATGATGTGTGATGATGATGATGATGATGATAATAAGCCTGTTGTCTGTGATGATGTGTGTGATGATGTGTGTGTGATGATGATGATGATGTGTGTGATGATGATGATGATAATAAGCCTGTTGTCTGTGATGATGTGTGTGATGATGTGTGTGTGATGATGATGATGATGTGTGTGATGATGATGATGATGATAATAAGCCTGTTGTCTGTGATGATGTGTGTGATGATGTGTGTGTGATGATGATGATGATGTGTGTGATGATGATGATAATAAGCCTGTTGTCTGTGATGATGTGTGTGATGATGTGTGTGATGATGATGATGATGATGTGTGTGATGATGATGATGATGATGATGATGATGAGGCAGTTCCTCTGACCGGCTCTGGAGACCGTGGCTGGCGTGGCCGTGCGCAGGTGACTGATCTCGAACACAAGCCTCATGGTGGGGTTCAGGGGGATCCGCTCATTACTGGCCAGCGTCAGCACCTGCAGCACCACACAAAGGTCATCTGAAGGTCAGGGTCTCTGAGTGCTGTGTGCAAAGCTGACATTGAGCTGCAGTTCTGGCCGTCTCGGCTTTACCTTGTTGTCATCCATTACTGTGTTCAGCGACTCGATCCACATCGGGTCGATATCCCCGTCCAGGACGATCCACTTGGGCCCGGCGTGACTGATGTTGGCCAGCTCACGCATGATATTAGAGAACAGCCCTGCGGGGAAGAGCACACGTGTTGAGTCTCACAGTCTCCGTGATGAAGCGCTGGCACACACAGCGGCCCTCACCGTCCTTCCACTCGCGCGTGGCCGGGTTGATGATGCCGAACAGCTCGTCGTTGGTCACGGCTTTAGGGTTGAGGTCGGCCCAGACGGCCCTGCGCTTCATGTTCTGATACGTCTTGTGGAGTGATTTGAGGACCTGGGATTTTCCGGTGCCGGCGTTTCCCACCACGAACACGGAGTGACGAACGGCCAGCAGCTCCTCCAGCTGAACCACCTGAGAACAACAGCAGAGACAGTCACACACACACACACACACACACACACACACACCGCTGCTTTGCTTGATGTGTTGTGCTATAAACCGCGCACACGAGAGACGCACTAGCTTGGCTGGCTGAATACATACATCCTCAGTAAACATCAAGAGGTTTCCAGCACCAGTGTGACTTCATGCCAAACATTTCAAAACAAAAACAACAAAAAGTTGCAGAGATGTTTCCCAGTGCAGTTTAGCCGCCGCAGTCACTGAACTACAGGAGTGTGTAGAGTTCAGCTCCAGGCCTGATCCATCATCGCTCTGAGCTCCAGCGGGAGCGGACCGGCTCACGGCTCTTCCCATCATGCTCTTGTTTAATAATATGCAGAACACACTTCTCTGTTTCCCTTACTGAAGTCTAGATGATGTCATCTGATCTCTGCAGCGCTAGCATCAGCTAACAGAACCCCAGACCCGCTACGGCTCCACCACTGATGAGGTCATGACCTGCTGTACACACTGCCATCTGACTGGCTGCTCATACGACAACATGTAGTTTGTCAGTAATGTTTTATAAAAATAAATGAAATATTTCACCACATTTTTGTTTAGTATTGCTTTAACATATAAATAAGGCCAATTAATGGATGGCATTTAAACTGCTAACGTTTTTGAAAAAAGTTGCCAACCATCGCCAGCATTTATGATCATCTTGTCCAATGTTTCATGGCCCACAGAATATTTTGTTTTATATGTTATTTATGAATGTTTTAAATATCTGAACATTTAATATATCAAAAGAAAGAGTTAAAGAGTCTGCTTAAACATATAGTCCGAAATGTATATAGCCTCTGTGATCACATCAAAGTATATAACTGCATTATCGCAGCACGTTTCGGGTGATGAAAACATGCGCCTTTTCTATATTCAGGAAAATACAGTAGCAGTTTCATTGACATATTATAAGTGTAAGCGGCTGAAGCTCACAGTTAGATGTGTATTTCTGGAGCACTGTGAGGAGGATCAACACTTAAACAGGGATCGGCCTCCCTCGGAGAGAAGAGCGAGATGTGGAGCAAGAGGAAGTGATGGCATGTTCAATCAGTGGCATTGATGCGGGTCCCCGTCGGGCTCTCCAGCGCTGGAGGGTCTGCTGATTGCTGCTTTGATCTGATGTGTTTGGGGGCGATGGCTAATAGCAGACTGGAGCTCTTCTCCTCCCAGAGATCCCAGCGCAGACGCGTGTGAGGGTTAAACCCGCCGTGCAGGGCTGATGGACAGCTGATGTGGGGCTCCTGTGGCTCTTTGACCTGTGTGAGATTGCACTTATTTCCCCAGGCTCCGGCTGATATCTCCACCTCGGCCTGATGCTCCACATTAGAGCTGCGCTCCGGCACCTGAGGCTCCATTACACTGTAATTCCTGCTATCTTTGATTTGTCCAATATATCCACTTGCAGACTGCTTTGACACTAATGTCTATTTGCTTGAAACACAACAGCAGGTTTATGGCTCTGAAAGGAAGATAATGCAACCGCAGAAGAGGTGAAGTTGAGAAAAATGCGAGAGCGGCATTGATCAGGACTTTTGACATTTTCCCCCACAAACAAAACTAGTTTAGAAACGGGCGAGAGCACTGAGTTCTGCGTATCGCCGAGCGACGCACACACTGACAGGCTGTCTGGAACAGAGAATGTGAGCGGAATGAAACGACAGCAATTTCCCATCTTCACTCAAAGTGTCCCGCTCCACTTCTGTTTCTCGCTCCTCGACGGGGACACACACACACAAACACACATTCAAAACACCTCACAACTCTTTAAACACCACATGGCCAAAACAAACTGGAGGATCGGAACGACCCATTTTGTAATAATCTTATGTAGTATTAAATCAGTCACTCATCAACCCAATCATCATTTCAGCAAGCTTGTTTACAGCTCATACTATGTGTGTGTATATACTGTATATGCTTACTGTAAAGCAAATGCACTGTACAAAACATTTTCTGAAAAATATGAAAAATATATATTTTTCAAAATGTGGAGTCTAAAAAGCCACATGTTTAACCAAGTTCAGTTTCAGATCCAAAGTTAATGTGACAAAAATTGAGGTTCCTGTGAGATTCTGTTTCCCAAAAATAGCCTCGGCATTGAAATTTGCATGTGTTCTTCTGTCACAAATCAATACATTTCCCTACGATTTCACTTCTATCACAAAACAGTGAATATGGAATCCAAATATGGATCTAGGCTCTTTAGTTAATCGGCTATTGAAAACTCCATACGGATTGGCCAGTGACCTGATGTTTAGTTTTTGATAACTCTGGTGAGGTCTGACCGTTACAGTAAAGCCGACCGGACAGAGATGAGCTGGCACGTGTCACCTGAACTCACCTTTAGCACAAAGTTGTCCTCGGGCTGCAGTTTGAGGTCCAACACGGACTGCTTGACAAACTTCTCGAAGTCCATGTCTCGTTTGCGCGGCACGTCGAGGGCCGGGAAGAGGTCCCCGATGAGGCCCATGAACACAGGCATGTCATCGGTCACGATCTTCGGGACGTTGAAGTCTCTCAGGGCTCTCATCAGCACCTGGTCCTCGGGTCTGCGTGGATCTCCTCTCTTCAGGGAACCGGCCACCACCAGCACTGACTTGATGGCCCGCAGACCCCAGTCATAGTGATCCTGCAGAGAGAGAGACACGGACAAACAGGAGCCTCAGCGAGAGTCCAATCAACTGCATCCGCAGGCCAGACGCTGTTACACACTGCTCCACAATACAGGCTTTCCCATTCACAGATTCCACAGTGTGTATCAAAACAACTTATAGAGTAACAGGACGATGATAGTGGGATTGACGGCATTTTTATTAGAGAACAACTGGACGTCTCATAACATCGCATTCAAATAAAGTCCTGACGACAGGTAAACATCCCTCACAACGCTAGGAAAGCTGAAGGCCTTGATCTGAAACATCTCTAAGAACAGTGTAATGGCATATTGACAGCAGAAACACTTCTCAACCTGTTTGGAGAGCAACTCCTTGCAGAGCTGATAGAGAGTGATGAACTTTCTGGCCAAAAGTCGAGCCTCGATGAAACCCTCGGCCACCAACATGATCTCACAGATGAGCTCGAAGTCTGGCACCACCATCGCACACGGCCTGCCGGACACACACACACACACACACACACACACACACACACACACACACACACACACACACACACACACACACACAGAGAACAACATCGTGACTGTGAGCCTGCAAACACATCATACATGCTCTCGAACTACTGCACACGGCTGATTTCATCACCATTACTGTTGACACTATAGGCCTACAGACACACAGTTACGGATGTGATGCCTGAGGCGTTTTTGTATTGTGGATCAGTCACATAAAAAACTGATCATTTAAGATAAAATATACATTTTTTGTGCAATTTTGTTATTAACATTATAAGTGAACCTCAAGAAACATTAAAATTATATATATATATATATTTATTTTTTATAAATGAGAGCTTCATAAATCACTATGGAGAAAACAAACGGGAAAAAATACGCCTCTGAAAATGAGTGATCGCCGGTACATGCGCTCTATAACTATGTTTTGGCCTTTAATATTCTTTAAGTATGTTTCGAAGTAGACTGCTATAGAAAATAACTTATTACAGGCCTAAAACATCATACAGTATGAGTGAAATATGTACTTCAGTTCTCATCTATTAAATAACGGGCTCTTTCTGGTCTCTTCATGGGACTGACACCTGCTGATCCACAAAACAACACATCAGAACCTCCATCAATCCCAGCAGGCCTAGAGACCCAGCCTGACGGAGGACCACCCCTGGGACGCGGCTCATCGCCTGTGAACGTGAACCCAGCGCAGCCGCAAGTGAAGTATAGCTGGTCAAATTAAAATGTTTATGAATGCTGACTCTACACAGCAGAACAGAGCTCTTTACTGCTGGATATGGACGGTAAAAATGAATTGTAAACTCGTAAATCTCTGTAATAAAAGAGTGCAGGTGGCATCGGTCTTCAGACGCGGATGTGTGAAACGGCAGAACGGCACGTAATGAAATGCAAATCCTCAGCGCACCTGAAGAGAGCCTTGAGGTTCTCCGGCAGCTCGGTCCTGCCGGCGTATCCGGGGTTCATGGTGATGAAGATGCCCACCGAGGGGACCAGGTTCACATCCTCGCCCATGAAGTTAAACCTCGTCTTCTTGTCTCGAATGGCATCTTGAATACTTTTGACCTGATGGATCATACGTTGACAATATAAACGACACAGAATATGTGTTACTTGCTCTTCAGAACCAATGAGAAAGTCAGAATAAATCATAAGAGTGCAAAATCACATTCATTTTCTGAACAACAATAACCCTTTTCAGTGAGATGTGCCATGAGCTCTGAGATGAACATCTGTGGAAGCCCTAATGAAGATGAGGTCTCCCTGACTGAGCTGTGTTTAACAGCTTCCCATAATCCACTACCCAGAGAAGTCAATGTTATGCTGGGAAAGCTGCTTACTAAAACGAAGCGTTGCAAAGCATGTAATCGAGTTTGCACTTTTAAACAACTTTTTATTTCTGTACATTTGAATATTTTGCAATAGATTTATAAGGAAACGTTCATTGAAGTTTCATTGAACGTTCCGAGGCTGTTTCCAATGCAATGCCGTGAGCCAATCATAACAGTGGGCGTTTACTGACACGCCTTGAAGGAGCCGCGCCTTAAAAACGGGTCATGTTAGACACGGTCAGAATGAGGGTTGACAATCTCCATAGTGCAAAAAAAAACAAACAGTAACATTATAAGTGAACCTCAAGGAACATATTAAAATTATATATATATATATATATATGAAGAGTTCAGATGCAAAAGCCTTTAAGTGCCTTTTGAAATTTTCTTCTAGAATGATAATTTTTATCAAGCTCGTATATTTAGGTTCAATAATGTCACTTAAATGGCAATGCAAATTACCTATTAATTGTCATTTAAGTGAAATTATTTAACTTAAATATACGAGCTTGATAAAAATGATCATTCTAGAAGAAAAATTCAGACGGCACTTAGAGGCTTTTGCATCTGAACTCTTCATATATATATATATATATAAAGCAAAAAATCCAAGACATGACCCCTTTAAGAACTTCATAAATAAAATAAAATACTTCCAGAAAGTAGGCCACTGAAAGCGAGCGATCACGGTTGTGCTCTCTAACTCGTATAGGAAACTGTACAAGAGGCATGTCTTGTTAAACGGCCAAATCCACTGACCTTGATGAAATAATCAAATAGAATTTTTGTTATAAATTCATATTTGCCACTGGTCATTGTGAGACAGAGAGGAATTACAGGCCAGAGATGAATCACTATATCAGGACACAGGCTTGGTCGTGCTTTAATGGAATATTTAATGAAGCGACAATCAAGAACGATCTAATCGGATTAATGCGTCACACCGAATGCTCAGTCTGGCAGGGCGAGTGGATCAGTTTAGAGTCAGCAAACACGAGTGATTCGGGCGCCGCAGCCCTGAGGACAGTCTGAGAGCGCTCCGCTAGAGGCAGATAAACACATATAACATTAAGCATGAGTCACATATTGCTGATGGAATAAGATATGAGCCGTTACTTTGCCACGGCCTTACGTGAACTCCCAATCCCACACTACATAGAGCCTTCATGAATATTACATACTGTTCTATAGCAGCGCATCTAAGCCAAGCACAGGTGTGCATTAAGAGCAGCCGAAACAGCAGAGGAGCGAAGCGCTGAGAGGGGACCGGCACACAGGTGAGCCGACATGTTGGAGAAATTAACATTTTAATGCAACCATATGACTGACTTTGTTCTGTGGAACACAAAAGCAAACGCTTTTCACAAATAATAATAATAATAATAATAATAAATAAAATTATATATATATATATAAAAATCAGCCTGGACTTGCTGGTAAATTTTGATATATTTGATATATTTATAGGCCTATATTTTATATTTAAGCCACATTGCTAATTAAATATATGAAAATTTAGCAGCAAGTCCAAGCTGCTTTTTCACATACAGTGAATGTGAATGGTGACCAACTCTGTGAAGCAAGACTTTCAGTGAATTCAGTCTTTTCAGTCTCAGCAGAGCAGCTCAGACATTCTGCTAAACACCTCGCGCTCACAGGAGAGCTGCAGTGAGGCCAACGCTCAACACTGATACGCCTGGAGCTCCTTCTGTTTGCTTTAGCTTAACCAAGTGAATAATTGATTATTTCTGTCTTTGTGAAAAATACTATTTTCGATGGACTACATTCCTGCGAAATATCCTCCTACTGAAAATGGATAAGTTAAACAACAGGCACTCATCGCTCATCCGAGGGCCTGACGAGCGGCTCGTATCATTACTCTGATGTTCTGATTCACTGTAAAGTGTTCCTCATGACAGCTGCTGTCTGAAAACACTACAAAAGGAAAGCTAATTCAATTTTTATTACAAGGGAGAAACACCTTTCAGTGTCAGACGAGTCTTTCTGACTTTCACAGTAAAAGTGCGCAGTTCCAGGGATTGCCCATTAAAACCTGTCGCACTGTATCAGAACTACATGTGTCTGAACGACGAGCAGCTACACATCCTCATCCTCATCATCCTCATCATCATCATCATCCTCATCCTCATCTAATGGCGTCTGCCAGCATAATGATGACGATTCATTACAGCTCCAGCACACATAGTCTTCAGCTTCCCTACATAAACTGTGAATTGCAAGGCATAAATCTCAGTGGCGAACAGCAGACGCCGGGCACTGCCACACTCCTGCGCCGCTGAGCCGTGCCTCTCTCACCTGCACCGCCACCACTGACAGCACCTCCACCGAGATCCGGTTGAACTCGTCGAAGCAGCCCCAGGCTCCTGTCTGTGCCAGGCCTTTGTAGATGTTGCCACACGACTGAGGGAGAGAAACCACAGACTTATGAGTGCATCATGGGAAAGCATCAATCGCAACCGACAGAATCACGCAAAATTATGCAGGAAATCTTTTGTTTTCTAGAAATGAGCTCACGGTCCTCGCTCCGCTGAAACTCTAGCTCATAAACAAGGAGAACAAATGCTAAGCTGGTGTTTTCTGGGTGGATGAGCAGCATTAGCATGAACTCTCTCTGCGCTCCAGAGTAACCAGCGTCTCTCCGCTGTCTCTGACCAGTGCAGGCCAAACTTACTTTAAGAAAAGTAATGCGTTCTAATATTGCGTTTCTCCCTAAAACATGACTAATTGCATTACTTTCTACTGATTATAATGTGTTATGTTACGCATTACTTTATGTCTCGATCTCTTGCAAGACTTTGTTTATTTCACTGTTAAGTGTTTTTTAGTAAACAGTAATGCATTCAGCAACATAACCTATTTAACACACCTTAACTTTCTTTTAAAACACATATAGAGTAGAATATTTAGAATATTTATATTCTAACCCGAACCCTTTGGCAGAAGATCTCTGAACATTACGGGTTATATTTCCTTTTATTGAAAGTAATGTTCTTTGTTTCTTTTGTACTTTTTGTCTGTTCCCACACCCATGAGTGTCTATGCAACGTTTTATGCTAATTTAAAAATAAAAACAAATAGTAATGTGTAAATTTATAAAGTAATGCATTACTCGTTAATGTGTTGCTTTATTCATTACATTAAAAAGTAATCCGATTATGTAATGCATGTTACTTGTAATGCGCTACTTTACTTGTTACATCATAAAATAAATCTGATTATGTGGCGCACATTACTGGTGATGCATGCACACTGTCCCAGACACAGACGGGATAGGCTGGGTGTCTGCTGTGGTCAGTGTGGTGAACCGCGGTCAGTAAAGATGAGATCAACACGTCTCCATCGACTGAGGAGGCCAGAATACTGACACGGCTTCAGAGGTAAACAAGCCCAGCCTCAGAGCTTCACTAATGGACCCCATGATGAGCGAGGCACCTTAGGAGATCTCTCAGAAGACGGAGGACAGGATCAGGCGAGGTGTAGAGCAATAACACGGACACTCAGAGTCATCACAGAGAGTTCAGAGCTCGCTGTGAACTTGATTAAAAGCTGTTCCGATCAAAACAACACTGGTTATATTGAAAATATTATTAGGAGCGTTTCTAGCTTTCCATCAGTCACATGTCCCCATATTTCCACACTCTTATGGAAGGCCATAACTGTCTTCACCTGAAGTGCAGAGTCACTCATGGGCAATAAAGAGCTGCCGCGCCACTGACAAACTTTACAAGACGAGTTCTGTGCAGTGAATAGCAGGAAGCATCGCCTCATCCAGCCTTATAAAGCAGAGAGAGACTCTGCACACCATTCAGTGAGTTTGGTTGGTGAACTGAATGAATCAAACCTTTTTGCAAACTAGTTTAGCGATTAGATCAAAATAGTGATTCATTTGTGAATTTGGCATCTCTAGCTCTGATTCTGAACAGCTGATAGAAAACACACATGATATGATTGCAGAAGTGTTATCAGGGAACATGACTCTCAGGCCAGTCTACAGTAATCATCATTCTTTACTGCGATCTTTCACTGGGGCTCGTGCATCAGTTACTGCTACTGCGACAGCACACTCAAGTCCCATTGCATTGTGGGATACAGTACTGTTCCTGTTCCTGTTCATTCGTTCACACGTCGGAGCAGAACCCGAGATCAAGGGTTCAGTTACCGGGGAATGCACGAACTGATCAACAGTATTCCTTCAGTGTAAGTGACTGTGGATTAAAGCATATGCCAAATGCATGAATGTAAAAGCCCATTTCAGCAGCCTGTGATGCTCTAGTTCTGGTCACCTTGTAGTCCATCTGCTCGGAGCAGTTGAACACGTAGACCATGATGCCCAGGGCTCGGCCCAAGTCCTTGGTGGTCTCGGTTTTGCCGGTGCCGGCGGGACCAGCCGGGGCTCCGCTCATGACCAGATGCAGAGACTGGGTCAGTGTGATGTAACATCTGCGTTCGAGAGGAGAAGAACCAGCTTTAGCAGACAAACACCAACACAAATGTTCAGTTGCATACAATATGTGGCGTATAAATATAGACTTCCTCAAACGCAACTGTTTCCCCACAGCTAAAGTCCTGTTATTACAGCGGTGACCAGAGACCCAGTCTGAGCAAACGGCTCGACTCTGGGAGAACGCATCACCTTTTATACCTGATGCTCCACATTGCCTGTGGTGTGTTTGCTGATGACCTGTGCGGAGAACAAACGCAGGATATTTGGCAGGCCTGTACCCCTGAAGAGTCCTTCAGTGAAGATAATTTGCATTATTAAGCAAGGACGGCACTGTTTTACATAATTTACACAAACAGGCAATGTTCCTGAATCAACATCCTCTGCTGGTCTAGGAAAAACAATCGGATTCTGATTCTTTTTTTAGGGAATGGAAAATGATTGCTTACGAGTCAGATCAACTGTGTTATGTTGAACACAAAAGCTGTATATCAATGTTGTAAATCAAAGCTGAATGTTCAGCATCATTACTTCAGTCTTCAGTGTCACATGATCCTTCAGAAATCAGTATAATATGATGATTTGATGCTCAAATTATTGAAAACAGTTATGCTGCTTCGTATTTCTGCGGAAACTGAGATTTTTCAAGATTCTTTGATGAATATAAAATTCAAAAGAGCAGCATTTATTTGAAATACTGTAGAATAATTGTTAACATTATAAATGTCTTTACTGTCACTTTTGATCAATTTAGTGCGTCCTTTCTGAACTAAAGTATTCATTTCTTTAAAAAATATCTTTCCAACCCCAAACTTTTGAACAATAGTGTAAATTTTGTATGATCCCTAATCCATAACATGCAAGTCTGGAGAGTTTCTGTTAAGCTTGCATGGTTCAAATATTGATTTTATAGTAAACCAAGCAAAACAGCAAATTAAATATTTTTGGGGAAACTAATTTAAAGCTTTAAGAGAACTCTATAAGTGAGCCAGCTCTGCAGATGAATCACTCTCAGCGGCCGCGTATCTTAATGGAGCCATCTGTGCCACCGGTGTCATGTGTCTGCACACTCGCTCTGCTCAGCGAGAATGAAAGACGGACGTGACACGCGGTCAGCAGAGCTCAGAGACGCACCATATGCTCGGGAAGCTGCACTGCCATTTACTTGACCATCAAACAGGAGCGTCTCTGCTTTGTTATGCTTTCAAAGGGTCGAGCGCTGAAGACAGATCCTGCCGAGCAGCCTGTCCTCTTTCAGCTTAAGGCCATCTGAGGGACGCCCGCGTCTCTGTGAGGATGTTCAGAACGAGTCACTTCAGACCTAAAGCTGTCCGTCAGGGCCTCTCACCTGTCTGTGAGCGGAGTGATAACTAATCGAGGAGTGTTGCCCAGGTACTCGTACGAGTAGAGGAACTGTGCGTCGCAGATGTTGGCGAAGCAGTGCTTCTCCTCGCCCCAGCGGTGCCGGAGCTGGGACAGCCAGAGAAAGGCCTGAGAGCTCTCCACCTGAGAGAGAGGAGAGGGAAGGGTTAGCAGGAGGCCTTCCAGTATGAGCAATCGCATGACACTGAATTATGCTGGCGAATGGTGTGAATAAAGGCAGAATTGAATATTCTTTTATGAGGAGCCTGAAGGCCTGTTCACATGACTCACGCAGAGAACTCAACGTTAACCCATGCAGTGTTTCAGTCAAGCATCGCATCGTGTGTTCAAAGATCAAACCATCTCTACTTCTGAAGGCAATGATTCACATGACGTATGCAATGCGTTTGGAATAAATTCAGACTCTAGTAGTGTTTAGGAGTGCACAATATCACAATATCAGGAGAGAAGATTCATTATTACTGTTTAGTTTTAGAACTCACATCAGTTGTTTACAGAAATAAAATCACGTTTCGTGAACAAAAATAGAGTATTTCTTATCTATAAGCGTTCATGTTGTTTTCTCTTTCAATCTTCAGGAGTTTTTCCAGTTCTAAGCTCAAATACATGTTTTCACTGTTGAGTGTGCTCCTGCATCAGCTTCCAGTGACGCTGTCCGCAGTGCAGAGGTCGACGTTAACACCCTGATGCCAATCATGTGAAAAGGCCTCAAGCCAATCTGACTTCTATTCTACAGAACCGTAGGCCTTCAAGTGAGACCGAAATATGAGTAAATCACAGGAGAGCACATCGAGACTTTCATTATGCTGGCAAATTGTGTGAATAGAGCCAGAATTGAATATTCTCCTATGAGACCCCTAATGCATGTGTGGGCTCAGCTCATCTGCAGGAATCTGAAGAAAATAACTCTTGATATGGGCAGATGAGATGGAGACTAAGAGCTGTACCTTCTGCACAATGATCTTTTCCACCACGTCTCTCGCATGGACGTCAATGGTGCAGATGGTCATGACCTTCTGCCGGTCTCCAGGGGTGAGCTGGCCGATCAGCATGGTGATGAGGGTGTTCAACTGGCTCACTTGCTTTCTATAGTGTTCCTTCATTGCGTTCTCATATCTCTGCTCCAGGCTGGAGAACGCAAAGCCTACATCAGTGGACCACCAGATCTGAGTGCAGGTGAGAGCCACCTGTGGGAACACACACGCTCTGTTTAGCACTGTGCTGATCATTACAGCTGGTTTATTACTAATTATATTATCAGCACAACAGTGAGTGAAAACTTTCACATTGATGTCAGGATGTCTGCGTGTTTGGTACAGTATGTGGGTCACTGACATGTGTCCAAGTAAAAAGTAATAAAATGTAAGATGCACAAAAAAAAAGATGAATAACGATATAATGTATTGATGCAATATATATATATATAAATATACATACGGAACTGAATCGTCACAAAACTTTATCTGTCACACATGTTTTAACCCTTGCCAATTTAAGTACTATTTATCCATGAACGGACAAATACAGACAAAATTATTTCAAAATGTCCGTCTAGGCGAATATCCTAGTAAACATGTCGAAGTGAACGTCAACAGCTGAGACAGAAAACGCATGTGTATCAGTATATCAGAAATGCCCAGTAAGTCTTAAAGTGACAGCAGCCTCATATTCCTGCTGCCGTCGTCATTAATGTTATTCAAACAACAAAATTACTCACTGCTCTTGACTGAATAACGTCTGTAACTCTGATAAGGATGAATCTATATTTAAGTTGTACAGTGAAGACTATGCAGTGTTATTTTATATTTGATTATTTTTACCTATTCATTTTTTGTGTGTGCCTGAAACCTTCTCAGACCTACCTGGAAAACCTGAAGAGCACAGTTTCCCTCATTTGTATCTTGTTCTATTGTATTTATTTGTGATATTGCTTATTTGTAAAAATAAAAAAAATCTAATAAAAATAAAAACTTGTTTGGCAGAAAAGAAGGATAATGCCAAAATACTTTCATTTTCAAGAATTTCCTCCTTTTTTATTCATTATGACATCCGGACAGTCATTTCACTCCGACATTTTTGACTTAACACTTCCAAAGAAATATCAAAATGAATTTTAATTCAGAAATTAAAACATATTCATAACAGATTGTTTAGTTTGCGAAGGTACAAGGAAACTGTCAATGTCACAAATGTGCTGATTCGATTAGTGACCAGAAGAATGTCTTCTGTCATAACATTCCTCAAATCCCTGCAATTTTTATTCACAGGTTTGAATGAGACTTTAAATCCCATTTTCGGTCTCAGACGTTTGCATCCACTATATCAAATGAATAATCGTGATTTAAAGACACATGCATCACTGTTGCCCCGTTGCTATTAGGCAAATTGCAAACACCCAAAAAACAGCCTTTATTTTGTCTTGACGTGCAGACACACCCTCTGGCTCGGATATAATACTGCCAGAAATATCTTAATTCTATGCAGCAATTCTATTTTCTCATAAATACTCTCTCGACAATCAGCCTAGGGATGTGTCAGCTTCATGAGTGCTAATGGATGACGCACCTGTGCCGGGTAGTCGAACAGCCACTGCTCCCGGGGCTTCTCTGAGTAGGCCTTGACGGCCTTGGTCATCTCGTGACGCACAGTGTCCCGCATGGCGTCCAGAACACGGTTCAGCCACACCTCCACCTGGACAAGCACAGCTCCATGCATTAAACCACTCCAGTGCCATGAGAAGCTTGTCAGCAGCCTCATACTGTAAATTAGTTCCACTACAAATATATGTATGCATCTGTCTAATCCATAAGCAGATGTCTGAGGAGCGCTGGAGCAAAACTTCAGCCGCAGGATTAGACAGTGGCGTAAACCACAGCATTATCAGCTTTATAACAGCACATCCTCCAAACATGACTGCATTTATACCCTTTCTGGAGAAAGTGTGTCCCTGTGGAAAGTGCTAGAGGTTTCCATCTCTGATACTCTGGCCTCTAAATCTAGGGGAGTATTTCACCTGATATATTGTCAGTCACTCAGAAGAGTAACAGCACACCTCTCCTCAAACAAGAGCATGATTTGAGGTGTCATTTCAGCCCTATAATGCCTTTGGTAAACTGTGTCTCTGTGAACTAACTCCTCTAATTGCCCTCCTGATAATTGCTGGTGCATTGTGGGTAAGGTGTGCAGACGAAGCCGGCTGTACCTGCCCAGTGCAGTCGCAGGGCTGGCTGAAGGGGACGTACTCGTCCTCCTTGCTGAACATGCCCAGCCCCGTCTTGGTGAGTTTGCCGTCGCCGTCCGTCTCAAACTTCAGCCTCGCCATATTGTCAAACAACTTTGAAAGGTGTTTCTGAACCTGAGGGAGAAAACGCAAGGCTTCACAACTGCACAGCTGCTGTTCCGGTACAAGTTTGTCCTAATGTGACATATGGAAACTTGCAGTTTGCCTTCAAGACAGTTTGGGAAGCAGGAATCAACACTGCCATCTAGTGTGTGCAAAAGGCACATAAATGCAGCTTATCCATGAGCAAACCTCATCCAGAGTGCTGCAACATTAGCACAGAAACATGTGTCTCATGATAGGGGCGGTGGTATGCTCGGTGTGGTGTACCTGGTGCGGGTCAGTGCCACTGGACAGGATGTCGAGCAGGTCAGCTGAGGAGATGAAGTAGAAGCGTGGAAAGGCCAAGCGTTTGGTGTCCAGATACTCAGACAGGGCTTTCTCACACAGAGACAATCTGCAAGAACAGGGGAAATCACTTTCACTCAATCCCAGAGATAACCATCAGCTCAACGCAAAGCATCATGGGACACGTGTGCTTTCCTTAAAGGAATTGTTTACACAGTCAGTCACATGATGCACAAGAAATAAACGCCATCAAGAAAGTGTTCAAATGTCCATTTTTAATTGATCATGAGTTTGAATGAGATTTGTGAGAACTGTCAGTGTAAAGACAGACGTCTGGAACGGCTTCAGAGTAAGTGTGATAGAGAACAGGTCTGATGGACAACTCTACTGTAGATCCATGATGCTTTACTTGGCCTTTCTAATGCTGGACACTTTAAAGACACACCCACACCGAGAACAATAACTATAACGATAACTAGCATCCACATCAACGGACAATAACTACATTAGTGTCTACAACGAGGAACAATAACTATAACTATAATAGTAACACTTTACAATAAGGTTCATCAGTTAACATTGGTTTACTACATTAGTTAGCATGAACTAATAATGAACTGCACTTATACAGCATTTATTAATCTTTGTTAATGTTAATTTCAACATTTACTAATACTTTATTAAAATCAAAGGTTGTATTTGTGAACATTAGTTAATGCACTGTGAACTAACATGAACAAGCAATGAACAGCTGGATTATTATTAACTAACATTAACAAAGATTAATAAATACTGTAACAAATGTATTTCTCAGTGCTAGTTCATGTTAGTCAATACATTAAATAATGTAAACTAATGAACCTTATTGTAAAGTGATACCACTAAAATTATATTAACACCTATACCTGTTTATTATAATGTTCTGTTTATTGTAATGTTCTGTTTATTGTAATGTTCTGTTTATTATAATGTTCTGTTTATTATAATGTTCTGTTTATTATAATGTTCTGTTTATTATAATGTTCTGTTTATTATAAGCACGCTGAAGTTTGTTGCTTTTGTCTCTTTAAAGAGAGCATTTAATTGTTCATCGCTCTGAAAGCCAACGATATCGTTCCTCTTAGTCTTTATCGTTATAAGTACGGACTCCACTATTTCCATAGAGTTAGAATGATCTTTAAACCGTTATAGCTATAGTTATTGTCTTCAACCTTTGTTTTCAGGAAAAGAGCTGGTCAAGCATTCTGCCTAATATCTCTTGTTTACGAAGGGAAGAAAGGAGCAAACTAAGGTGACACAGGTGTGGAGTCAGCTACTCGTGTGAGGTGATCAGGTGATCGGCGGCAGACCTGCTCTGCATGTCCTCTAGTTTGCTGTAGAGCCCAGGTTTATTGGTGGCCTCCACAACGATCGGGGTTCTCCTGGCGTCCAGCGCCAGCTCTTTAAAATCAGCATCGATACCGTCAAAGCATTTGGAATCCTGTGGAGACATTCATGAGAGAATGAGTCGAGACAACTGAGTTTGCCATAAAGAAAAACCTCAAAGAACCCTCTGACATTCTGAGGAACATCTGTGTCCCGGCCGCAGGCGCCCAGCAGTAATTATCCAAATGTTTTCGGCCAAAAGCATTTTCATCTCTCATCTAGATCTATGAATAGAGCGCCAGAGGGCAGGACAAGATGCTACTCAAATCTTTCTCCATTAAAGTCTGTTTCACATTTCCTTCTTTACTACTCCGGCTGTTTTTACATGTGTGTGTGTTTGGTGGCTATTCGAGGGCAAGACAAGTTTTCAGTCAAGAAAGAATGAATAACAATAGAAACACATCAGCAAGACCGACCTCGGGAAGCTGGGAGCGAATGTCATCCGATCCGATAAAGATGCTCTCCAGGTGAGACCAGGTCCTCTGCACTTCAAACCAGATGGAGATCACGGAGTCAGTCACCGAGAGCTTTCTCTGCCACGTGGACACTTCCTCCAAGAAGAACGCGATGTACTTGGATGTCATGAGGTTCTGCAGCTGCACCTGGTTGTCCTCCAGCGTTTCGATGAGCTCTTCGTTGGACTTGATCAGAGGGATCTCAGTGCGTGGGTGAGGCTCGAAGTCGAAGGCCATGCTGGTCCAGGTGGTGTCCAGCTCGCCGAGCACCTTCTCCATGGCCATCTCCTTCACGGCCCGGTCCACGATGCCCCGCACCTCGTCCTCGAAGTGGTGCAGGTTGAGGCGCAGCAGGTCGGCCAGCGTGGTGTCCTGGTCCATGGTGAAGTGGACCCCGGTGGCGTTCATCAGCTGGAGCCAGTGGCGCGCTCGGATGGCCGGGTTCTGCAGCTCTGCCACGGCTCTCAGCGAGATCAGTGTGTTCTTCACGGTGCCGTCGAGTCCGCTGAAGGCGTCCCACGAGCGAGCCTCTTTGTCCAGCGCTCGCAGCTCTTTGGAGAAGCGCTTGCACTCCATCTCCATGTCGTCCACGTTGATCTGCCTCCAGGGCGTCGTCTGCCAGGCGTCCAGACTCGACTGGACCACCAGCGCCAGATCCCACAGCTCCTTGAGGATGGGCAGCTCTTTCCGGCACTGCTTCAGCTGTTTAAAGTCTGATATGTTCACTTCAAAGAGATTAGCCGACTCGATGAGCCCAGCCATCATAGTGTCCATCTCCTGGATCTGCTCGTGTGCGGCGTCCAGCATCTCATGCGGATTCACACAGTCAGTTCTGAAAACAAATGGAGAGCATATTTCACCAAGCTGCAGCCGTCCGGTCTCTCTCTTGAAGCCAACACGGAAGTGACTTAAACTGCAGTTCATCCACTGGCCACTAGAGGCCGGCTGCAGAAGACAGTCAATTACATAGACCCCTATGTTAAAATGCCCAACTTTACAGCAGAAAAAACATGTTTACAGTCTGGTGCAAAAAGTGGTTTTGGTCTATATAGCTAATTCTGCCCTTCATGACGACTGTGAGGGGGTGAATTATTTTATAACTCATCCGTTTAAATTATATTAAGCCTTAAAGTTCTGCATAATTAAGGGCGTGGCCGCTTGAGTGACAGGTGGATTGCCGCTAGATGTACTAGCCGTTTGTCTGCTGTCTGTTAGCGTCACGCCACCTCAGCTAATCCGCCTCGCTGCACATTTTCGTTTATCCGGGAGTGACGCTGCCAAGATGGCGACGGCCGGCTCCGCCCACTTTGGGCTTCAAAACGCTCTTCAGAAACACGGTGACGTCACGGACACTACGCACATATTTTTTACAGTCTATGGATTTCACACATATATCGATCTGAACTCAATCCACATTGAGCAGACGTAAGCGGAATATCAGCACTATGGTCTTCTGTAGAGCTGCTTTACAATCTGAATTTGTCTCATATTTGATGAAGTTTGCATCACTGATTCTGTATTGTTCCTGTTTATTACTATGAAGCTGCTTTGAAACAATTCTCATTCTCAGAGACTCTTGTGTACCTGAAGAAGTCGTTCTTGCGGAACTGCTCCCTGAAGGTGTGTTGCTCCACGTCGAACGAGGCACATCTCCTGCGCAGGTTTGCCACCTCGTTCGCCTGCAGCGGGGCCACGAGCTGCTTCACCCCCACAGCCTGCTTCTTCATGTTGGTCCACTTCTCTGGCAGCATCTGTCCATCAAACACACAGAGCAGTGCCACGCTGAAAACACCAGCATACATGATGATAACCGCGAGCAGAACATGCTAGCCACTAGCGTATTAAGGCCAGACACTACAGGCAAAAACTGTGTTTTTTAGGCATCTGTCAACTTTGAGACTGTGGGCTTTTTGCCTTTTCATAAAGTGTTTTTTTCAGACTAGTGTAAAGAAAACATCCAAAATACACGTTTAACTGTATGTTTTAGAGTACTTTATCTATGTGCATCTGTAGATTTCACTTACAGTTTATATCTTTAAATTGAGCCATAAATCTCCACTTCAGTAACACTGACATACACCAAACTTTACAGTGTTATTCTTATCTATATTCTGAAGGGTTTAACAGAGGGGTTTGTTCATATATAATTTTCCTGATTTTATACAACATTTTATTCCTAAATAAATGGTGAAAATGTATTTATTTTGGCTGTTGCCAGTATTTACTGATTTGTGCACTGATAAATAGAGACATCCAAAATCCCCTAAAACCTTTATAGACTCTAATATATATATATATATATATATATATATATATATATATAAACAAGAATTTTGAACCTGACTTCATCCAATGTTCAGATTTTTCTTCTAAAAATGTATGCAATTTAGTGCATATTTAATTAGATAACGCCTCATTTGCATATTTAAACAACATTTCAGAAAACTTGTAATAGCGAAGTATGGTGATATCTATTAGTTTACCCTACTCATCTGGGGGGTCTTGTAACTATGGGACATTCTTACAAAGATTTTAGAAATTTTCTTGAAAAAAGTTCTTTCTTAAGCAGCTTCTCCTGAATCCGGCCCGGACCCATCATGGGAATGCATGCTTGTTTAAGCTGGTCTTTTCCACAGCAGTCCAAATAATCCTTCATTCAGGATATCTACCCGCAGAACATCAGGTTAGAGAAGAGTTACTGCTAATAAAGTTTAAGATCGTCATTCTGAATCCTAGGAGGTCTGAGCCGCATTTAAGCAGTTTAATGCAAAACCAGCGTTCAGCAAAACCTTCCCTCAGAGGCCACACTATCCATGATGCAGACGCTCACCTCCAGCTGCTTGTAGACTGCATCTGGGAGCTCTTGCTCATACGTCTTCAGCAGATCGATGGTGTGTTGCAGAGGCTCGAACATCTCGTCTGTAGCGCTCTGCCGGTCTTTCAGCCCCATCAGGAAACCCATCATCTCCTTCAGGCCCTCGTAGTCGCCCTCCTCCACTGTATTCCCAAAGCCAGCCTCAGTCACTCGGATGAACTCTTCCAGGTCAGACAGACTACAGATCACACGGCACACAGATTACAACAGGGATCGGGCAGATACTGGAAAATTAAATTCCAGGACTTTTCAAGCACTACTTTTTGGTTTTCAAGGACAACAATCAGAGATCTCACTTATCAAACAATATCTTGATTATCTTTCAAATTATAAAAAAGGTAAATAGATAAATAAAACAAAATGGCACAAATAAAGTGCAGCAGATGCAATGACTGCGGTGACTTTAACTATTAAAAGGATACTGTGACAAAGATATCGCTTTCCTTATTCAAACTGATTTTTCTCCATTGAATATGTATATATATATATTGACCGGAAGAATGAAAGCTGTATAATATACTAGAATAATTATATGAGCAATATCACGCTCATAGCTAGGTGAAATGGCTCTATATCAATATCAGATGGGTGTGAAAAGATAAAACTGAACACTGTTCTCTAATACAGCCTACTGTCTTTCAATAATTCAAGCACCCTTTCAGAAATACGGCTGTTTTCAGGGGTTTCCAAGACTCAAAACGTCAAATTCAAGCTCTTCAAGCTCCTTGTACGAAATCAGGCAGAGCGTTTTGCAGCTTCAGTTGCCTCTGATTAGCATATTTGTCATGGAGTTAGCTACTCAGTGCTTTTACCTGTTAGTGACATGATCAATGAGATGCTGTTTGAACATCAGGCTCCACTTCTTGATGACGTTGAGCAGGGCAGCTTTAAAGGCTCGCGCGTCGACCCTCATCCAGCCCTCGAACACGTGTATGGGCTGCAGCCGCTGCACCTCCTCGTACAGGCGCTCGTACGAGTCGACCTGCTGCCGGAAGCTCTCGAGCGGCGGAGGGGCTTCTGGGACGCCGTGCTCAGCGTGGGCCTCGATCTCCTCGCTCGTGAGGATGTGCCCGTACAGCAAGAACTGCTGCATGAACTCCGCTCGGTCGTCCACGTACAGGTAGGCGTAGCGCTCGAGGGTGTTGCGGTACTCAAGGCACTTTCCCATGATCTTCTCCACACGCTCCATGAGAGTTTGCCTCATTTCCACCAGATCCTCCATGTCCTCCATATCATCCTGAAGGAAGAAGACCACTGTGTCAATATATCCGATGTAAATAACATGAACACAAAATCGTCTGCTCTTGTTTTAATACACGTTTCTGGTTTCAGTTTGTTCTTTATAATCTTTTCTAAACCAGCATATAGGGGTCGTTCTCAGAACTCTAGCCAACGCTGTGGCAAGGTTCTCTCAAAGTTATGAACAAACATTCTTCCAGAAATGTTATAGAACGTTTGTTCAGAGTTATCTGGTCTTCAGTAATGTTCTCTAAATGTTAGCACAAACACATCATTTAAAGATCATTCGTGGAACATTTTTCTGAAACGTTTTAGTTGGATGTTCGTCTAACGTTTTTTAAATGTTGTTTCAGAACTGTCAGAGAACATTCAAAAGAATAATATACAATGGAATGTTTCTATTTTTGTTTTCCGGGAATGACTTGAACTGCCTTTGAAATTACAAATGTTCAGCTGACCTCACAGACCCTTCTTCCTTTTTCACACTTCCCCTCCAAGCTTACCATGTAAAATGTATTGGACCCGTTTCACGATGACTTTAAAGAAGACAATGAAGAAGCCCAGATGAAGTGATCTGTTGGGCATCAGTACCTGATAGTGTGGGAAACCGATGTGCTCAGATAACCGTGGCACAAGCGTGGAGATCCTGAAGACGTCACTGATGAGGCTCTCCACCAGATGAGGGAAGCCGTCTGAAGCCTGAAACTCCAGGGACGGGCGGAACACGATCTCCGGCGCCTGCAGACACAGCTGGGTCTCGAAGAGCGGATCCAAGCCTGCGCTCTCGTCTGTATGGGGGAATCGTGTGTTACGGTCTCAGTGAGGAATGATCGATCTGCAGTGGCAGGAACGTCTAGGGAAACCCCTATGATTACTTTTAGAGAGGCTTAAAAAACAGTTAGAAAGCACACCTGTGTTTTCCATGAAGAACTTGAGGGAGCTCTCAACAGCATCGAAGAAACCATCGATGAGCATTTCATCAACGTACTCCACATAACTCCTCCACTGGGCAGAGGACGGCTCTGCTTTAAACAGTGACAGATTGTCCTGAAACAAAAGAAGAACAAAAGAAATGTTGAGTCGCTCCTTTAACATGCGTCATTTTGTCAGTTGTCATTAGACGGGATTCCCACTGGCTTTTGTCACAGCATACTTTCAGTAGCTGATGGATCTTGGCTCCTGAGGCACGGATGTGGTTGTACGTTCTCTCCAGATGCTCCGTCTTATCATCCAGGTTTAAGAGAGTATTTTTCTTCCCCTCCTTCCTTTCAAACACTGGCGTAGTCCAGCTCTTCATGATAGTCTGGATCTCCTCCACATTGTCCTTAGTCCTCTGCAGCCGTTGCTCCAAGTCATGTACCATCTCACGTTTGTCCTGGATGTATTCCCAGATTCCTAACACATTAGAAAGGTAGATGTTTTAGTTAGAGTATTCTAAATCAAAAGAGTGGATTATCATGTCATTTCAAACCTGACAACATGGACATTTGCAAAGGTAATTTGTGGTGTGTTCGTTTGCATTGTAAAGAGCAGCACGAACATTCTGCTAAACATCTGCTTTTGTCGGAAGAAGAAGAAAATCATACGGGTTTGGAACATTAACAAAGTACAAAAAAAGCTTGATTTAGAGACCAGACTTAAACACCGGCTTTATTTTTGAGCGTATAAAAAAAATAAAAATACTAAATATAATAAACCTCAATCATAAAATAAAAACACAAACTGATCAGAGTTTTTTGATCAGAGCTCTATGGTAATAAGGTAACACTTGACAATGAGGTTCATCAGTTAACATTAGTTTACTACCTTAGTTAACATGAACTAATAATGAACAATACTTCTACAGCGTTAATTAATCTTAGCTAATATTAATTTCAACATTTACTGATACATTATTAAAATCAAAGGTTGTATTAGTGAACATTAGTTAATGCACTGTGAACTAACATGAACAAACAATGAACAGCTGGATTATTATTAACTAACATTAACAAAGATTAATAAATACTGTAACAAATGTATTGCTCAGTGTTAGTTCATGTTAATTAATGCATTAACTAATGTAAACTAATGAACTTTACTGTAAAGTGTTACCATAATAAGTGCTGAGAACAACAAAAAATATTATATGTGAAATGTTCCTGTTAGCTGCCAGATGTCACTGAGATAAGAGTGTTGCCTTCGTTTGGACTGAAGGAAGCTGAAGTTTAGGCAGATTGGGGTGTTCATGATGACGTCTGTAGATGGTCTGATAGATCTGTACCTGGGCTTGTCCAGCAGAGGCTCTCCTCCGCTTCTTTGAGCTTGGCATCGATGTCTGTCAGCTGGCTCTGGATCAGTGGCATCTCCACCTCCAGCACGCTGCTCATCACTTTGTTGTACCAGCCGGTTGTGAGCTCCAGATTGGCCACATACTGCCACAGCAACTCCCTCTTGGAATAGATGTCCTCCGCCATATCTGGGATGGCCTCCGCCTGTCTGGCCTTCAGGTACTTCACCTCCCGCAGAACCGACACCAGCTGCAGGACCAGACAACACTCTCATTCAGCCCATGCAGAGCTATATTAGCATGCTGAGCACACGCGTGTGTATAGAGACCTGCGGGCTGAAGTTGACGGAGATGAGTCTTGTGCGGTGCTCTCGGGATATCAGCGGCTTCTGGAGATTAAACTGTGACTTCTCGTCCACAGAGCTCGTCCAGGTGTCGTACAGCTTAGAGGAGTATCTGGAAATAAAATACAAAATTAGCAAGACAATTACTGACATTTTTTTTGATGTATGCCAAAATGAAGGATTTCAATGAATAGTTGCTCTTCATACATCAAACGTTGGTGGTGCTTTATTCAAAAGTAATTCATGCAACTTGTGTGCAATAAAGCTACACAAATCTGAATTTAAGCTGGTATTTCTTCCTCCACAGGATCTCTCAAACCTCAGATGTCAAACATTTCTGAAGACGGCATTTTTGCATCAAATACAATCGCAAATCAGATTTTCCAGCTGCGTTGGAGGGGAATGTAATCAGTAAATAATGGCATGACCTTAAGTATGTTTAGAGGACTCTGAATATAAAGCCACTTTTATATGCATTGTTTTCCTTTCTGGAGCTTGACAGTATAAACCTTCGCTGTCTGGAAAAGAGCAGCTCGGACATTTTCTCAAACATCTTTTGGCTGAGTCAATTATTAGATAATGTTGTAGAGGTATATTATTATTCAAAGGACCGTCGAGGGATTGGGAATGGGAATGGGATAGGCCAGGTTCAATCCTGGATCCCTGTGAACACAACAGGCAAATTCTTAAGTATTCAAATCTCGATCTTGCACATATTACGTACAGATTACACTCCTCCAGCATCAAATCCTTATGTAAGTAGGATTGCATGTGCGTGAGAATGATTGAACTGCTGGTTCTGACCAAAGCTCAGCATTCATCACTCGGCTCCCTGTACTGTTACAGTAATCTCTTTATAGGCCTGTTGTGCGAGACTGTACACTCTGGCCTTTATTGGATTTCCGTGCGCTTGGTGTGGTGTTGATGGTCTTGTTCAGCTGCAGAGCTGCGGTCCACCAAATCAAATATCTTTTTGCTTCACACAAGTCATACATCTCACTGACAAGACATTATGACAAGAGATACCAATAACATCTCCGGCTAAATTGTGTTTCCGCAACACCAGTGATTCCCATCATCTAACGAGGGGGCTTGATTCTGACTGGAGAGAACACAGATCTGGCTCCTTGGGAAATGCATAATTAGTTTCTCATATGAAGGGAAACTGCATGCAAAACACACACATGAACACAAGTCCTTGGTTACACATACAAGCACTCTTGTAACACTCTGTGGGCAGTCGCGTGCGTTCCTGCGTTAGCTATGCTATACAAAACCATTGTTCATGCTGTGCTATGGAAGCATTGCACATAATTGGAGAAAATGAGACCCTGAAGTAATAATCTACAGACACTAGCGCCTTAAATGAGCAAATAAATCATGTTTATTTGTTTATTCCATGTAGAGCCTGAAGGTCCCTCAGCAATACCACCCATATCTTCTACTTACACCCTGATGCTCACGCTTCAGCAGAGAATATATATAGGTCCTTCAATAAAAAGGCCCATTTATTTTAACAAAGGTGGATCATAGTGGTCTATACATTGGATAAATAAAAATTGTTCATCTGGGTTTAGAGTATAAACTGGGACACACAATGAAAATAAACAAGATTAGTAACAGGGATTTAAGATACTAGGGATTTAATTGGACAAATACATTTGTAATTGTTTTAATGTGGCATTTGTATAATTAAAAGGAATAATAGTAGTCTCTTATTGGCCTGTTTAGCTGAGCCTTCCATAGAACAAACAAAACAATCCCTAAAAATGAATAAAAGACAATTCTCAAAGCACAGACAAACACCAACAAACAAGTTGGCCGTTGGGTTTAGAAATTTATGAAAAATAACTGTTGTTATCGTGAAATAAAATGACTCATTCAGTGATATTGTCACGATCCCCAGTGAGAGTGCCCGTCATTACCACCAGAGGGCACTCTACCCCGGGCTATTGTCATTCCCTCATGAAACTACATTACCCATAATCCTTTGCCCAGACCATCATCCATTATCACATTCACCTGTGTCTCATTATCTTGTTCACTCACCCTATATAAGCCTGGCTCTTTCCGTCACTCCCTGCGAAGACTTGTGTAACACGGCATTTCTGAGTGTTCCCGTGTTCCGACCTTTTGCCTGTCCTTCACTATGATTGAGGATTACCCTTTCATTAAAACACTGCGTTCGGATCCTCACCCTTCGTGTCTCGGAGCAGTTCGTAACAGAAGACTTCACCATGCACAGATCCAGCAGCCGAGCAAGACCCAGACCCACCGCTGATCCAGCAGTTCAACTCATCCGTTTACAACAAGATAATGAGACACGGGTGAATGTGATAATGTCTGGGCAAAGGATTATGGGACATGTAGTTTCATGAGGGAATGACAATAGTCCGGGGTGGAGTGCCCTCTGGTGGTAATGACGGGCACTCTCACTGGTGATCGTGGTCATGTCACCCACCCTATGTTCTGTGTGTGTCTTGTTAGCCTGTTAGCCCCCTGTGTGTATATATAGCCCTTATGTATATTATATAAACTGACCGTTTGAATTGCTGCATCAGCTCATCGTATTTCTCGATCACCTGCTTTCCCTCCACAGACTCCAGACACCTATCATAACACAAACAAAGATGTTTAATGAAGAAAACAAACTGTTGGGCGATTCCCAATCAAGCCTTCTCAAAAAAACACAAAGCATAAGATATTTACGGGTAGTTGATGAATCTGAAGTTATTGTAAGGGCTTTGTATGCGTTCCTGCAATTGTTGGACAAATCTCAGTCCTCCAGAAACCACAGGCATGTTCTTGAAGACAGGAGAGTAACCTGGAAGACCAGTAATCAGTTAAAAACACAAGATAAGATAATAGCAAACACCCCAGTGATGTTACATGTTACCCTGGGTTTCCTCTTTCTGCATATGATTCTGGAAGATCATCTTGCAACATTCCAGGTCCTCCTCAAACATTTTGATCAGCCTGGGATATCTAGTCTGAGCATCGGCTGCTATCAGGGGTCGTTCCAACAGTCTGCCAAACATCAACAAAACCTGCCAAGCAGAGACTCTATGAAACTGTGCTGTCATTTTTGTACTGAAAAAACAAACACAAATGCTTTCCACCAAAGACATACTTTTTATTGTTATGGTTCACTGCACTATCAACTGCAAAAATCAGATATGCTAGTAATGAAAACATGTTCCAGGGTGGAATATTCTGCTCGTTGCGAGTGCAACTCAGAAATAAAAAAGCCCCTAAAGTGTATTTTCTTCTCCTGCAGGGTTCAGACTGAGCTCTGTTAAAGATCTCGAGTCCGTGGAGATTTGTGTGCATTCCAGTCTTAAACACAGGCTGCGTTCCTGATCGGGACTTGATAATGTGCAGATATCCATAACTCATTAAAGACAGAGCAAAGCTCTGGAACTGTCTGTGTGTAATGTCCCAGGGAGCATGAGTGCAGCTCCACAACAAACAACGCTTTCGCAGCATTACTGTCCTTTTACACTAACAGAAAGTGTTGCCCACCTTGAAAGCGTCCTCCAGTCCAGACGCATCATCAAAAGCATGACCAAAGATGGCACCCAGCTGCTGGTCAGAGCCGTCCACAGTGCGCTGGAGCTCCATTAGAGCTGCTTCAAACTCCTGCAAACAAGCACCCTTTAATCAAGGAACGCCAACCTGCCATCTGTGCGTTTGGGGCGTGTTGTTGCAGAAGGTGCCCACTTACCAAATCACAAACATCAAAGCAGTCGTACGGCTTCTCTGAGAAAGTCTTGTATTTCTCCAAGAAGGATTGATGTAAGTGCTGGACTTTATGGCAGAGAGACTTTCCTTGAATCCCTCCAAACTCGACCTTCTCCAGCTTCATCATGTCAACTACCGTCAGCAGGAGAGTCTAGACAGTGGAAATGAAAAAATCAGACAACATTGTCTTCATATAATATCACTTTTCCCCCCCACATAATTCCATATAGCTTAGTTACCCAGAACGCCTGTATCATTTCAGGTTTAGGGCCCAAGCATACGCTATGCACAACTGCACATACAGTCAGACCTAAATCTATTCACACTCCTTCAACATTTCTCACATTATCAGTTTATTCGCTATAGTTTAGAAAATGGTGATAAAATATGAGCAGAACTCAGTTGATATTTGACTGGTTTTGTCCGTCCTTCTGTTAGACTGTCTCACACATGAATTATGTTGAATATCTGTCAGCTGTTAAATTTAACTACACAATTAGATAATACCAGTTTAGCTCAACCAATCACCAAGCAATGCTTCATTGTGTTCAGTCTGTGTGTAAAAAGAGCATTAGCAATTAAAGAAAACACACTTTATTTGCCTTTGGCTTGCTCAGTTGGGGATATTTTGGGGATATTTAATTTAATTTTATCAATCAATAAATTCCACTAGAAACAAACCTTGTTGTATTATTTTAATTTAATATACAAATATACAAATATACAAATATACAGCTATACAAATATACTTGACTTGACTTCAGAAAGCATGATCAGCTCAAAGTGTCTGAAGAGTTGTTGGGTATAATATGTCACAGTTTACTTTATTTTGCTCTCCTCACTTACATAAATAAGCTATAGTGTCCTGCACACACTAGTAAAAAATATATCAAAAATGATATCTGGTGTCTGAATAATGAAAAGTGAAAAGTGTCTCTGCTTACTTCGATTGCTCTCAGTCTCTTCATGAAGTGCTCCAGCCCAACAAACACCAGGAGTGGGGAGAAATCCCACGGCAGAACCGTGTTCTCGGGCCTCTGGTACTGACTCAGGTTGGCCTGTCGGTCCTCGTATGTGTTCCTGAAGTACGTCAGCACATCCACAGCCGTCTGCACTCGCTGGAGGCTCTCCTGCACGTCTCCTTTCAGGATGTCTTCTGGGTTCAGGAAACTCCGGGCCTGACGAGTAAGTGAAGCGCTGACACTTACAATAACGTCCCTTTAGTTCACGCACCAACTAAAATTAACTAACAATGAGCAATACATTGTATTCTACATAATACATCTTTGTTAACATTGGTTATAAGAACACAACTGTTCATTTTAGCTCAGTGGCCAGTTGCATAACCTTAGCCACTATGTGTTAAGAACTAGTTGGACTAACTAGCAGTTTGCCAAGGAGTAATCAGTCTTATGTTTCAGTTTAAATTAGACTAATCAACGATTTTAAGTAACTGACTTATAAAAGTTATGACCGTACTTAAAGAAAAATAATAGATGACTAACTTGTAAGACTAGTCAAAGTGTTCTATGCAACTGGCGGCTGCTCTATTTAATAATATTAACACATTTGTGCTTTTAATAATATTAGTAATTGTTGAAAATGAAGTGAACTACTGTAAGATTAATGCTTGAGAAATATTATTCATAGTTTGTTCTCGTTAACTATTAATATAATATTTAATTGTTATACAACGGAACCCTTTCAAAAGGCACTAACATGTACTGTACCATGTGTTTCTTTAGGGTGTAATATGGGTGAATAAGGTACAGGTGAACCATCTGAAAGGGCACTGCCCCTGTGACGCTGGTGTACCTTTAAATGAAGTGTTTCTAGGTCAGAATACCTGCTGGATGAGGAGGTTGCAGATCTCCTGTAGAAGCACGATGACTCGGGCCGGTTTGTTGTAGTATTTGGAGTTGGCCCAGATCAGACACACTGTGTGCATGAGGCCAGCGATCTTCCCCTTCACCTCACTGAAGTCTGCACTCTCCAGATCTTCCAAACGCTTCTCCATCGGCTTGAGGAAGGCATTGATGTTCTTCGCCTCTTTTAGAGCTTTATAAACACAGTACAAAATCCAATGAAGATTCATAGCTTTCATACAATTAAAGAGGACATATTATGCCCTTTTTCTACTCTATTAGAGCAGGTTTGTCCCAGTCTGTCAGTAACGCTCTGTTTACTTTCTGTCTCTATGAAGCCCCTCCTTCTGAAGAGCACACTATGCTCTGATTGGTCAGCTGGAGCAGTGTGTTGTGATTGGTCGAGTGTGTTTGGGAAACGCCCCTCCCCTTACCATAACCGCCAGTTTAACACACTACTAACTAACTCAACCAGGCCCCGCCCCTTTATTCTGCGCATTAATTATTATAATGAGGAATATTGTGACGTGTTCGTTCCCAGAAGAAACTCAAGATACAATGGAGGCGTTTCAGGAGTTCAGGAACACTGATATAGAGAAGAGCTGGAGCTTTCTGTGTGAGGTTCATGCGTTCATGACCTCAAGGCTAGATTACTGTAATGCTCTACTGGGTGGTTGCCCTGCACGCTTAATAAACAAACTACAGCTGGTCCAAAACGCAGCAGCTCGAGTTCTTACCAGAACCAGGAAGTATGACCATATTAGCCCGGTTCTGTCAACACTGCACTGGCTCCCTATTAAACATCGCATAAATTTTAAAATATTGCTGATTACTTACAAAGCACTAAATGGTTTAGCTGCGCAGTGCTTGAGCGAGCTCTTAACGCATTATAGTCCTTCACGTCTATTGCGATCTCAAAACTCCGGCCAGTTGATAATACCTAGAATATCAAAATCGACTCCTGGCGGTAGATCCTTTTCCTATTTAGCACCAAAACTTTGGAACATTCTTCCTAACATTGTCCGGGAAGCAGACACACTCTGTCAGTTCAAAGCTAGACTAAAGACACATCTCTTTATCCTGGCGTTCATATAGAACATTACATTTCTGTTATTCAATGTTAGGCTGCATAGATCAGGGGCCGTATTCACAAAGCATTTTATCTCACCACTAGGAGTACTCCTAAATCGCACTAAAAGATTTTAGCTAGGAGTTTTCTCTTAGAAGTTATTCACAACGCCTTTCAGACCTACTCTTAGTAAAGAAAAATGACAACTCCTAAACTAAGAGTGAGTCTTCGTTGCTATGGATGACGTCATTACTCATGCACGAGCTTGACTGAAGTGACCACTTTGATTGGCTGATGATTGTAACGCGGGAATGATTCCAAACCCCTCCCCTACGATGATGAGTGACAGGTGACAGGTCTGAGAATGCGTGCGCTACACAAGTAGTGCGAAGGACGGAAGATGATGAATAACTGAATAAATAGCCTAAATGAATAAAGAGTAAGGCAAAACAAATAGCCTATAGCCTAATGAAACATATGGATTGATGCAATATCTTTGCAACATTATTGAATTAATCTGTCACTATATGCCTCTGCCTACGTTTGCAAAGAGAAGAACATTTTAATTTGATTCACAATGAAACGTTACAATGAGTTTACATGCAATGAGTAGCCTAGTTTTGGTTGTTGTTGGTGGCGTTATTGCATCCCTAGTTATGCCTACGATGCAGAATTGTTCCTCGCGATTGGAAGCTCCTGTAGCGCCGCATACGCATTTCAGAACATCGCGACGTGAAATGCCACAAAAGCGGTTTGTGAAGGTCTTAGTGAGTTAGGAGTCCTCTCGACTTCTTTTAAGCTGTCCCAGGCTTAGGTGCTACTTTTAGGGCTAAAATGCTTCGTGAATTACTCTTAGTGAAAAAAATTAGGAGTCCTAAAGTTACGAGTGACACGCCCATTATTTTTAGGAGTTGCTCCTAAATTTGCCAGTTAGGAGCTACTTTTAGCCTTAAAATTATTTGTGAATATGGCCCCTGGACAGCAAGAAACGGGGACACTTCCTATAAATCCTGATGTACTCGTTACATCATAAGAAGAATGGCATCTTAGTCTTTCTGTTTATTCCGAGGTTTACTGCAGTCAGCCGGATCCGGGCCATATCCAGATCTGATGGTGGACCAGCGCCTGCACACGTCCACGACGCATCCCTGAGGTGTCAGCCTCATCAGCCCTGTGAAGGCCTCGTCGATCCTCAACAAACTCGTCTCCACACCAGCGTGACTCCGACCTCCAACCAGAGGGAACTGGATAATGTTCTGAATGTTCTGATCTCTGACCTGTAACGCTGCCTGGATCATAATCACACACTGTTCGCTGGTTGGCCAGAGGAGAACTGAGCGACTGAGTCTGGGTTCTCCCGAGGTTAATTCCTCCATTCTGTCACTGATGGAGTTTCAGTTCCTCCACTGTTGCCTCGGCTTCTGGCTTGCTTAGTTGGGGACATTTAATATTCAACAATATTATTGATCTGCCCTAATTAAGCCGGACGATGACGCAATTTTCTTCTAGAAACAAACTTTGTTGTATTATTTTCATGTTATCACTGTGAAGCTGCTTTGATACAGTCTGTATTGTAAAAAGCGCTGTATAAATAAAGGTGACTTGACTTAAACACGACCAATCAGAGCACAGTGTGCTTTTCAGGAGGAGGGGCTTCACAGAGACAGGAAGTAAACAGAGCGTTACTGACAGACTGGGAAGAGAGACAGATGAACATGGGAAAAGGCATCTTTAATGCATCACGTTTAAAGGCAGAACTGATGTTTGTGCACAACACCGTACCTTCCACAACATCCCGGAGCATTTTTGCAAAAGCAGGATAGTAACTGCTGTCGATGGCATACAGGAGCTCCGCCAGCGTGGCCACTCTAGGAGCCTGGAGCTGGCGGTGAATGCCCTCGAGGTCAGCAAGCCTGCAACACAACACCAAGTGAACAAACACGGTTGAAGGGCTTTTCCAGGCCAGGAGACGGACCTCCCCGTGCCGGAGTCACACTCACCTGGTCTTCCAGAAGCTCAGCTCTGCGAGAGGAGTCGGGCTCGTGCCCTCCAGCAGCAGCTCCGACGAGTCCCTCTTCAGGACCTTGTACACCTGACTCGTCCAATCAACCACAACCGTCTCCATGGAATAAATGAGGCTTCTATCCACGTGATGCAAACTGCAAAAATATTACCAAACAAAGATGCAAATTAAATATTTCAGACAAAAAAAAAGCATGTTTATTAAAACCCCAGTGTGTTAGGAAGCCACCTCTTATCTCCTTCATGAGGAACTTGCTCCAGCTTCTCCAGTCCTGGAGGCAAAGGAAGGAACGTTTTGCCTTTGACTTTTCCAATCATGACAAACACCTTGTTCTTAAGATCGTGGGCATGGCGCACGAGGTCCTGAGAGACAGCCTGAGGAACGTCCCGGTTGTTCCTCATATTGGACAGATATGGTTCCACAAGCTAAAATGAAGAAAATTAAAAATTAGACAATGGAATTTTATGCTGTGACAGTGTTTGTGGAGACTTCCAGTCAGAGACGCAGGAGCTACAGCGAGTGGAGGAGTCGTTCACTCCAAGATGTTCACGTCTTTCTGTCTTCAGTGGAAAAGAAATGAAGGATTTTGAGGAAAACACTCCAGGATTGTTCTCCATAAAGTGTCTTCAATGGGGTCCAACGGGTCGAAGGTCCAGATGTGAGTTTTTCATGATCCAGCCGAGGAATAAGAGTCTCATCTAGACAAATCAGCGGACACTTTCTAAAAAAAAATAAACATTTATATACTTTTAACCACAACTACTGGTCTTGCTCTAGCTGTGATGCGACACACATTATATAATCAGGTATAAATGTCCGCTGGTTTGTCTAGATGAGACTCTTATTCCTCGGCTGGATCGTGTCGAGACTTTGAAGCTGCACTGAAACTCACATCTGGACCTTCGACCCGTTGGACCCCATTGAAGACACTATATGGAGGAACATCCTGGAACATTTTCCTCAAAATCCTTAATTTCTTTTCCACTGAAGAAAGAAAGACGTGAACATCTTGGATGACGAGGAGGAGAGTAAACTATCAGGAGATGTTAATTCTGAAGTGAACGACTCCTTTAACCCAGCAGCCTTTACTATAACCCAGTTTATGGTGTAAAGTCTATAATTACACAATGAGGTATAAGAGGGTTAGTCATGTTGTGAATGTTAGGAGCGCACGCAGACTGATGTGATTATCAGTAATTAGCCTATTGTCTCGTAAACCTGACCCAGTGTTGACATTAATGAAGCGGCTCCTGCTATAGTGACGAGCTGAGACTCTTCTCTCGGGTCAAGGGTCACGGCTCATTGCTGGGCAACAGCTCTGGGGTTTTGCTGACCTACACTACATGTGTAAGCCATGAACAATGGATCATCTGGAGCTGAAGTCGTGCAGGTCAAGGACAACTCTCAGAACTAAAGCTAGCGTTCTGTCAAGGTTCTCTCAAAGCTAGGAACAAACGTTCTTCCAGTAAACTGATTAGAACATTCGCTCAAAGTTATCTGGTCTTTAATAGAAATGTTCTCAAACATAAGCACAAAACATTAAACATACATCCTTCATGGAACATTTTTTCCTGAAACATTTAGGATTTCGAACGTTCGGATAACATTCAAAAGTAACGTTCCCATTACGTTTCCAAAATGATAATGAAATGTTTGTTTGACCAACAGAAAACGATTTAAAACATTTAAAAAATGGACGTATTGAACGTTCAGAAAACATTCAGAAATAACATTGTCATAACTTCATGGGTTATTTGGTTACGGGTTGTTAGCTGGGCGGTTTCGTGTGCTAACCTTGGCCTACTTCTCATTAATAAAGTTATGTGAAATGTTCAGCCGTAGATCTTCATCATTATGAGCCGGTGTTTGAGGGCAGAGAAGTGCAAAACAAGACAACATCGCAGAAAAAGTCAATCTGAAAGCACTACATTAACTCCCTCCCTAAAAGTAATAAACACAAACTAATGTGCAAATACACATTTACCATCACAGCCACAGCATGGCGATGCTTTCAGGCCTTTAGCTGAACTGTGGAGAAGTGCATCTGTGATCTTACTATTTAAACACGCTGATTATACCATCAGGTACACTTTCTTCCACTAGACATTAAAAACACGGAGCAACATTCATTATACAGTATGTATGGGTGAAGAGAAATCGGCATTTGTTAATGTTATGTGATATTAAAAATGTAATTTTAAAGTTAAAAGTAATTGCTAATTTGGTTTCAATCAATTGTAGTTGAATATATAAGTCCTTTGTTCTGAATTATCCTACAGCTTATTCTACTGGTTAAATGAACTAAAAACGGTGCAAACTAATATGTGAACCGACTCTTTCGGACAGTTCTGCGGACTGGTTTGAGCTGGTGATTCTTTGATAAGAACCGACTCAAAGGAATCGTTCGGTTGCCAACGGACAGCACTTCTCCTGATTCTAAACAGCTAGCAGAGAAAACACGAACGGATTGCTGAAATATTGTCAAAGAAAATAAAACTCATTAATTAATAAAACAGCTGTTATTTTAAAGTCGTCATTAAATCAAATGTGACGCTATTTACTTTGTTAGCGCACATTACTAGTATTGTGGTGAACAATTAACCAGTGCAAGTTAATACACAGAAAAAAAATGTGTTTGTCCTAGTAATAATTAATCAAAACCATTTTTTCCCTGTTGTGCTATTTTTCCATGATGAAAGTTATTAATCTCCGTGAGAAAGCACGACGTTTGCCTGTCGTGATCGCAGCCGGTATCGAGTGCTGCCCCCTAGCGGAGGCGCCCGGTCACAACACACTCCCGGTCACAAGACGACGGAAAACGCAATAAAGTTGGGAAATACCCTGAATTATCTGTGACAAACCATAATCTGTCAAGACAAAAAACAGAAATCAACTGTGTGGATGAAGATTGTTGATGATTTTAGGATGTTGAGGTGAGATTCTCAGTTGATTCAGTTGTATGTACGCCCTGAGGTAAAATGTTCAGACTGCAGACTCAACAACGAGTGTTTTACTGTAATTGTACAGTATCATAATCATAAACACAGTGCCGACATTATATTAATTTCATACTGCAAAAGTCACGTGACACGTTTAGGAAACGAGGCTTCTTTACGTCATAACTGTTTAGAAACGTCTCGAAACAGTGAATCATTTTGCGAAGTAATTGGTTCAATTGATTCAAAGCTTTGGAAAGCTTCGTTTCTCCCATCACTGCTTAACGGCCGAGCTCAGTATTTTGACTGAATAATATGGTTTATTTCTCGCAAAGCCTTAATATAGTAACTGTTATTGCCCCCCAAGCACTTTCTATGGCATTTCATTACGTGATACTTTTGTATATTTGTGTAAGGTTTGAGTCTGGTCGCCGTTCAAATGGCGGAGCGCGTGCAGGACATGTTTCAAACTATCTCCTTTTGTGGTCCGAAAAGAAAGAAGGACACAACAACACCAGGGTGAGTTTCATCTCCTCAATGTTCTTTCACTTAGAAATGCGTCACAACACCGAAGCAAAGTCGGTTGTAATTTGCAAATGTCTTTTAAAACGATTCCAACTCGATACATAAAACTTAAGTTAGTTAACTTAAGTTACTAGCTTTGCAGTTTGTATCAAACACTGTATTTGATAGCTAAAAATGCTCTCATTAGTTGTATTTATAAATGAATTTATGTAACTTTACAATCATTTTGAAAATCTGATTAAGTGATTCATTTACAAAGAACCGATTCAAAAGAATGATTCATTAGCCAATCGGGCAGCGCGAACTCGACTCACCTTTTCCAAAAGCACCGAGAGCTCCTCCAAAGGAGATTGAGACAAACTTCCCCAAGTTAAATGTGTTTTCATGGTATTGACGGACAGCGCTGTTTTGCTCTGTTTCACAAAATAAACAGATTTGTTTTTCCCGCGTCCCGAGAATCCGAGATTTGGGATGAGCTGTCCGGAGGAACCGAGGGACACGACAAGACTCGTCTGGTCAGCTTTATCTAAAAAGTCCTGAATGACCTGTCGTTGTTCTTCTACGGCAAGACATTTTTGCCAGCGGTCAGACTTTAGATTAAACGTTTTTAATACACAGTTTTCTAAATGTTCATATCTTTCGTCCACTTTTGACTGCTCGTTGTTTTCCATTTTGCCGATGAGTTTAACTGACTGAACTGACTGGATCTGCTTTAAACCGCTGTCTCCATAGCAACCCAGTGTTTACATGATGGTCAGCCTGCTGTTGCCATGCCAAAGACAAACCGTCGGTTTATTCATTTAAATGCATCATTGTAAACATACGGGCCTTCATCTCTGACTGATGACGCGTTTTTAACGGCCATAAGCGTCGTGTATTTAAAATAAATGTTCATTTAAAAGAATGTACATTTATAACACTATGTATGATATTACCTTCTCTCTGACTGCCTTTATCAATCTCTCTCTATGTGTTCCTCTTGTGGAAGTTGTGAAAACACTATTGTGGAGATTTTCTTTTGTTATTTGAGCAAATGGGAACACGAAAAATATATTTAATGTATTAATTACTAATTTAATGTAGTCTCTCATTTTGACGAGTCCGTCTACCGCATCTGAGCGTCTCAAAAGTGAAAGGGTCAATCAAATTTAACTTTTTTAGAACAAAATTAATTAATCATTCTAAAAAGGTAGTTACAAATTAAACTCTTTTTTTTTTTTGTTTAAGTGATGCACGAATGAATAGACAAGCCTCTTTGAAACACAGCTATGGCTTGGAAGTTTTGTAAATGTGCTGTATTACCAACACAAAAGCGGGATCTATGGATGAAACTGCTTTGATATAAATGCATTCAATGTTTTAGATGCAATAAAGTTATTTTCTCACTCAAATATGATCAAAACTGCGCATCTGCAGCTCATTTTAATATGCACCACTTATACATGACCCGAGGCTTGATCTAGTCCCAGACTAAAATGCATTTCTTAAAATATGTCTGCCATTGTTTTGTCTCAAGATGCACATCCGTAATGTTTGATTTCTACGGCACGATTCTAATTCTAATTTAATATTCTAATTAACGGCCTAATCCTGTCGGTGAAACAGGGCTATAGCTTACAAACCTGTAAAATTAAAATTTGTTTAAAAATGTTAGTGAACAAAGACAGAATGGTACTGCGCTTTACTTCAGCAGCAGAGGACTGTTTGATTGACAGTGAGAGTGGGCGTGGCCCGCTGTAATTCATGCAAATGAGCATGGAGGTCATGTGATCTGAGGTCTTGCTGATGCAGTTCTTGGTGTTTTGGATGCAACATAAAAATGATAAAAGCGCTGCCAACTTAGTAACCAGATTCAAAAGAGCTCTAAATAATTAACACTTTTTTAAAAGGAAAGCATGAAAACTGAAGCTTTTAACTAAGATTATTTAAAAGATGATTTAATGCTTTTAACTTTTACCTGGAGAAGGCCGTGCCAAAATAATAAACAACATAACTAACCAAATTCCCCAAATGGCTAAATGTGTGCAAAGCAAACACAGGTCTGTAGAGTTGCTTTTATATCTCGGCCTTTAATGAGCCTGCACTCTCTCAGCCAATCACAGGCGACAGCTGATATCAGGGGGCGGAGCTCTGAGGATGGACGGGAACAGAGGAGGGACAAACACACACACAGGAGAGAACGACAGAAACAAACAACAACAGTATGGGATATTGTACTGTAAGTAACAATTATTAAAAGTCTTATCCTTGAGTTTGAGGTTAGGTTAGGCCTGTTTATGTAATCCATGAACAAAAGTGAACATAAATGAGTTTTGGCCATAGACTGTAAAAAATATGGACAAAGCGTCTGTGACGTCACCCATAGACTTTCTGAAGAACGGGTTTGAGGCCGTTTATGGGGGGTATGGGCAGCGCCATCTTGGAAAATCTCGGGAAATCCTAACCCCACCCACCTTCTGGCCAATCCATATATGGGTAAAAGGGCGGGCTTTGTGTGAGACTGGAACGATGTCATTTTCGCGTGAAGAAAGCAACATAGCGGGGTACATGAGCGCCGAGCGCCCGGTCATCGCTGGATCTCACAACCTGGATAAAAGTTTCATAAATCTTTATAAATAAACCACAGATTTGAGCTTTAAACAACTAGTATTATATTTCAACTGTAAATTAAAAAATGGCGCTTCTTATGTTGTCATTCTTCTTGGTGCAGCCTAAGCTCGTTATCAGCTGTCAATCAAGCTGTCAATCAAAGTTAACCACGCCCTTATTTGGCATACATTTTATATCTAAATACGATCTAAACTAACGAGTTAGAAAAAAATTCACCCCCCTCGCCGTTGTCAGGCACTCGGAACCTATTGAAAAATACAATAAAAGTCCATGGGACCAACCTGTAAAAACATGAATTTATGCTGTGAAAACGGACATTTTAACATGGGGGCTATGGAGATTTGCTCCCTTTTGGGACCTGCCCCTAGCGGAGTTTCGATGTATTGCAGTTTTTCGCACTTCTGGGTAGGCTTCATTTCTCAGATCAGAATGTTGCCGCTTGGTTTTGGCTAGTGGTGGATTGTAAAAGCAGTTTTCACACCTGAGAGTCCGAACCAAAGTTCATGTTTTGATATATTTTATACATTCGGTAAGTTATACCGAATACTATACTCGAGGCTAGTTCACATTCGCCAAATGAACGTCCTCGTTGTGCGAACATTCAATGGTCGCCGGCAGGAGAGGAGGAGAAGACTGCAAGCAATCCTGCGGGAACATCCGGATCTTCCTGTAAACGGTCTGAAAGTCTGAACCATACAGAACATGCGTTCACACTAGAGACGAACCAAACCTTTGCTCAGTTTGATCCGGACCGTGGTCTGGGGAGGGTTCACACCTGTAGTTTTGATTCGGATCAAACTGAAAAGTCCGGAAATCCGGACCAAACAAGGCAGGTGTGAAAGGGCCCTCCGTCATGTGCGATATGTTTCATGTGTGTTTGGCTGATGAAGAACTGCTCTGAATGCAGGAACCTTCAGAGGCCACTGGGTGGCGCTGAAAGAGCAGATATTAAGAGAGAACATTTGATCTGATTCTCTTCTGCTTGATTCCCTGAAAGGTTTAAAGGGTTAGGGTTAGGTTTAAAGGTTTAGGGTTAGGGTTAGGGTTAGGGTTAGGGTTAGGGTTAGGGTTAGGGTTAGGTTTAAAGGTTTAGGGTTAGGGTTAGGGTTAGGGTTAGGGTTAGGTTGCGAATCCTGTCTGGATAAAGTCTGAGAGAGATATTCTAGAAACTCTTACAGATCTAAAACTTGATCCAAAAAACACTGCACATAGTCACATGATCACAAATGTACTTGTTTAATTAGTAGCAGAACTAAAATCTGAACTATTAGTTTTGTGTAAGTTCATGCAGGTGATTGGTCACATGACGTTTACGGCTCACGTGATTGGCTCATTCTTCAGGTATCATCAGGGTTGCCAACTTTTCTGGCTAACTGGGGGGGGGGGGGGCTAACTGGGGGGGGCCAGGCAGGGGCCACTTGTGCTTTTAGGGGGCACACCTTTAACATTCATCTTAACCTATTTTCAGTATTATTTCAAGTCATTTTTCACCATGTCATGCATGACTGCAATCTCTAGAAAAAGCTAATAAATAATATTAGCTAAGCTAATAAAACAATTTCAATTCAAATGAATGTTTCATTATGTTTAATTGTAGTGTGATATAATGATCAATAATAACACATTTTTAGCATCTAAGCACATCTAGGCACTTTTTTACACCTGGGGTGGGCGATATGGCAATAATATCACAATTTTTGTTTTGTTTTTCAGAAAAAAATCACGATTTTATCATGATTCTTTTTCATGTTGGTTTTACTATTTTGCATGTGACTGAGCATTACAGCCAAACTAATGTCCCTATTTTAAAAACAAAGCCTTATAGCAAAATATAGGTAACAAAATATAAAATAAAAAAGAATGGCAGACATTTAGGTCAAAGTGGCGAAGATGAAATCTTTGTCACTATTTTCTTTGTTATTAAAAATTAAGAACAGAGATACATATTACACATACACAACTTAATATTCAAATGAAATAAACAGTGCTTTATTTTTTCAGCTATAGGTGTATTTAACAGTAGAATTGAAGAAAGTAATTAAATGGACAAATATGAAAATAAAACACAACAGACTTAAAGTTCTCAGTCAAGAGCAGTGAATGATTTCCAAAAATGTGTTTTGTTGTTTTATTAACATTAACGGCATAGTTCTCAACCCAAAAAGTCATAATTTACTCTCTTAAGTTGTTTTAAACCTGAATAAGTTTCTTTCTTCTGTTGAAAATAAACGTTATTTGAAAGAATGTCAGTAACCAAACAGTTGATGTACCCCTGTGACTTCCATAGTATATATTTTTCCTACTATGTATGTCAATGGGGACCAGCAACTGTTTGGTTTTGGGTGAACTATCTCTTTAAGAACAAGCGGCAGCATGTTTATTATTAGGGCTACTGTCTCTTTAAGAACTGCACGCGACGCGTCTAATATACACGCATATATGACAAGCAGATTTTAATTAATTTTCTCTGTTTGCTTTCACTTTAGACATAACCAACTTGTTTATGTAAACATTGTCTGTATTTGACAGTATTAGCGCAATATAAGACTCAAAAGATAACTTTTAGTCCAGTAACAGGCTTTTAACTTTCCGTATGTGCCGTTCTCTGCCGTTCGTGCGCGCGCTATCGGTTGGACGACAGTCTCTGTCTCGCATGCGTGCTCGCTCTAGGTTCTGGGAGATTTTTAACTAATTTGCGCCATAACTAGTGGTCCATCCAGTTGTTAAGAGCCTGAATTGTTTATAGTAATTCTGAAATTTAGTGCACATGAGTGAAAAAAAAATACAGCACAGAAGAATGTCTATTTTTGCGTGAGATTTCTTTGTTGAGCGTGAGAGCGTGAGATTGAGGCTGAATGCGTGACTGTCACGCGAGATGCGTGAGAGTTGGCAACCCTGTATCATATAGACCTCTTTAGTAACATCAATACCTGTCTGTTCGTACGCATTAATATGTCATTATTAATATACTGCAGATTTGTGACAGGTTCCCCCTTCAGTGTGTGTGTATCACTGTGGAATCCTGGGATACGCGTATAATGATGTTCAGACACACATATGAACTCTCTCTCTGCTTTCTCAAGCAATGCAATAACCTAAAATAAATATGCTCATATTATCAGCGTTTATTTTCTGCATTCGCTGCTCCTCGGTTGAATGTTTTCCAGAATATATTATATTTCCTCTGAATAACTGGCATTATCCAACATTCATATCTGTTAACTGTAATTCGAACCGCATTTCTTTAGGATGTCTGATTGCTCTGTGTGTTTGAGTAACGCAGTTTCGCTGGTTATGCGGATATGAAGATTCATTCATCAGCTTGATAAGATGCGGGAAGTGGAACAGGGTGTTTAGAAACAAAAGGCTAAATCTGTTGGACAGCATTACAGAAATACATTCAGTGTCTCTTCATAACCAGTGGAGGGCGCTGAAGAAGCACCGGCCCGAAGAAGCAGGACTTCTGCAGAATATGTCCATGAATATGATGATTAATCACTCCATCAGACTGGCTCTTAGTGAGGAGTGAATATCAAGATTATATCAATATTAAGAATTAACGTCTGGGTCAGTTCTTAATAAATCTGTTAATTTATTCGAAATGCATTAAAATGCTGTTCACCCATAACATGAATTCTCTTCTGTGATGAACATGTTTTTAATTCAGTTGTTAATGTCAGGCTGATACATAAAGAAAAAAGCCCTAAAATAAATTATTTTTCATCCCTGTATGAACCAAACCCATCTTAAGTGTTTGCTGCCAAAAAAGCTATATATATTTGTTTTCCTGACCATAGAACCCGTCCCGCTGGAAGTTCCAGTCGTGTCCGCTACTGTTCAGACGTTCTATGGTCAGATGAAACAAAAAACAATATAGCTTTGTTGGCAGCAGACACTTCAGATGGGTTTGGTTCAGGCATTATAGGAGAAGACTCAGAGCTTATACTTGCAAAAAGTATTTAATAAAAGGGGGCAAATAATTGTTCACAATGTGTTTTGGAGAAAAACATTTATTTCATAATGTGATTTTTTCCCCCACTTTCAATTCTTTCACTTCAATAAAAGGTTACATTTTTGTATTTTTTAAAATAAAATATCAAAAGAATAAACAATGCAGATTTATTTTTTACAGCCATCTCTGATCAAATTTACCAAGGGGGCAAATAATTCTGACCAGCACTGTACGCCATTCCTCTATTTCTACGCCATTCCTCTATTTCTACGCCATTCCTCTATTTCTACGCCATTCCTCTATTACTCCATTCCTCTATTTCTACGTCATTACGCTATTTCTACGGCATTCCGCTATTTCTACGCCATTCCTCTATTTCTACGGCATTCCGCTATTACGCCATTCCTCTATTTCTACGCCATTCCTCTATTTCTACGCCATTCCGCTATTACGCCATTCCTCTATTTCTACGCCATTCCTCTATTTCTACGGCATTCCGCTATTTCTACGGCATTCCGCTATTTCTACGTCATTCCGCCATTCCGCTATTTCTACGCCATTCCGCTATTTCTACGTCATTCCTCTATTTCTACGTCATTCCTCTATTTCTACACCATTCCGCTATTTCTACGTCATTCCGCCATTCCGCTATTTCTACGCCATTCCGCTATTTCTACGTCATTCCTCTATTTCTACGTCATTCCTCTATTTCTACGCCATTCCGCTATTTCTACGTCATTCCGCCATTCCTCTATTTCTACGCCATTCCGCTATTTCTACGTCATTCCGCCATTCCGCTATTTCTACGCCATTCCGCTATTTCTACGTCATTCCGCCATTCCGCTATTTCTACGTCATTCCTCTATTTCTACGTCATTCCGCCATTCCTCTATTTCTACGCCATTCCGCTATTTCTACGTCATTCCGCCATTCCGCTATTTCTACGTCATTCCTCTATTTCTACGTCATTCCTCTATTTCTACGCCATTCCGCTATTTCTACGTCATTCCGCCATTCCGCTATTTCTACGCCATTCCGCTATTTCTACGTCATTCCTCTATTTCTACGTCATTCCTCTATTTCTACGCCATTCCGCTATTTCTACGCCATTCCGCTATTTCTACGTCATTCCGCCATTCCGCTATTTCTACGCCATTCCGCTATTTCTACGTCATTCCTCTATTTCTACGTCATTCCTCTATTTCTACACCATTCCGCTATTTCTACGTCATTCCGCCATTCCGCTATTTCTACGCCATTCCGCTATTTCTACGTCATTCCTCTATTTCTACGTCATTCCTCTATTTCTACGCCATTCCGCTATTTCTACGTCATTCCGCCATTCCTCTATTTCTACGCCATTCCGCTATTTCTACGCCATTCCTCTATTTCTACGCCATTCCTCTATTTCTACGTCATTCCTCTATTTCTACGTCATTCCTCTATTTCTACGTCATTCCTCTATTTCTACGCCATTCCGCTATTTCTACGCCATTCCTCTATTTCTACGCCATTCCTCTATTTCTACGCCATTCCTCTATTTCTACGCCATTCCTCTATTTCTACGTCATTACGCTATTTCTACGCCATTCCTCTATTTCTACGCCATTCCTCTATTTCTACGTCATTCCGCTATTTCTACGCCATTCCTCTATTTCTACGCCATTGCGCTATTTCTACGTCATTCCTCTATTTCTACGCCATTCCTCTATTTCTACGTCATTCCTCTATTTCTACGCCATTGCGCTATTTCTACGTCATTCCTCTATTTCTACGCCATTCCTCTATTTCTACGTCATTCCTCTATTTCTACGCCATTCCTCTATTTCTACGCCATTCCGCTATTTCTACGTCATTCCTCTATTTCTACGTCATTCCTCTATTTCTACGCCATTCCTCTATTTCTACGTCATTCCGCTATTTCTACGTCATTCCTCTATTTCTACGTCATTCCTCTATTTCTACGCCATTCCTCTATTTCTACGTCATTCCTCTATTTCTACGCCATTCCTCTATTTCTACGCCATTCCTCTATTTCTACGTCATTCCTCTATTTCTACGCCATTCCTCTATTTCTACGTCATTCCGCTATTTCTACGCCATTCCTCTATTTCTACGTCATTCCTCTATTTCTACGCCATTCCTCTATTTCTACGCCATTCCTCTATTTCTACGCCATTCCTCTATTTCTACGTCATTCCTCTATTTCTATGCCATTCCTCTATTTCTACGTCATTCCGCTATTTCTACGCCATTCCTCTATTTCTACGCCATTCCGCTATTTCTACGTCATTCCGCTATTTCTACGTCATTCCGCTATTTCTACGCCATTCCTCTATTTCTACGTCATTCCGCTATTTCTACGTCATTCCTCTATTTCTACGTCATTCCGCTATTTCTATGCCATTCCTCTATTTCTTCGTCATTCCTCTATTTCTACGCCATTCCTCTATTTCTACGCCATTCCTCTATTTCTACGCCATTCCTCTATTTCTACGTCATTACGCTATTTCAACGTCATTCCGCTATTTCTACGCCATTCCTCTATTTCTACGTCATTCCTCTATTTCTACGCCATTCCGCTATTTCTACGTCATTACGCTATTTCTACGTCATTACGCTATTTCTATGTCATTCCTCTATTTCTACGCCATTCCTCTAATTCTACGCCATTCCTCTGTCTACGTCATTCCGCTATTTCTATGTCATTCCGCTATTTCTACGTCATTCCTCTATTTGTACGCCATTCCTCTATGTCTACGTCATTCCGCTATTTCTATGTCATTCCTCTATGTCTACGTCATTCCGCTATTTCTATGTCATTCCGCTATTTCTACGTCATTCCGCTATTTTTACTTCATTCCGCTATTTCTACGCCATTCCTCTATTTCTACGCCATTCCTCTATTTCTACGCCATTCCTCTATTTCTACGTCATTACGCTATTTCTACGTCATTACGCTATTTCTACGTCATTCCTCTATTTCTACGCCATTCCTCTAATTCTACGCCATTCCTCTATGTCTACGTCATTCCGCTATTTCTATGTCATTCCGCTATTTCTACGTCATTCCTCTATTTCTACGCCATTCCTCTGTCTACGTCATTCCGCTATTTCTACGTCATTCCTCTATTTCTACGCCATTCCTCTATTTCTATGTCATTCCGCTATTTCTACGTCATTCCGCTATTTTTACTTCATTCCGCTATTTCTACGCCATTCCGCTATTTCTACGCCATTCCGCTATTTCTACGTCATTCCGCTATTTTTTCTTCATTCCGCTATTTCTACGCCATTCCGCTATTTTTACTTCATTCCGCTATTTCTACGCCATTCCGCTATTTCTACGCCATTCCGCTATTTCTATAGCCTGACGTCGTCATACTCAGATTCTAGTCAGAATGTGAGTCTGATACTGGTCCATTGAGCTTTGATTATGGGGCGTGTTTCAACCGAACCAGGAAAGAAAATGCCTCTGCATTCAATTGGATAGACCTACAACCAATCAGAGCAACGGAGAAAGTTTACATTCATGATTCCGATCGACAAATGCCTTGATCGCGGTTCTCTTTTCCTCTTTTAAAATTAATGCGCTGTCGATATCTTCTATAACAGACGCGATGGCGGAATTTAAACATGATGTTTCATAAACAAAGTTCGGCTGGAGCACGTTCACATAATCAATCCAATCAACTTGTCATCAAACACAATGTCTACACTATCAGCATGAGAGGAAGCATATTATTCACTCTGTCAACTCACCTAAGATTCCTTGACAGTTTTCAGCATCCCTCCACTCACTCTCGGCTTGTCCTCCCACAGCCAGGAATACGGGGGGAGTACTTTGGGTTTGGGCCGAATACCTAGCCCGAGCCCTCTCCTCTGAAGGCACGCCAAATATGCATTTATTCTATCTGACTTATTTGTAAGCGTGAACTCGTGAAATCTCAATTTTCCAGCGGCAGTCATTTGAATTCAACCCAAGCGCTCGTTGATGACGTGGATGATTACGTTACCGTTGCTCATCTGTCCATCATCGTATAAAGCCCGCCCCTGACAATTTGATTGGTCCGAACAATTTTTGTTCGGGCATAATAGCTCCTCAACCTCTATTTCAGATTGAGTAACGTAATGGTATGCGTTACAAATTACATTTTTGGGCATGTATTCTGTATTCTGTAACGAAATACATTTTGAAAGTATCCTTCCCAACACTGCATTACACTATTTCTTCGTCATTACGCTATTTTTACGTCATTACGCTATTTCTACGTAGTTTTTCTATTCCTACGTCATTGCGCTATTTCTACGTAGTTTTTCTATTTCTACGTCATTCCGCTATTTCTACATCATTACTCTATTTCTATGTTGTCATTACACTATTTTTACGTCATTCCGCTATTTCTACGTAGTTTTTCTATTTCTACGTCATTCCGCTATTTCTACATCATTACTCTATTTCTATGTTGTCATTACACTATTTTTACGTCATTCCGCTATTTCTACGTAATTTTTCTATTTTCTATTTCTACATCATTATGCTATTTCTACATCATTACGCTATTTCTACGTCATTACGCTATTTCTACGTTGTCATTACACTATTTTTACGTCATTCCGCTATTTCTACGTAATTTTTCTATTTCTACGTTATTACGCTATTTCTACATCATTATGCTATTTCTACATCATTATGGTATTTCTACATCATTACACTATTTCTATGTCATTCTGCTATTTCTACGTTATTACGCTATTTCTACGTTGTCATTACACTATTTTTACGTCATTCTGCTATTTCTACATCATTACTCTATTTCTACGTTGTCATTACACTATTTTTACGTCATTCCGCTATTTCTACGTAATTTTTCTATTTCTACATTATTACACTATTTCTACATCATTATGCTATTTCTACATCATTCTGCTATTTCTACGTTATTCCGCTATTTCTACGTTGTCATTACACTATTTTTACGTCATTCCGCTATTTTTACGTCATTCCGCTATTTCTACATCATTATGCTATTTCTACGTCATTCTGCTATTTCTACGTTATTCCGCTATTTCTACGTTGTCATTACACTATTTTTACGTCATTCCGCTATTTTTACGTCATTCCGCTATTTCTACATCATTACTCTATTTCTACGTTGTCATTACACTATTTTTACGTCATTCCGCTATTTCTACGTAATTTTTCTATTTCTACATTATTACACTATTTCTACATCATTATGCTATTTCTACATCATTACGCTATTTCTACGTTGTCATTACACTATTTTTAAGTCATTTCGCTATTTCTACGTAATTTTTCTATTTCTATGTTATTACGCTATTTCTACATCATTATGCTATTTCTACGTCATTCTGCTATTTCTACGTTATTCCGCTATTTCTACGTTGTCATTACACTATTTTTACGTCATTCCGCTATTTCTACGTAATTTTTCTATTTCTACATCATGTCATTTCTACGTCATTCCGCTATTTCTACGTTGTCATTACACTATTTTTACGTCATTCCGTTATTTCTACGTAATTTACGCTATTTCTACATCATTATGCTATTTCTACATCATTACGCTATTTCTACGTCATTCTGCTATTTCTACGTTATTCCGCTATTTCTACGTTGTCCTTACACTATTTTTACGTCATTATGCTATTTCTACATCATTATGCTATTTCTACATCATTACGCTATTTCTACGTCATTCTGCTATTTCTACGTTATTCCGCTATTTCTACGTTGTCATTACACTATTTTTACGTCATTCCGCTATTTCTACGTAATTTTTCTATTTCTACATTATTACACTATTTCTACATCATTATGCTATTTCTACATCATTACGCTATTTCTACGTTGTCATTACACTATTTTTACGTCATTTCGCTATTTCTATGTAATTTTTCTATTTCTATGCTATTACGCTATTTCTACATCATTATGCTATTTCTACATCATTCTGCTATTTCTACGTTATTCCGCTATTTCTACGTTGTCATTACACTATTTTTACATCATTCCGCTATTTCTACATCATTACTCTATTTCTACGTTGTCATTACACTATTTTTACGTCATTCCGCTATTTCTACGTAATTTTTCTATTTCTACATTATTACACTATTTCTACATCATTATGCTATTTCTACATCATTACGCTATTTCTATGTCATTCCGCTATTTCTACGTTGTCATTACACTATTTTTACGTCATTCCGTTATTTACACGTAATTTTTCTATTTCTACGTTATTACGCTATTTCTACATCATTATGCTATTTCTACATTACGCTATTTTTACGTTGTCATTACACTATTTTTGTCATTTCGCTATTTCTACGTAATTTTTCTATTTCTACGTTATTACGCTATTTCTACATCATTATGCTATTTCTACGTCATTCTGCTATTTCTACGTCATTCCGCTATTTCTACGTTGTCATTACACTATTTTTACGTCATTTCGCTATTTCTACGTAATTTTTCTATTTCTACGTTATTACGCTATTTCTACATCATTATGCTATTTCTACGTCATTCCGCTATTTCTACATCATTATGCTATTTCTACATCATTATGCTATTTCTACGTCATTCTGCTATTTCTACGTTATTACGCTATTTCTACATCATTAAGCTATTTCTACGTCATTACGCT
>NC_137140.1:658140-660640 GCF_949319135.1 Squalius cephalus
CCCTTTAAGAGCAGGAGCGCTTGTTCCATGGCGGATTGCTATTATAACGGCGGATTTGCCAGGAGCGGTTCACAGCCGAGGAGACCGGCGTTCTCGTCAGGGCCGTAAAACACAGAGAAGTGACATTGGGGATGGAGAAACACACCCAGATTAGCTTCGCTTAAACAGGCGTATCATAATCTGGGTAAATGTGTAAGCTAGATTTATGCCTATTTTTCACATCTTCATGGACACATCAGTGATTTCCCTCGTGTGGTAATATTTTTCCTTGTAATAATGTATGGTTTTCTAAAAATGAAAACTGCTGCGTCTGTGTAGATGAGAGAAGCAAAGTGTGTGTGCGTTGTGCTCACGCTACATTATGGCCAAGCATGCGCCCTTAAAATAGCGTCTGAATAACATGTGCAACGCGCCATTGACTTTAGACGAGGTTTCTCCTGGTCTGTGGCGGAATTGTTTTCTGAAACTGCAAAATAGCACCAGGGAACGTTTGCGCCGGAACACTCCTCCTCTTTTCGCTGAACCGCCCCCGGGAGCATAAGTTAATTTCCTAATTTACCGACATGTGTCTGTGGAGGGAAGAGTCCGCTGTGTGTCGGGAGTAGAATAGGAATGACACATGCGTCGGTGTGCAAAGTCAAATGTGCTGGGTGCGAGATAGGGCCCATAGTTTCACCAATGACATCATCATCATCATCATCATCATCACCCTCCACTCGTTTGGCCAGTTATGATCTGGTTTGGCCAGTTATGATCTGGTTTGGCCAGTTGTGATCTGGTTTGGCCAGTTATGATCTGGTTTGGCCAGTTATGATCTGGTTTGGCCAGTTATGATCTGGTTTGGCCAGTTGTGATCTGGTTTGGCCAGTTATGATCTGGTTTGGCCAGTTATGATCTGGTTTGGCCAGTTATGATCTGGTTTGGCCAGTTATGATCTGGTTTGGCCAGTTGTGATCTGGTTTGGCCAGTTATGATCTGGTTTGGCCAGTTATGATCTGGTTTGGCCAGTTATGATCTGGTTTGGCCAGTTATGATCTGGTTTGGCCAGTTGTGATCTGGTTTGGCCAGTTATGATGTGGTTTGGCCAGTTATGATCTGGTTTGGCCAGTTGTGATCTGGTTTGGCCAGTTGTGATCTGGTTTGGCCAGTTGTGATCTGGTTTGGCCAGTTATGATCTGGTTTGGCCAGTTATGATCTGGTTTGGCCAGTTGTGATCTGGTTTGGCCAGTTATGATCTGGTTTGGCCAGTTATGATCTGGTTTGGCCAGTTATGATCTGGTTTGGCCAGTTGTGATCTGGTTTGGCCAGTTGTGATCTGGTTTGGCCAGTTATGATCTGGTTTGGCCAGTTATGATCTGGTTTGGCCAGTTATGATCTGGTTTGGCCAGTTGTGATCTGGTTTGGCCAGTTATGATCTGGTTTGGCCAGTTATGATCTGGTTTGGCCAGTTATGATCTGGTTTGGCCAGTTATGATCTGGTTTGGCCAGTTGTGATCTGGTTTGGCCAGTTATGATCTGGTTTGGCCAGTTATGATCTGGTTTGGCCAGTTATGATCTGGTTTGGCCAGTTATGATCTGGTTTGGCCAGTTGTGATCTGGTTTGGCCAGTTATGATGTGGTTTGGCCAGTTATGATCTGGTTTGGCCAGTTGTGATCTGGTTTGGCCAGTTGTGATCTGGTTTGGCCAGTTGTGATCTGGTTTGGCCAGTTATGATCTGGTTTGGCCAGTTATGATCTGGTTTGGCCAGTTGTGATCTGGTTTGGCCAGTTATGATCTGGTTTGGCCAGTTATGATCTGGTTTGGCCAGTTATGATCTGGTTTGGCCAGTTGTGATCTGGTTTGGCCAGTTGTGATCTGGTTTGGCCAGTTATGATGTGGTTTGGCCAGTTATGATGTGGTTTGGCCAGTTGTGATCTGGTTTGGCCAGTTATGATCTGGTTTGGCCAGTTATGATCTGGTTTGGCCAGTTATGATCTGGTTTGGCCAGTTATGATCTGGTTCCCAAAGCAAAGACATGTACATGTAATCCGCCTGAATGCATGTCGATCTGTTGTTCGATTGTGGTCCTGCCAGATTTATAACATTTCTCCAAATGCTGAGCGAAAGGAATGTAAACGCTGCTTATTTTCCAATCCAGAAAAAGCTGAAGAACGAGTGTTGGCCAGATCTGGCGTCATCAGGCCGAGCGCTGCAGGAGCGCCATCTATTATTCCTCCTGTATCGTCTGCGTCGACTGTGAGCTGCGATTGTTAGGAGACAGAAGAGCCTGTGGCCCGCCGCTCGCGTCTGTGCTCCTGCAGACCCGCTGTGCTTACGTTGGCCCGCCGGGAACATACGTCACCGCCTGTTGACATATTAAAGTCACAGATACATGATGTTTAGACACTGCAGAGGACGCTGAAGGAAAACCGTCTGCTTTACGAGGCTCTGTTTGTCATGTGCCTGTAGATTCGCGTACACACACTGCACAGCTTTGACTGTAAAGTCAATCACGCATGG
>NC_137140.1:668140-680640 GCF_949319135.1 Squalius cephalus
TGAAGATCCTCCTGATGAAGACTAGAGTAAGATCCTCCTGATGAAGATCCTCCTGATGAAGACTAGAGTAAGATCCTCCTGATGAAGATCCTCCTGATGAAGACTAGTGTAAGATCCTCCTGATGAAGATCCTCCTGATGAAGACTAGAGTAAGATCCTCCTGATGAAGATCCTCCTGATGAAGACTAGAGTAAGATCCCCCTGATGAAGATCCTCCTGATGAAGATCCCCCTGATGAAGATCCTCCTGATGAAGACTAGTGTAAGATCCTCCTGATGAAGATCCTCCTGATGAAGACTAGAGTAAGATCCTCCTGATGAAGATCCTCCTGATGAAGACTAGTGTAAGATCCTCCTGATGAAGATCCTCCTGATGAAGACTAGTGTGAGTATCCTGAGCTCAGGCCTGCAGATCCTCCTGATGAAGACTAGTGTAAGATCCTCCTGATGAAGATCCTCCTGATGAAGACTAGAGTAAGATCCTCCTGATGAAGATCCTCCTGATGAAGATCCCCCTGATGAAGTCTAGTGTAAGATCCTCCTGATGAAGACTAGTGTAAGATCCTCCTGATGAAGATCCTCCTGATGAAGACTAGTGTAAGATCCTCCTGATGAAGACTAGTGTACGATCCTCCTGATGAAGACTAGTGTAAGATCCTCCTGATGAAGACTAGTGTAAGATCCTCCTGATGAAGATCCTCCTGATGAAGTCTAGTGTAAGATCCTCCTGATGAAGATCCTCCTGATGAAGACTAGTGTAAGATCCTCCTGATGAAGATCCTCCTGATGAAGACTAGTGTAAGATCCTCCTGATGAAGATCCTCCTGATGAAGTCTAGTGTAAGATCCTCCTGATGAAGATCCTCCTGATGAAGACTAGTGTAAGATCCTCCTGATGAAGACTAGTGTAAGATCCTCCTGATGAAGATCCTTCTGATGAAGACTAGTGTACGATCCTCCTGATGAAGACTAGTGTAAGATCCTCCTGATGAAGATCCTCCTGATGAAGTCTAGTGTAAGATCCTCCTGATGAAGATCCTCCTGATGAAGACTAGTGTAAGATCCTCCTGATGAAGACTAGTGTAAGATCCTCCTGATGAAGATCCTTCTGATGAAGACTAGTGTACGATCCTCCTGATGAAGACTAGTGTAAGATCCTCCTGATGAAGACTAGTGTAAGATCCTCCTGATGAAGATCCTCCTGATGAAGTCTAGTGTAAGATCCTCCTGATGAAGATCCTCCTGATGAAGATCCTCCTGATGAAGATCCTCCTGATGAAGACTAGTGTAAGATCCTCCTGATGAAGACTAGTGTAAGATCCTCCTGATGAAGATCCTTCTGATGAAGTCTAGTGTAAGATCCTCCTGATGAAGACTAGTGTAAGATCCTCCTGATGAAGATCCTCCTGATGAAGACTAGTGTAAGATCCTCCTGATGAAGATCCTCCTGATGAAGTCTAGTGTAAGATCCTCCTGATGAAGATCCTCCTGATGAAGACTAGTGTAAGATCCTCCTGATGAAGTCTAGTGTAAGATCCTCCTGATGAAGACTAGTGTAAGATCCTCCTGATGAAGATCCTCCTGATGAAGACTAGTGTAAGATCCTCCTGATGAAGATCCTCCTGATGAAGACTAGTGTAAGATCCTCATGATGAAGACTAGTGTAAGATCCTCCTGATGAAGACTAGTGTAAGATCCTCCTGATGAAGATCCTCCTGATGAAGACTAGTGTAAGATCCTCCTGATGAAGATCCCCCTGATGAAGACTAGTGTAAGATCCTCCTGATGAAGATCCTCCTGATGAAGACTAGTGTAAGATCCTCCTGATGAAGATCCTCCTGATGAAGACTAGAGTAAGATCCTCCTGATGAAGATCCTCCTGATGAAGACTAGAGTAAGATCCTCCTGATGAAGATCCTCCTGATGAAGACTAGTGTAAGATCCTCCTGATGAAGATCCTCCTGATGAAGACTAGAGTAAGATCCTCCTGATGAAGATCCTCCTGATGAAGACTAGAGTAAGATCCCCCTGATGAAGATCCTCCTGATGAAGATCCCCCTGATGAAGATCCTCCTGATGAAGACTAGTGTAAGATCCTCCTGATGAAGATCCTCCTGATGAAGACTAGAGTAAGATCCTCCTGATGAAGATCCTCCTGATGAAGACTAGTGTAAGATCCTCCTGATGAAGATCCTCCTGATGAAGACTAGTGTGAGTATCCTGAGCTCAGGCCTGCAGATCCTCCTGATGAAGACTAGTGTAAGATCCTCCTGATGAAGATCCTCCTGATGAAGACTAGAGTAAGATCCTCCTGATGAAGATCCTCCTGATGAAGATCCCCCTGATGAAGACTAGTGTGAGTATCCTCCTGATGAAGACTAGTGTGAGTATCCTCCTGATGAAGACTAGTGTGAGTATCCTGAGCTCAGGCCTGCAGATCCTCCTGATGAAGACTAGTGTAAGATCCTCCTGATGAAGATCCTCCTGATGAAGACTAGAGTAAGATCCTCCTGATGAAGATCCTCCTGATGAAGATCCCCCTGATGAAGACTAGTGTGAGTATCCTCCTGATGAAGTCTAGTGTAAGATCCTCCTGATGAAGATCCTCCTGATGAAGATCCTCCTGATGAAGATCCTCCTGATGAAGACTAGTGTAAGATCCTCCTGATGAAGACTAGTGTGAGTATCCTCCTGATGAAGATCCCCCTGATGAAGACTAGTGTAAGATCCTCCTGATGAAGATCCTCCTGATGAAGACTAGAGTAAGATCCTCCTGATGAAGATCCTCCTGATGAAGATCCCCCTGATGAAGACTAGTGTGAGTATCCTCCTGATGAAGTCTAGTGTAAGATCCTCCTGATGAAGATCCTCCTGATGAAGATCCTCCTGATGAAGATCCTCCTGATGAAGACTAGTGTAAGATCCTCCTGATGAAGACTAGTGTGAGTATCCTCCTGATGAAGATCCCCCTGATGAAGACTAGTGTAAGATCCTCCTGATGAAGATCCTCCTGATGAAGACTAGTGTGAGTATCCTGAGCTCAGGCCTGCAGATCCTCCTGATGAAGACTAGTGTAAGATCCTCCTGATGAAGATCCTCCTGATGAAGACTAGAGTAAGATCCTCCTGATGAAGATCCTCCTGATGAAGATCCCCCTGATGAAGACTAGTGTGAGTATCCTCCTGATGAAGACTAGTGTAAGATCCTCCTGATGAAGTCTAGTGTAAGATCCTCCTGATGAAGTCTAGTGTAAGATCCTCCTGATGAAGTCTAGTGTAAGATCCTCCTGATGAAGACTAGTGTAAGATCCTCCTGATGAAGATCCTCCTGATGAAGACTAGTGTAAGATCCTCCTGATGAAGACTAGTGTGAGTATCCTGAGCTCAGGCCTGCAGATCCTCCTCCTCTTCACTGATAAACATGATGTTCTGACTCTGTGTTCTTGTTTTCCAGCATCTAAACATGGAAAGCAACATGACCAGATATTAAGTCTTGTTTTCTGAACAAAATTATTCAAATGAAGTGAGTTTATGCTTAAAATAAACTCAAATATCTGCCAGTGGGGTCCGAAAAATAATCCTGTTTTCCCTTTGGATTAACTTTATTTTTCTGGCCCCACTGGCAGAGATTTGTTCTTGTTTTCAGCTTCATCTTTACACATATCTTTTAAGTCATTTTGCTTCAGTAAATGTATCTGGATTTAAGAATGTTTAGATATTTGTGCTGGAAAACAAGACAGAAACACATCATTATTTGCTCTGTAATTATTTGTGCATTATTATCAGGCCTTTCTGCTCTTTGATTAATAGATGTGTGATTGTTTCTACATTTTGCATCATTATATATTCTAATGTGTGTTTTATTGGTGACACTTTACAATAAGGTACATTAGTTAACATGAACTAAGCATGAACAATACTTCTACAGCGTTAATTAATCTTAGCTAATATTAATTTCAACATTTACTAATAAATTATTAAAATCAAAGGTTGTATTTGTGAACATTAGTTAATGCACTGTGAACTAACATGAACAAACAATGAACAGCTGGATTATTATTAACTAACATTAACAAAGATTAATAAATACTGTAATAAATGTATTGCTCATTGTTAGTTCATGTTAATTAATGCATTAACTAATGAACTTTATTGTAAAGTGTTACCGTTTTGTCTCTAATGACTGATGGCAACAAATGCTGTAGTGGAATCGACTTTAAGTCTTTCATGGCGTTATAAACTAGTAAATGTAGTTTATCTTTACCAGAGAGTTAATGGGTAAAGAGTGTTAATGAGCAGATCTGAAGAGTTGGGTTACGTTGACACGCGGTGTTTAGACGTCTCTTTGCTGTGTGATGTAAATGAATATATTAAAGAGAGGTTGTTACTCAGAAGCGAAGCTGCAGGAATGTGTGGCGTTCTTGGCGAGGCCGATGCCTTAAAGCCGTCAGCTCAGGAACAAGAAGACTGGTTGTTTATAGAAGCTGAAGTGTTCAGAAGGAGCGTATCTTCGGGGCTGATCCCATAATTAAAACCAAACGGTGGACGTTCGCTTCAGAAACGCGGCGGATCTCTCTTTTATGTAGCTTGGCAAATTGCTCTGCTTTGTCGGCTGCGGTCGGTGGCTCTCGAGATCCTCCTCCAGGAACGCCCCGTCAGGTACAATGTGTTTCTGATTCACGTCTTCTTTCAAGTCTTTGCTTCGTGCCCCCAGTTGCCTTCTAGAAACATGACATCATTGAGCAGCTTCTCGCTTTCCTCTGTCTGCTTTCAAATGTCACAAGAGCTGGTTACAAATATGCATTGTGTAATATTTATGAGGATCTGTTGACAGAAATGCAGTATCATATACAGAACTATGTTTTCAGTGGTGTATGAAGACCGTACTTATGTTTTAATTACCTTAGAATTAACCATTTCTGTCTGCACACACCGCGGGTGCCAAAAGAGATTACAAATATATGACCTAAACTAGACTCATCGAAGCCTTCCAGTGCTTACCATTAAATATACATGTGTTTTGAGTGTCGATTAATGACAATAAACTCATGATATAATGATATACAGACAGAAATAGAAAAAGTGGTAACACTTTACAATACGGTTTATTAGTTAACATGAACTAATAATGAACAATAATTCTACAGCATTTATTAATCTTAGTTAATATTAATTTCAACATTTACTAATGCATTATTAAAATCAAAGGTTGTATTTGTGAACATTAGTTAATGCACTGTGAACTAACATGAACAAACAATGAACAGCTGGATTATTATTAACTAACATTAATAAAAAATAATAAATACTGTAACAAATGTATTGCTCATTGTTAGTTCATGTCAGTTGATGCATTAACTAATGTTAACTAATGAACCTTACTGTAAAGTGTTATCGAAAAAGTCTTGTGATATTTATGAATGAATTCATGATATTTGTAACTCTGGAAAATATATTTTAAAATGAATTTTTTTTAATGTACTCGTTACACCACATGACATTTTTAGAGTCAATGCATTTACATTTTTCTTATATTTTCTTAATTTTTTTTCTTAGCATGGACACTCTTATTCATCATTGACATCTGTGATGGTATATCGTTATACGGACACTCGTTCTGAGATCTGAAATCCCGTTCTGTCGTTACAGATGCTTTTCATTTAATTGGTAGACTTTGTCTTTCAGACTTTCATTTAGTTCACATTTTTTGGCTTTACACTTTGTGAAATTTTTGGTATCATGAGATATTATGAGAAATAGTGTCAATATTTCTCATATGTGTCAGACTAAATAATCAAGAGGATTTTGTTACTGTACGATTTTATTGCAAAGGTGAAGCAGGTGAAACGGGAGAGCTTGTCAATCTCAGTAATTGCCAGGTTATATGATTTAAGCCGACTAGAAACACAAAACTTGATCATAAATCGTCAGTCATAAGCTAGAGAATGGAAATATAAGGATGATTCCATGTACCTGTCCAAACAGAGGCCGTAAATCATTTCCTACTGTTTGTTTGAATATATGAACAATAGCATAAGTGTCATGGCAATATGCCAGTTCTACATTCTTATGATCTTCATGCATTTTTCATCATCTTTGTCTTGATATAAAAGAAAAAAAAGAAAAGTCTGATGTCGAAATGCACGTCTATACAGTATTTGTTGATTTTAATATGGCAGAAGGAACATGCGTATCATGTGCTGATCGATCAGATCCGGTTCAATCACGCATTGACCATTCATAGTATCAGACCGAGACTCGACTGCAGTGTTTAAATATTTGTATGATCTAAACAGAGTTGATGAGTCATGAAACAACAATGTGAGTAGAATGAGCCTTAACTCTTGTACGAAAAACAAAAAACATTCTCCTGGCATTCACGGCATCACTGAGTACATGACATCCATCCAAGAGAAACCCGGCAGAAATAGCCTTTCTATTTCTGGCCTTCGCTAGCACTTTGTTTATGTCACTTTTTCTAAAAATAAGTTACATTTTAAAATGATAAGGTTGTTCCATTTGGTTAATTCATTTTCCATATGAAGTGATTCATATGAAGTATGTGATGACATAAGCCGGTTATTTGTATAGTTTCTGGCGATTCCTAGTTGATGCTCCACACATTCATCCAATTTAGTCCAAATGATTGCTTTCCAAACCCTGCATCATTATACGTCTTTGGGGAGTTGCTGAAATCGATGTCTGTTCTTAACTCCTGTTCTCAAGAAGCTATTTTGTAAGAAAATTACACAATCAAAGAAATAACCTGCATCGAATACCAACAATATTACCTCCCTTTTGTTTTCAGCACGACATGTGCATTGCATTGTCCAATCTGTTGCCCTTTCCAAGCTTAAAAATACATCAAAATTAATATTAGAAATGTCATATGAACTGTTACATAACTATGAGATTCTGCCTGAGGTATTTCACAGTTTGATTTCAGAAAGGAAACTGCATGGATTGTGATGTTTGCTTAAAAACAGACACTGGTGATTATGACAGATATTTAGAGAGATTATCGGGATACGTGTTTGTCAAACTACAGAGAGAGTTAATTGATGAATTATCAGTAGCTTTTATTAAATTAGTTTATTCTCTGGATTGGACAGTGTAGGTGGACACACACGTGGACTAGTGAAGTGAAAGCTGAGAAAGTTGTTCTAACGAGTTGCATGTGTAAAAGTTCTGATTAAAGAACTACACGGAACTGTCAGTTAATTAAAGAAACTTAACTGTGGGTTAAATAAGGCTGGGTTAACTAAAGAATTACTCTGAATTACTAACTCTGGGTTAACTTCAGTTATCATATCTGTAACATAATACAATAGGTGAAACTGACTCTAAAGAACAATAGTTTTCATGTCCTGGTAATTTTAAGCATGTTGCCAAGCCGTTGTTGTAACGCAGATTGCGTGATACTCTGGCCAGTTGTTGACTTCTTCAAGTATGCATGCATTCAACACAAGCTTGCTTTCCTACTAATGGTCATGGCTTTCAGACAAATGTGCTTCATGGTCGTCTGCTGTTTTAGAGTTGATTCATGGTCCATAAATGTGCAATGATGTCAGATTCATTTCAGCTGTAATTTCTCCCAAAAGTTTCTGGATAAATGTGCCATTTGAAATCAGTTGGCTTCAATCATCAAGGAGTGAAGTATCACAATGAGTGTATTACTTCCATTTATAAGCAAGATTTCATAATATTTCTGGCAATGTGGGTTAGAAGAGTTTCCCTAAGCAAGATATTCTGATCATTTCAGTACATTTATTTGATCATAGGATGTTACTTGTCAAATTGATGATCATATGATGCTAATTAAATTGACCTTCAGCAGGTATTGAACTATTTCAATATTTGCTAATAAAAAACCTGTGGGCCTGCTTTCACAGACAGTGCTTAGATTAAGCCAGGATTGGGCTTTGGTTCAATTAGGGCATTTAAGCAGCTTTTATAAATGTGCCTTAGAAAAAAACAAAAAACATTACTGGTGTGAATCTTGAGACAAAACAATGCCACTTTTAGTTCATTTCAATTTCAATTTAATAATGGATAGCCCCTTGAGATGCAACATCTAATTTTCAAGAGTTAATAAAGCTCTTATTACATGGATTTTACCCTTGGAAGGGTAAACCTGGAAGACCCTTCTTAGGTGATCCAAAGCAGACAAAAAACTGATCTGATTTTCTCCACGGGGCAGCCCTGTGGACTTAAGTATCCAGTGCTCGCACTGGACACAAGAGATTCAGCTTTTCCTGGTCCGGAGAAGCAAACGGAGGAGGACAGAAAGCCTGCAGCACAATAGGCCTCGGAATATTGGTCAGCACCTTAGGGATGTATCCCTGTTTAGGATGCAAGAATGCCTTGACCATCCCGGGTGCAAACTCAAGGCAGGTGGTAGAAACCGAAAGGACCTGAAGGTCTTTGACTCTTTTGAGGGTCGAAATAGCTAAAAGAAAGATGGTCTTGAATGTCAGAAATTTTTCTGAAAAAGACTCTAGGGACTTGAAAGGAGCACCTGACAGGCCTTCCAAAACTATTGCCAGGTCCCAAGCCAGCACCCTAGTGCGAGTTGCAGGCCTCAGCCTCAAGGTGCCACGGAGGAAACGTATGATCAGGGGGTCTCGACCCAATGATGTACTACCCACCGGGGCGTGGAAAGCCGCAATGGCCACCACGTAGACTTTTAAGGTGGATGGGCATAAACCTGATGCAAAGCTATCTCGTAGAAACTCGAGTACTGTACTAACTGAACAATTAACTGGATCCCACTGATGCTGGTGACACCAAGAAGTGAACACTCTCCACTTTAGTGCATATAATTTCCTCGTTGCTGGAGCTCTGGAGCTTAAGATGGTCTCAACAACCTCAGTTGAGAGGCCATTCTCTATGAGTTGGGCCCCCTCAGAGGCCAAACCCATTGTTTCCAAATCTCTGAAATATTGTGCCCCCTGCCTGAGACAGAAGGTCTCTCCTGATCGGGATCTCCAAGGGAGGGCCGTCAAGGAGATGAATTAGGTCCGCAAACCAAATTCGACTCAGCCAGCGTGGTGCTATTAGAAGTAGACTTATTCCGTCCTGGCGGACTCTCTCCAGAACTCCTGGGAGCAGAGCAACAGGGACCCTTCTGCGAACGCAGACCCCCCTGACGATTTATGTAAGAGACCAACGATGTGTTGTCTGTACGGACAAGCACATGATGGCCCCTCAGGTCTGGAAGGAAATGTCTCAATGCCTTGAAGACTGCCATCATCTCCACCATCATTGAGTCTCAACCCCAATTTCTTCATGTGAGCGAGGACGACACCTCGATGCCGAACCGCTAACTGCTCTGATTCCACCAGAATCAGCCAGTCGTTGATATAGTTCAGAATGCGTATGCCCTGCAGCCTGAGCAGGGCCAGAGATGCATCGACGCACTTCGTGAATGTGCGGGGTGATAGAGCTAGACCGAATGGAAGCACCCGAATGGAAAACCTCAGGAACCTCCTGTGTTGAGGGAGGATGGAGACATGAAAGTAAGCGTCCTTTAGATCTATCGTTAAAAACCAGTCCTCGGATCTGATTTTAGTCACAATCTGTTTGAGTGTGAGCATCTTGAACTTGAGTTTCTTGACTGCACAATTCTACAGACAAAGATCTAAAATGGGACGCAACCCCCCATCCTTTTTCGGAACAATAAAGTAGCGGCTGTAAAACCCCGATTCTCTGTCGGACGAGTACACCTGCTCTATAGCTCCCTTCGCTAAAAGAGACTCTACTTCTTGCTCCATTACCAGAGCCTGCTCGGGATGTACTAACAAGAGTAGCACCCCGTTGTAACGAGGTGGAGAAGAACCAAACTGGATTCTGTAACCTTTCTCTATTATCTGCAGGACCCATGGAGATATATTTGGCAAATTCTTCCACTCTGTCAGAAAATCTACTAAGGGTACCAGTCTCTCGATACTGGCCTCTGGTGTTACTGTAACAGCCATTTCGGTGACCTGAAGCATCCTGGCAGGAAACAACCGAACTGACTGTTTTTGAGCGCGAGTCTGACGAAACGTTGAGTTGACGCTGAGCCAAGAGCTCGCTGGAGACCGCTGCGCCCCGAGGCACCAAGGGTGGCGGGGTTGGCAGAACGGTCCCCTGAGGACCCCGAAGTGGAACGGGCACCGTATGCTGAGGTGAACACCGCTCCACCGCGGTTGGGGCTGTCCTCAACGGTGTGACGCACGTGGCGTCAGGACCGCTTATGAGCCGAAGCCTTCTTAGTCATAAGAACAGTCCTCAGATCTGGCTTTGGCTTAGAAGACTTCTGCTGAGAGTGTCAGCTCAGCCCCCATGACTTATTAGGAGGGGCACGAGACGCGACACTCTCTTTCTGTTGTGCGCGATATGAGGAGCTCGGCTGGGGATGCTCACGCCCAGCATCCCCAGGGGGCTGGACCCGGCGAGAAATTTCTTGAAAGCCTCTGATTGTTTGTTAGTTTCTTGAAATCTCTCGACAACTGAATTTACTGAGTCGCCAAAGAGACCAGTAGGAGATATTGGAGCATCTAACAGAAAAGCCCGATCTTTCTCTTTTATCTCTGCTAAATTCAACCAGAGGTGCCTCTCAGTAGCTACGAGGGCTGCCATAGACCACCCAATAGCACGAGCGGTCTCCTTCGTAGCCCTGAGAGATAGATCTGTGGCCCGACGGAGTTCTCGAATTTCGTCGGGACCCACACCCTCACTTTTGTCCAGATCCCCCAACAGGTCTGCCTGATAGGCTTGAAGCACTACCGTAGTGTGAAGACAGGCTCCAGCTTGACCTGCTGCCATATAAGCTTTGCCCACTAAATTAGATGTAGTTTTTAAAGGTTTAGTGGGCAGCACGGGAGCCTTCAGGGACGATGCTGAACCGGGAGACAGATAGCTCGCAAGCGTCTGTTCAGCACGGGGCATCGACCCATAACCATGTTCCTTCAGTCCCCTTATATCTGAATATGTTTGCTCCTGGAGACTGAAGAGACGGGAAGAATAAGGTCTATTCCACAATCTACATAGCTCACTATGTAGATCGGGAAATAATGGAAGGCCCCGTGATGGAGATGATAAATTGGAAGTTAAAAAGCGCTCGTCTAACTTGCTTTTGGGACGAGCTCCTTTTCTCTCGGCTGGCTACTCAATTTTAAATTGATCTATAGCACGAGTTATCATCTCCACAAGCTCCTCATATGCTGGGGAATTAGATGGCGAATCCTCTTCCTGTGTGTTTGTGTCACTTTCTCCAATGCTCAGTACATCTACCTCCTCAGAGCTAGAGCACCGAAGCATTGGGCTCTCTCCCTGGGCGGGAATAAGCCGCAGGATGGGCCTCCGACACCGGTAAGAGAGCACTGGATCACCCGGGTAAGAGAGGAGATAAGGCAGAGCCCGTCTCCAACCCCGCCGAGAGATCCATTTGCGAACCCCAGGAATGTATTCTCCATGCTGCCTCAGGTCCTGCACCCTGAGGTTCGCGAGCCTGGCCACTTTCATTCAACAGTGACAGGCGGGATTGGAGCATGTTGCAACGGATGTGCTTTTATCCTTTTCTGGTCATGTCGTCTCGCCCGTGACGTTCACTCTTTCCATTGGACCAGTTGACATGCGTGCTTCAGACGTAATCACGCGGAGGCTTCCCTTTTAAGCCTTGTCTGTGAAACCAGGGGTTAACCTTTTTTACAGTATTTATGAATCTAGACTAATATTCATATGTGCTATGGTTGGTTGTTAAGTAATGCTTGTTCATATTACATTAACCTGAGGTGAGCGCTATTTTCAGTAATGCTCCATGATCACTGGCTTTGAGTTGAAGCGTCTGCTGTTGTGTTGTGATGTAATTGTGTCTCTGCCGCTGTGTTTACTGCTAAAGTTACAGGAGGAGTGGATGAGTCGTTTCCAACACAATAAGCTTGTTAAAACAACATATTAAAGGGGCTCTGTGGAATGGTCGGTGTGTGATGTGTGAGTCGCATGCAGAGAGAGTGTGTGTCTCTGTGTTGTGCGAGTCTTATGTGTGTGTGTGCGAGTCTCATGCGTGTGTGTGTGTGTGTATGTCTCTGTGTTGTGTGAGTCTCATGCGTGTGTTTCTCTGTGTTGTGTGAGTCTCATGCGTGTGTGTGTGTGTCTCTGTTGTGTGGTTCTAATGCGTGTGTGTGTCTCTGTGTTGTGCGAGTCTCATGCGTGTGTGTGTGTGTGTGTGTGTGTGTGTGTGTGTCTCTGTGTTGTGTGAGTCTCGTGAGTGTGTGTGTGTGTGTGTGTGTGTGTGTGTCTGTGTTGTGTGATTCTCATGCGTGTGTGTGTGTGTGTGTGTCTCTGTGTTGTGCGAGTCTCATGCGTGTGTGTGTGTGTGTGTGTCTGTGTTGTGCTAGTCTCGTGTGTGTGTGTGTGTGTGTGTGTGTGTGTCTGTGTTGTGTGATTCTCATGCGCGTGTGTCTCTGTATTGTGTGAGTCTGATGCGTGTGTGTGTGTGTGTGTGTCTCTGTGTTGTG